>NW_020273611.1:2434828-2771873 GCF_003268045.1 Sipha flava
TAAAATAATATCAATATGAATAAAATAAATATATGTAAAAATAAAAATTAAATAAACCCGTTTTAATGTGATGACGATTTTTATTATGTTGATATTGTACAAAATATTTAATAACTATTTATAAATTATTTAATTATTTTTAATGTTATACGGTGGATTCCGACCGACATCGGTTAATATGACCATCCTCGTTACATGGCCAAAATGGTCTGGTCCCAACCCAATGTTTACTTACCAAATTAAAAAGCTATATGCTTTAGGTACTCGGTCCGGTTTATATAGGCAATATATATTTTATGTTAGAATATGTATTATATAACAACTATATACGGGTTTCGTCGTATCTAAGAGATAATGTTTATCAAAGTAATAAAAATTATATTAATTTTAAATGAGATTTTGTAGTGAATTTAATTAAATTTATATGAAGTGTTATCAAGAGCAATAAAAAAAATATAGCGATAAACATGTAGCTCTCTTTTCCTAATTCAATAACAGTCATTTCAGTTTTACTGTGAATTAAATTAATCTGGATTATTATAGATATTATGGATATAATACTCGAAATTATATTATTCATTATTATTTTGTATTTTTATTTATTAATTTAATTTATAATTTTTTGTCTTTTTCAATTACGTTATTTTAATAATACATTACGTCGAATCGGATAAGAATAGTCGACAAAAAATTGATGGCATACATTTTAATAAGTTAAAAATACTGGAGGTATTTAGTTCGGATCGGATTGGAACCGTCACGTCGAACGGAATAGCCATAATTCCTTTTCAGAAATATTTTCCCCAATTCCAAACCGTTCCGAAGTGGTTTGTACGAGCGTTGGTCGTTTGGGCAAAGGTAATAATTTTGACCAAAAAAAACAATAGTCCATTTGGGCCAAAGGAAATTATTTTTACCTGTGCGAGGTAAAAATCTGATGACAGATACGGATGATATTATTGCTAATACAAAATAAAGAGTTTATATAAGAAACATGGAATAAATATAAAAGAGGGGATATTAAAACCAATTAGAATACATAAAATGTGTAGGTTTAAAATATGAGGCCAATAGATTGCTTTAAAAACTACTAATAATTATATTATTTGTAATTTTATTTTATTATTTTAATTTTTTGACTTAGATTATTTCCTACTTAAAAATAATAATATTATTAATATCCATATTAATATATTTTTTTAAACAGTTAAATCGTCGCTCAAACGGTATATAAATATTCCCCCCAAACGGTTTATATTTATTCGCTCAAACGGTGTACGCCCGTTTGTACATACAAATTTGTTTACCTGTATTGTCTAGCTTATCATATATCATGTTGCCATATTATCTCATATCAATCAAATTTTTCAATTTATTCGTTTAAATTTCAATACGCACGTAGCGTAAATATAAAGTGAATATTAAGTTAATAATTTTTTCAAAATTTCAATCAAAGAAAAATTGATTAACGGAGTGTAGCAGTATCCTATTATTTTCGACATGTGTAGCGTGCCAACCGTTTGATCCGTGATTCCAGTACTAATGTCTTAGTCAACGCTTGAATATAGGTGTAGAGAAATAATTTAAGACTTTTTATAATACGTTAATTTATTAAACTGTTAAAGAAACTTATCCTATGTACGATTAAATTTATTTAATTGTAAATATTCTAAGTCCAATAATAAAACTGTAACAAATATTCTAAGTCCTAATATTTAAACTATAGAAATTATTAAGTCCGGACCATGACATACACTGACGTGAACTCGTCTGATTTGCCCTTATTTTCGGGTCCCTTTTATAATTGCTATATGCAAGTGTGTGTGTAAATCCCAAATGTGTGTGTGTGTATATGAGAATGATAATAAAAATATGATATTTCCCTATTGATTGTGAGTGTGTGTGCGCTATCTCTAGACCATAATAATTTAGTACCATAATTATTGACGCAGAGATCCAGAATGTGGTCACTATTGTTTCGTTTAACTATTTTATTTCAATTTCACATAAAATGATTATGTGAACCAATTAAATAGAATTTATTTAATTTATCTCACAGGTATGTTTAATCAATACAATTGTTCCTTATTGAATAATGTTATGTGATATTTTGTGTTATCCTAATAATTATTAATTTGTCTTCTTGTTTAATTCTATGTAGGTGTGTAACGTTTGTATGATAATGTGTATACTTTAATTAATCCAATTAAATGTTTCGTAATTGAATGATCGTAATTGGGTGATCATAGTATTATTTTTATCTAAGTATGTGGCACACGACATATGTAATAAATATTACTACGGCACCATCAGAAAAGAAAACGCATGGGCAGAGATTTTTACTTGCTTTTACAAAGCTTGCCGCAAACTATTTGGAAATGGACTTTACTTCGGTTTCAACAAAAACCCAAAATCCGATTGATGTAATTCCGATACGATCCGATAAAATATGCGGATTTGTTTTCGAGCCAGTACCGAAATATAATTCATTGTTTAATGACATCAACTAATGAAAATATATTTGGATGTGGAAATGTTTTATTGTAGTTGTTACTAACTCGATTGCCATTCGAATATTTTTGTTCAAGTAAGACATGTGCAGTTCAACGATACCCTTCTGAATGTATATTTTAGTTCCCCTGTTAAACACCCAACAACATTAAGTTTTTCAAGTACCCTGTGAACGGCATCGGGTGTTTGCAGAAAGGTCTTAATGGGCGTGGTCAATGGCTGCTCGTGCGTGCTGATGAAGGGAGTGTGACAATATGAAAAAGTATTTGTCTGTTCCTGTACCATTTATTTTTCATATTATTATTTTATTAATATTTTATTATTGCCCGTGTGCTAGCATATAGTCGACATTTAAAACGCATGCGATAATAGTACGAAAATCGAGTGATGTGAACAGTGTTCACATTACCCAACACTTACTATTACTTTTACTGAACACTACTCATGCCTATTGGATAAAGTAATTGTTAAATGTTTATTTTGTCAGTACATTAACCAGGTAATTTGTATATTATCTACTTTTGAGCGGACAAAATTTTTTCATAAAATAAAATATGACAAAAAATCAATAGTAGATAATATTAATAAAATACGATAAAATACAAGTATAAATTGTACATTATGATAAATCGTGTGCATTGTATAATAGTTTTAAATTTCAGTACGGTGCTATCGGTTTTTGAGTTCACTTATTTGGTTATTTAGTTTTTTTTTAAAAAAAAAACTTGTCTTCTTAGAAAGAGAATAAATTAAAAATATATAAAAGTTTTAATAAATTAATTAATGAAAATATTGAGAATTCGGTAAATTTAACGAAATCAAAATATGATTCAGCTACTAAAAAATCTTTGTGTGAAATAGCTAATGCACGATCTCTTTTTGTCAAAGTTTTAAAAAAAATGATTGTGTAAAAAAAATTGTTTAATAAATAAATGTACGAGTAAATGCGAATCTGGGAAGATATCTTGCAACTCAAAGTATAACTCATAAGTTGGTAAAAGTTCATTTTAACTACCTTTTATCTATCGATAATAATCATAGTTATTTAACTATTATAACAGAACAGGAAATATTTCAGGGATCAGACGAAAAACATGTGGCAACTTGGTACATAAACGATGACATTTTTACGGTATTTCGGGCTGAAAACACTGTAAGACGCGTGCAGTGCGCGCATAACAGTTAACGAGAGCGTTTTTAAACTTTTCTGCACGCCTAGTCGGCTTGTCGGTTGAGTGCGAAATGTTGCCGGTCGCATTTGTTGACCGTATACGTCCAAGCCGATTTTTGAATTAACTCGTACAGAAAATACCGTATCGATACGGTCCGACGGCTAGGAAAAATACTCATGTTCACAAAATATAGGGTTGTAAACCGTCGTGTTCGTCAAACGAAATCCGTTTCGAACGACACGCGAACCGCGAACGATGCGCGTTCTTCGTCACGTCACGTGTGTTCGTCGTAACTTTTTAGACTTCTTAGGCGTCGATCTACGCGTACTGCAATGCAGCACGTTCCGTCTTCCGGGAAGCAAACAACCCGTTGACGGGACGTGTACGCACGACGAAACCGACCGCTGCCACCAGTGGCGGCTGCGTCCGACGCCTCAAGTGTTTCGACGGATTTCGAAAGCCTTGCACGTAATGCGAGTACAGAATTTTATGAAAAAAAATTGCGTATTAAAAAAAGTTGCTCGTCTGTACCGCCAAGAACCCTATTCGTTTCCGCGCGCTCATCGTCGACCCGTTTTTCAGGCGAACGGCACGCGGGCGCCGTCCGCACACTAGTGGTGGCCGCGGACTTCACGTCTTCCGGTGGCACCGTCCCGCTGGACCGCACCTACGACGCGGTTCGCCGCGCACTGGACGGCCTGGACGTCGCGCTGCTGGTCAACAACGCCGGGCTGTCGTACGCGCGACCCGAACGGCTGCTCGACCTGCCGTCGTGCTGTTCCGGCACACCCACCTGCGGCGGTGTCGGCGACCCGTGCCGCGACGTGATCGAGTGCAACGTGCTGGCCGCCGTGGCTATGTGCCGCATAGCAATGCCGCTGATGGACACCGACGCCGCGGACGGCCAACGGGACCGCGACCGCCCGGATGTGGACGACGAACTGAAACCGTCGAATCGAGGCCGTGGCGGCGTCGTCATCAACGTGTCGTCCATTTCGGCTCATCTGCCGTGCCCGCTGCTAACCGTGTACGGAGCTACCAAGGTAAGCAACACGTTCGTTCGACGCGGATCCTTAACATTTTAACATTATCTTTAACATTTTTACCCGCGAGGATGTTATTCGTCTATTCTGTTACGGGCACACGTAATTATAATCAATAATCATTTGTTATGTAGTATTGTCATTGTTACACGACGCATGTAGAAACATTATGACTAAGTTGAAATACATTAATAATCGGATGCGAGGTGTATCAATCAATATAATAGATGTGACCGAGTATAGATAAAATAAAGAATATGTATTAAATAATATTACACAATAAATATGTGACAAGCGTTCATAATCAATGAACAACCCGAGGATGGACGTATAACCATTATTAGATGAAAGCCATATCCCGTATTAACAGGAAAACTTCGTAATTAGAACCCACATATCACTGACCACGTCCTGTAATGAATAAGTCACGAGACTAATAAGGGTATATGAGATCAGGGTATAAAAGGGGGTCCCGAACATACCCATTTTCAGATGTGTTTTAGTCGAATCTAGTACATTTGACACCCAAGACATATGACACCCAATAATAGGACAATTGACAACGAATATAAATTAGAGGTCATGGTTGTGAACGAGTATTAGAATACACGGGTACACGGAGCCCGGGTACACGGTCAAAAAACATATTGAAGCCCGTGTATATCCGTGTATTTAATACCCATGCATATTCGTGTATTTATTTATTATTACCCGTGTATATTACATATTATTGAAGAATTCATATGCACTTTAAAAATTTACATTTATAATAATAATATAATGTAATGTATGTTCCAATAATTGGTTATTTATTAATAATAAAAATAGTATAGCCCTTAATTACTTACCTACCTATTATTATTTAAAGATGTTATGAATAGTTATAAGTTACATTTAAAAATTAGTTAGATGCATTCGTTTATCGTATAATTGTATATAGGTATAAACATAAAGTATAAGTATAATAATATTTAAACTGGTTTTAAGATTAAAGCATTAACAATCTTAAAGCTATCTTATCGCCAATATTATTGCATTGCGTTTACATACGTGTGCCTTGAATCTAAACATTTTTGGTGATTTTAAAGAGTTGTTTCATACTTTATAGTATCTATGTTCACTATTAGTACGTAAAGTGTAGTATTAATATTTATATTATACATATTAAACATTTTTTCTTTGAAAAATGAGTTATCGTTCTAAAAGTTGAGTATGGCAATACGGCAAACGCCAAGGTGATAAAAAGCTTTTTGTGATTTATGTGAAGATAATTCAAACAAAGTGTTTTGTTGTGCTGGTGGATAAACGGGATCATTTGGAAGACATTTAAAACTCATTCACAATATAAGCAGAAACTCTCAAAATCCATCGCAAGTAACGTTGAAAATTCGGACACAGGTTAAAAATTTTATAAACGAAATGGCTGAAATTAATCGCGATATGCAAATTGAAACATCTGTAACTAAACATATCGATGCTCTTGAATTTTTGTTTGGCGATGAAGTAAACTGGGATACATCTGATTCTGACATTCAGTAGCAACATTACTTGACAGAATCACAGTTAAAATTTGATTTTGATGCACTAGAATGGTGGAAGACACGTGCATCAAAATATCCACTAATTGTTGCTTTGGCAAAGAAATATTTAGGGATACCAGCAACGTCAGTAAATTATCGGAAAGATGTTTCTCAACCGCTGGAAACATAGTGACAGCCAAGAGAAGTTGTTTATCGCCCGAGGCGGTAAACATGCTAATTTTTCTTTTCCAAAACAATTATTATAACTTCCTAGATCGTGAGTGATTGCTTTTGTATTTTTTGCACTATATTATGCGTTATTATATAGTACATACTGTTTGTTGATTAATTTAATATTATTATTATTATTTTATATTTATTTTATACTATATTATTATAGTTATTACCATTAATTTTTGAATTATGTATATATATATACATATGTTTATTGTTATTTAATAATTAGGCAATGCAACTTTTTTTAGGAAAAAACGAAATTTAAAATATTGAGATATTATAATGAATGAAAATACAAAAAAAAAAATGAATTCTGTATTATTTGTTATACCTACTTTTTATTTTAGCTCTCGGGTATTTAGAAACACGGGTATACACGGATATTTTTACTACTCGGGCCTTAATCCCGTCTTGTTTAAAAACATGGGTACCCGTGTAGTTCATTACACGTGTAATCGAGACCTCTAATATAAATGCATATAATATAATACAGTATAATAATTTATAATCAACGTATAAGCTTATTATATTTAAATTTAATGTTTGATTGTATATGATACATACATTCATGATACATATATGATATACGAGTATAAATACATTATGATAATGTTGTTGATATTTTAAATTTTGGTTTTGAATGAATTAGTCGTTACACTTCCTTTACAATGCTCTACTAACCGTCATCCTCTTCTTTTTGAAAAACATAAATGTAATCATTAATAATTAATTTTGTATTATTTCAATTTTATCTATTGAACATTCTGAGTTCATATTGAATGAATAACTTTTAAATTAAACTGTTAAAATGGTTGGATAATAAACACACTACAGAGTACAAGCACTAAATAGTAACTAATAACTATAGACTATAGGTAGTAGGCGGTTATCGTAATCGTAATCACTCAGTGTCAATTGTCCATGTTCTAAAAATATCGGGTGCAGAAAGTTCGATATGGACAAAACCGCCAGGTGTCAAATTTCTCGGGTGTCAACTGTCCGAATATCGTTTTAGTCCTGATATGGTGTGTACCTTTATGCTAGTTTGTTTAGTAAATTAATTATTTGGACTTGGAATATTTTTGATAAGTTAATAAATATTTGGACTTTGAATTATTTTACAATTAAGTAATTTACTTAAAGTTGAGAGTTCATTATTTCATACCTATCATAATTCTACATTGATTGGAAGCTGTTCACATTGATTGTCTACTCTCGTTGCACTGCCGGTATTTAGGTACAGACCGGCACGCAATAATTAATTTTTTTTTTTCGAGATATTTGTTTTATTTGTATGACACCCGTGTAGTATAAATTTTATACGAATAAAGTTGTGGAATAAATAGTGGAATGGAGAGGAACTATTTTTTAATCATTTTCATTATGAAATGAAAAACAATCAAACAAACAGCAATTAACGGTTTGCAGTTGGACAGTTGGACGATACACATAGTAGAAATAGATATACGTACAATTAGAATCTAATAAGTGTATTCCGTTTATCGGTATTAAAAACGAGTTCTGCACGACTCAATTTTCACCAAAATATATTTAGCGGAGGAAAATTCTGAAAAAAATACGAGTGTAAAATTACAGATTTGAAATCCGCGTCACACGAAACAAATTTATGGTTTATGCTCTGGTATTTTTACCAGCGCTCAACGAGGGTATTATTATGTTATAATAGCAAAAACTTTACAGAATCTGAGCCCCGACATTGAATCTGACAACATACATTTTCTATTATTGTCCGCACAATATTTCTCATCGGATCGATACCAATTTCATAATGTACCGTGTCCGCCCGTCGGCCACGTAAAGCTCGACAAATAATAATCCATACAAATCATCACTAGTTTTAAACGAGGCGCGTCTGGCCCGTGTTAATATTTTTTGTTTTATTTTCACAAACACTGTTTCATGTGACCATACCCGTGCATTTTTTAAGAAATTTTCAGCGGGTGACAAGCCATTTTTTCTCTCGAAATATTCGATGCCCGTAGTACGATGATACTACTATTTCAGTATTATATCACTGTTTAAAATGAATCTTAATACTGGTGGAAAAGTAAACATCGATAACATGACAAATACATACAAATTTATCCACCGTACTTTTACTAATAATATATTTTTTTATGTAATTCAAAAAAGAAAATTATCTTTTGACTGTTAATTGCGTTTCGCCGAGTCTGTCAAAGACAATTTGTCAGTGACAAACACTGTCAACAAATAGGTGACAAAATATTTTCACCAGTCGACATTTTTGTCGTCCAGTTTACTAGTTCAAAAAACGCGCGATGAACCATACAATATTACCGTTTACTTGCTGCAACCCTTTACTACTGTATACCGTTTGATAATCGATTCCAATTCGTCTTTGGTTCTCGACGCAATGCTCAGACATATCATCGCAATTTTTCGACACCGCGCAACTCGCTCTCGTTTTAACCCACTGAATTCTAGCCGATCCAGAACAATGCCGAACACCAACATTTCGTATGTTTTCGGTCTGTCAGCGGAAACCATTGTGTTTCACCGCAATTTGTAGACTGTAGCACGGGATACACAAATATCGTTTTACAACCGTACGCAATGGTTTTGGTTCCTGAGTGAAACGACGTTGGTTTCGACACGATGCGAGTTTGTTTTTTTCCATGTCTACGCACACGATTTTTACCGGAAGGATTGCCCCGGCCATCACAATCGTAAGAGTTTTGACGGTAAATGACATTTTTTTTTTTTGTAATTCAACAAAATATTTGTATTTTTATTTATTTATTTATTTTTTTTTTTTATTCTAGTTTTTCAATAAATAAGATAGATACAGGATAAAATGTCACATTGACGTAAAAAACTATATTGTTAAACATCGGCCCAAAAAACGCCTCTCGCATGTAACAAAACTATTTGACAATTTACAGGCTATTTCTAATCGTTTGCATTAATTTGAGAAAACATCTTTTCTACACTTAAAACTTTAAGTTTTCCGGATGTTTGAACAACCCAATTTTCAACAACGACTGTTTCAGATTTATGTTCATTAATATATTCAAATATATATCAATCAAAAATTTATATTCAATATATATCAGAAATATTAATTAAATGTAAAAATAAAAACTTGTTAATCGTATTCGGATATTTTTTAAAAAGCGACGGGATATTTTAAGAGTTAAACCACCCTCCTTCCCATCAATTTATGCTTATGTAGTAAAGACATATCACTTAGACATGAATGTAAGTGTCATGGGAACAAACTCGTTAGCTGTCTCAAATGGTAGCGTTTTTTTGTATCGTTAAACGGTTAAACTCTATTTTTCAAAAATAATTCCTATAATAATAGCAGTGGCGTATACAAGGGGAGTGTTTGGTAGATATGACCCCCCCCCCCTTGAGTCGTATCATATATTACATTATTATAGGAATATAGGTAAATCGATAATACAATATGAAATATAAAATAATGCACAATACTAATTACATATATACAGGTTAACATTATCGCGATTGCGACAATACGTGACGAAAATAATTCGTTTACGTTTTCGTGCAACACAAAATGTTTAATAATAATAGGTATTGTAGCATCAAATACTGATATTCGAATATTCAAATATTCGAATAATTTATGGTAAAGCCATCCGAATTCGAATATACATTACATCTCTATTACAGACATTATGTATACATATTAATTAATTAAAATAAAAGTTTTAGTTCGTACGTATTATATATAATATTTAATAATTATAATTAACACCTCCCTTCAGAAAATCTTAGCTACGCCACTGAATAATAGTATACATCAATTTAATAGACCATTAATAACAGTAATTAGGGTACGGTTATATGTTTTTTAATTTTTTTATCTACTATCTCAAAACCAAGCATAACTAAAATGCGGATTTATAAAACGTAGAATTAATTGTACACATTGTTAAATTTTTTTCTTCTGCTAATTTGGACTAATTTTGAATATAATACATTTTTATTATTTTTAATAGCTTTGATTATTAATTAAAAAAATAATATTATTGGTTTCGTTCTCCAAATTGTATATTTTCCTATGATATTTAAATATATTATATATAATAATTAATAACTTCTAAGTACAATATAATCACTGGTTTAATGTGCATGGCCTTTTTTCCATTTCTATAACTGTATTTATAAGAGTATCACGATATTGGACCGACAACAAGGCAAATAGTACATGGGGCCTACAACCATTGAGCCGACAATCCACGGGGCTGACAAAATATAATAAAATACAATATTTAAAATTTTTAAAATTTTATATTATTCATTATGTTTTTATATCAGTGCTTATCGAATTCACCGTATAAGAAGTATATTGTGTAAACTCAATCGTTAAAAAACTTATTTCATAATTTATCATTAAAAATGTTGAATAAAATATTTATTAAAATATGAAAAAAATAGTTTTAAATCTGCTGTAGAAAAAAAATAATTATTACTGTAGGTGATAATCTGATAACCTTAAGTACTTAGCTTTTGCGACTTCAGAAGTGTGCATAGGATATAAAAAATATAACAGTTATCAAAATTATTAAATATTAACAAGTTTTTGTGGTATTTTGCTGTAGTCGATCTATAGCTTATACAGTGAATTCGATAAGTACAGATATAAAAACATAATGAATAATGTAAAATTGTATACTATTATATTTCGTCGACCCATTCCCATTTCTATGTGCCATATGTGAAGCGAAAATGAATACTGATAATCTTCTATATTGAACGACTATAAACTAGGGTTTACATATGTTAGAAAATAATAAGAATACAACACACAAGACTGTGGTAGCAAATCGAAAAAGAAAATGATGTTTTAATTCAACAATGTACTTCGAACCTTCGCACCAAGGTTATTCAAACAAAGAAAATTGCTTTCGAAAATTGTATGTATAATATTTACTATGAACGCGCACCCCTGAGAGCAGCTGCAAACGGCACGTACAGTACACACGCATACACCCCATCCAGGGACTAAGTCATATACAATAAAATTGATATTGACATTGTTGTACGTAAGCGATGATATTCTTAAAATTTTAAGTCAGGCATGAGTTTAGAATTATGTATTACTTATGATTTATACAAGGCGACTTTCGTTTGATGATTATAAATATTCAGCCGAAAAAATATTGATGCGATAAATGTGTCTTAACTCATTTAATGTTGATACATCTTAACTTATTTAATTTTATAAGAACTTTCTATTTAACATTCAATGAAAATCTGATTATTGGGTGTGATCAATTTTCTGTTTAAATTATTTTATTTTTTTTTCACTAAGTTATGAATATAAAATATATTATTTATCCTTAAGGAAATTGTACATATAAGGTTAAACGAAACGTGTTGCTATGGAAACATGTATGGCATAGGAATGTAGATACTTTAAGTTCGGGGCGTGTCCGAGAAAAATGAATTGAACAGATGAATAGCTATCGAATCATCTTTCGATACTAGATAATACAAAATAATAATAAATTTCAAACACTGTGTTTAAATTATTTTCATAATAACATCAATTAATTAAATATCATACACTAGAAAAAAGTGTATACAACTATTTTGTTGATAACTTTCTTACTTCGTTCTTCTTAGTAAAACTATTACAATAGAATAAAATAATAAAAAATAATAAGAAAAAATAAAAAATAATACGTGATCGCACACCTATGCACATATGTTATATCACTCTGATTGGATAACTTTATGCGATATACATTTTATATATTTAACACATTTTTTGACATTCCGTTTTGGCGAGCACAGAGTGATACAAAGCGAGGGTCGCCAACCCGAGATCAAGGCATTGGCCGGAGCACACAGTATTCTCGTATACGCAAAAAAGAAAAAAATTAAAACAAGGCGAATACTTAAAAGCAACTAATAATATTATTTTAAGTATAATATTTAGTTTTTATTAAAGAAAATCTATGAAAATTGGGTTCCGAGAAAGCCATACAGCATAAAACTCGGACAGAAAATTAAGCTTAAATATACGTACATGTAAACACTATACCTACAAGTAACGACAGTAAAATAATTGCAATAAAAGACGAGGGTGGGATCACCCTCGTGACCCAAGATATTTAAAACATTAAATTAAACGTCACCTGAGATGGTGGCTGAAATTTGTGCACTCCGACGACCAAGTGTCACAGAGAAATGTGCAGAGGCATATTGTGTGCGCTGTTGATTTGAAAAAATTACCAGCCAAGAAAACAAAAGCAAAAAAAAAACAAATATTGTGATAATAATTTAAGTACTTGCCATATCGTCGGTCCACCGCGTATCCGTCCTTCACTTAGCTGGCGACGTCCGGTGACGCATATTTCATGGATGTGCTATTCCACGATGATACGGTTAGTAGACCATTTGAAGAAATAATGTTCGACGTTTGTGAAACGACGAAAACAAAATGAATGACTGCACTACGTGGTGGCGTGGTGCAATTTTACCAGTGAAATCACATTTATTACCTTTATTATTATAACGGCCTTTTTTATCGATAGCGAACGATAGCGATCGTTGCGACCATGGGAAAACGTCCAATTTGATCGAAGATAAAGGCGAACAGTGTTGTGTGCGCGTTATCTCGATTCGACAGTCGCAGTTTTCTGAGTTTTATCTTTTACATGACATTTATTTTATTTATAAATATATGCGTTTTATTCACAAAAAAAAAAAAACCCTCGGCATCAGTGAATATTGGGTGGTATTATTATAATTACAATGGATTCAAATTAATTTAAATAAAAATAGATATGCGATATGAATTAAAAAGGTGAACGTACGGGGTTGATTATTAAATTTTATTCGTTACATCTTCTATAACGATGAATTCGATTGTGTTGGAAAATGAATTGGGATCCTGATCGAGAGCTGCAGCGAGTGACTCTGAGAGCTTAGAATTTTTTCTATTCGTGTTGTATATGCGTCCTCTTTAGACATTATGTAACTCCGTGTAATTTCGTGTGTAATATGTATATATACATATATTATAGTGTAGTGTTAAATAATGTTATTTTATGAAGTAACTAGATTATGTATGATTTATTGACAAGTGTTAAAGTACTTATATAGTAATATATATCGTAAAAACTATTAATAGTATTCATTAGTTTTAAATAACTATATATTTTTTTACTTAAACTAGTTGTTTCATACAATATCTACTTATAGTATAACTACAGTTTTAATTTAATTTTTCTTATAAAAATGATTGTGTTTGTTTCTCTTTTTTTATTGCAATTACATTAAAAAAAAACACTGACAAATTCCAAATGATTAAAGAGTTGCGTTAGATCTTAATTTTATTATTACATTCGGAACAGTTTCTGCTTTTAATAAACACACAAAAGCTATGAGAAACGATAATATACGAGTATAAAATAACTATCAAAATTATAAATTGTTCACATTAATCAAACACTTTTGTTATTTGATAAACTAACTGATTAAACACTTGAAATTTAACATGTAATATTATAATGATGTGGCTACAACAACAAATGACCATTGACCCTTATTTCTCGATTAGTTTCGAAACTAAATCAGTATATATTTATCAATATCTGCTTCATTATTGTTCCACACAAAGATTTCGAGTTTTAATCATTTGAATGCATTTTCATATAATATTTTATCGGTACAATGACGATTGTATAGTCGACTGACGATGTCAATAGTTTCATATGATAACGTATATAAAGTGACGTGGTGAAATTAAAGTTAATTGAGAGGCAGTTGACATTTTACTGACAAGTGACAACCATTCACAACCACTCTACCGGCCAAAACCTCCCGCTACATCTATAAAGATTATAAATCCTAGGGTTTTTGAAAATTTTTAGATTACAGAGCATAGACTATCATATAATAAAGAGATGGGCAACTCAAAGTTACTAGAGGGCCAATGTTTAGAAAATTAAAATCCATCGGTCCAAAGCATAGGAAAAAAAAATTCATTGAGAATATGAATTTAAATTAGCATTTATATACATCAAAATAATAAATTTAACACACACGACAGCACAACACGAAAGATACGAAGAAACTGATGTTAAATAGTTCGGTACAAACAGCTATGTTTGAAAGCTATACGTATACATATGGTATATATGACATTTAGACATTTAACAATGTTTAATACCAGATAACAATTATTATATTGATAAGACAGAGTATAGACGATAAACTTTAAAATTGAATGATGTAATTTGAAAATATAGCACGGGCCAGATAAAAAAGGCTCGCGAGCCGGATGCGGCCCATGGACCGCCAGTTGCCCACCCCATTTATTTAAATAGTCAGTCAGCGCAATGTATATACGTATTATATGTTTTATATATTGAGACAATGTAAGTAATATTACATATATTACAAATTTAATTCATATAGCAAATTAAAATTTTAAAATTTTCCACTATTTTTCAATGAATTTTAAAGAGTTTGACATTACTAATTACATATTACACTCAAATTATGAAATATTATAATGTATTACAATATTTTTGAACAGGGTTTTTCAATAAGGGCGGGTCGATATTGAAATTAAAAATAAAAATAAAATAAGTGTATTAATTTTTTAGCATGGCCATAAAAGTGTTATCAAAATCGTCCCGTTTTAATTGAAAAACTCGATAGTATATGCTATGAATTATTTAATAAGAAATATATTTTTTATTACAATTGCCCATTCATATCCCTTTAATAGTTATTATTCGATAATCAGCTATTTAACACTAGCTATAGCAACACACGACGCTCATAAATTCTTATTTTTTATACTTAAATATACTGTCGTATTTTAAACAGTGCTCGGGCCTTATTTATCGTAGAAACATAATATTTAAGTATCAAAATTATTTAAAAACCGTTCTAAAAGGAAAGAGATAAGCTTTTTAATACTTTTATTTGCCTATTTTTTCGAATTTAAAAAAATAGAAAAACATCGATAATATTCATACATTACGAAAGTAATATTACTTTAAAGTAAAATACAGCACGTGAGTGTATTTTATTATAAAAAAATATGACATAGGGTCTTTATATGTTACTCTCTAGTCGTTGCTAATGCAGCGCTCTAAAATAACGTTTATATCTCTGACCATACGTTTCTTCGATCAATTTTTGAAGAGTTTACTGTAACTGTTACTTAAATGGAAACATTTTAAAATTATTTTTATAATGATGGATTCTATTGACGTGAATCAGAATTTCAATCCATAAAAGGATTGGTAGAAGTAAAAGCACGTGTGTAGAATGATAAAAAAAATGTTAAAAACTTAAATGGCCGTTAATAAGTAGGTATATATTGTTTGTTATGATATTTCTTACATTTTAACAGATTCCTCTTAAGTACAGTTATGTTATACAATCACTGATTTAATGTAATAAGCATTTAGTTTTTCTGTATTATTTTCTGTTTCTTTATTTATATTTCTTACTATTATGAGTTCGTCCATTAGAAACTTCGGCACAGCATTTTCAGACTATTAGTTTTATTCCAAATAACGTTTCACAATATTTTAAAAGCTCTCTCCAAAGTACTGTTATATTATCAAATCATTGTTTTAATGTATATAGCCTGTCTGCACCCTTTTTCGTTTCTTTGTTTGTATTTGTAATTATTATGTATTTGTCCATTAGACACTTCGACACAAAATGCACAGACCAGTAGTTTTATTTCAAATAATATTTCACAACGTTCATCGGTACATTTTACCATTAAATGTTTACATCGTATGCGACCAAGTATCTGATTATAATAATAATTAAAATAATATATAAAATTATAATAATATTACAACTTTGTAGGCGTTACATTTGTATTTTCAAATAAAAATAGTTTAGAACACACACGTCGTACCGGGAGTCAGAACCGATTATCTTTATTGAACGAATTTGGGTCAGGGATCGAAGTGCGTTAGAAAAAAATAATGAAAATGTGAACGGTCATACAAAACCACGTAAAATAGGATAAGAAAGATGTTTAAACTCTATAATGCATTCCGAACCTTTATTTACAACATTATCATCAATCATATATTTGGTCAGAGGGTACCGACGGTCGACATACGGATGATAGGCCATGTATTGAACATATTGTTATATAAAGACGTAAAAGAAACATTCGAAAGCAACAAAAAAACATTGCACACGAATGATCATTTTTGACGAAGTAGGAAATTTAAAAACATCATTTTCATGTCTTCAGATTTCGTCACAACATCACGGTCGTTATTTGTAAAAAATATTAGACATTTAAGTAGTATTTGAAATTTAATATAGCACATAGTACTCGAAATAAGAGCCGTATTAATTTGAGTATAAAATATATATTTATAAATCATAATATATGCACAAATATTGTAGCGAACCATTTGTAATTTTTATTCATAATTTTTTTTTATTCTACATACGATTTTATGAATGATAGTTTTGTATTGTTATTTCAACACATTATTTTTTCGTTATAAATATCACACTATAAAACATTTTAATGTAACGCCTTGAAAATATTTTCTTTTCCACAAATAAAATAATAAAAGCTTGAATATAGTTATAATTTATCACGAGTCGTACGTGCCGATCAAATCGTACGAATAGACACAAACATACACTTGAAACGCATTATGATTCCCGTAGCGGTTGAGTTACACGACCACCTGAGAAAATTTCTTTACTTATACGTCTCCTTTCTTTTATCGATTTGGTTAACCTAATTAAACATATTTATTGCTTACATGTTAACTGACAGTCGGTACTGGTAAAATTATTATTGAACAATTGTTTTCTTACGTTCTAAAGTGTTATAATAATCTATATATTTTTGTGACATGAATATACAGTTTTTTTCTTTTTTTAATGTGTCTTGTGCTTCCTGTGGCCTTTTTTCTTTTTTAATGCTTACTGTAGCCTGGGTTTATTGTCATTGATATTACTTAACACTACGCTCGTTAGTTCTGTAAAGTGGAGCTAGATTATCTAGCACACAAAAATATTAACCTTAATATCTTACCTAATTTTAATTAATTCGAGGAGATTTGTGCGACCTGTGGTATTCAATGCTAAGATTGTAACTGTAAAGTTAATAAAATAAAAACATTAATTTTTATTTCGAAATAAAATTTCGTATTTGCTTATTAACTTGTGTTAAATAGCCCGTCGTATGTCGATCAATAAAGGTCGTAAAGGATATCAGTTCTGGTAGATAACATAATATAACATTTACTGTTGGATATATCATGTGGTACTGCGTACAACAAAATACTTTATTCTCACCGAAAAAATATTCAATCAGATAAAATAGGAAATTTTTAATTGCCCTCCGGTATTTATAAAATTTAAATATTGCAAAAATGCTTTAAAAATTATAAAGATACGGAAAAAAATATATTTATTATAGTATAAAAATGATATAAAAATTATGTTACCAAACATATTTAATTATATATATATATATATAATAATAACAAAATAGGTGCTTATTTGTTTAATATTTACATTTTATTTAACTTTATTTGAATTTAATTTATTTCATAACTCGCTGTTATAATCGTCATTAGACTGTTTTAAATAGAAATATTTTTTTTGACTGTATTAATTTTGTTTTATTTTTGATAAAATAGGAACATGGGTCGATATGCTCGCATTTATTAGTTTTTTAATTCAATAGATAACAAACTAAACGTGCAAGTTTTAAGCAAACAAGTGCCGAAATGCATAATCTAGTACCCTAATATTTAAAAATTTATAGATAAATTCTAAAAACTTAAAAAAAATTCTCAAAAAACAGTAACACGTATCCTACAAATTCATATAAAGTAAAATATGTCATAAAATGCAAAAAAAATGCAAAATAAAACTACATTAAATTAATAAGTATCACTCGGAACACATTTTTGTCTTACGAACATATATGCTGGGTATCAGAAAATAAGATATATTTGCATCAAAATCCCAACCCTACTTATTACGTTGCCTAATTAGCGTTTTTGAGTATTATTTACAATACCTAGTAGATATTATAATTTTTTTAATTACCTAATGTTTTTTGACATTGTTCATAATGCCTAGGCATTATGAATATGCTAAAAATAATAGTGTCAGATTATTCACATTGCCGGTAACAAATAGATTAAAAATACCTGTCCTAATTTAATCCGCACATTTGAGTTTGGAGCGATAAAAATCGATTTCTATTTTCTTTTTTTTTTCTAAACAAATCCGGAAATTATCATGGCAGCGACCATCGCAACATTTCTAAAACATTTTATTACACGAGTAGATTGTACACATAATCGTCAATATATTTGTATGTACACCATCCAGATCTTCAGCTCGTCTTCGCATTTGTTTTTGTAATTAATAAATTTACAATTGAAAAAGGGGCAAATACATATTACGACTTCGTATCATAGTAGCCGCGTGTGCTCTTTCCATGTAAGACGACACGTATTGTACAAGTGGATACACACGGCGGATGCAAATATTAATTTGACAGTGTAATTGAACACGGCAATGCAGCAGCCGTATAATTCAATTATCGTTATAGACGCATACCATGCATGTATGTGTACCATAACTTAATTGTTCTACGAAACTGTATTAAAGCTTAGAAACTCAATGTGTATCGCGTTAACCTTGCTGCGGTATCTATATATTCGTAAAATATTAGATAAACATATATTTTTCTGAAGTTATTGAAGTTGTTGAACTTCGGTAAAATTGTATTGTTTTTACCAGTTACTTTTATGTTTTCCGTTGCATTCTTGTGGGTGATAATCTGTTACAAATATTATGTCTTTAGATCGGGGATGGTCACGCGTACCATTAGTGGCACATTTGTTGTTATTGAATGTATCGCACTAGAGTCAGAATAAATAACATATAATTTTGAAATTCCATTAAAACAAATATTATTAAATTAGATTATTATTAACGCAGTGGAATTTCCCGACTATTATTCCTATACGAGAATTTCTACGATACGATAACAATTCTAAGTGCGTACTAAATTATTAGAATAATAAAGTTGGTCGTATTCGGATCACCGCGCGTTAACGAGCTGTTTGTGTGTGTGTGTGTGTGTGTGTGTGTGTGTTCGTAAGACCTAAAGCAAAGGTTCTCCACCTTTTAAGATACATGTCTTCAGTGGCGTAGATACAATTTTTTTCTGGGGAGGGGGGTTAAGAGTAAGTTTTTAAGTGTTCTTAGTATATCTTAAAACGAGGTCATTGTAATAATATTACATTTAAAATGGTATTATTATTATGTACCCTATTTAATGAAAATTATTTTGTTATTCAATTTTTAATAAATATCTAATCATAGTAAAATCAAAATATTTTACTCTAATATATAAATATTAATAAATAATAATCAAATATCATTAAAAAAAATCTGTGGAGGGAATGGAAACCCCTTACATCCTCCCCGTAACTACGCCACTCTATGTCTTTCATACTATTTTATGTTATCTTCATCTCACCGTAATAAAATTAAATTATGTTTAATATATACAGTAGAATCTGTTTAATACGATCTTCAAGGAACCTAAAGAATCAGATCGTTATATCCGGAAGACAAAAACATTCGATGTAACACGATTGCGCAATTTTTCCTTTTTCGACCCAACTAATTACACCACAATTTCGCAAAAAATTTGTAACACGATTGCACCACAATCCCTTTTTACCTGATAAAATCACAACACAATTGCGCACCAAAATTTCAAATTATGTGTATATACTATGTATAATAATTTATATACAACATAAAATAATGTATACAATACATACTTTCTATAATTTGCATGTGCATGCACTTGAACTATTAGTTCACAAAATGCACTATTTCAAAATCGAAATGAAAAGTTGATTGAGCTAATGATAGTTATAATAATAATATCGACTAATGACTATTAGTTAAGAAAAAAAAAATTTTTAATAAAAACATTTTCGACTATTGACCATGTATATACATTTAGCTAACATATAATTTAGAAAAAAAAACAATTTTTAACCAAGCCAACCATAATTTGTTGACAATCCTAAGCCTGTAATAATTGGGAAGTAAAATTGTGAATTAATAGGTAATAAATTTGAGTGCATGTATATGAACATTATATGTAGAAAGTATGTATTGTATATATTGTTTTATGTAATACATAAATTATTATATATAGTATATACACATATAATTATTTGGTGCGCAATGGCGTTGTGATCTTATCAGATAAAAAGGGATCGGGTGCAATCGTGTTGCAGCCGAAAGCATTACCTACGTGTAGGGTCGGACTGGGACAGAAATTTCTACCAGGAAAATAAAAAAAAACGGCCCACTTAGATGTACCAAAGGTATAAAAACAACATTAAAAAAAAGGAGCCCAACCCCTGGTATTCCGCATGCCCGGTCCGGTCCTGCTTATGTGAGATATTAAAACAAATGAATATAAGGCTAGGAATCGTTTTATCCGGAATATCATTATATACGTTATCGTAATAAACGGATTCTACTGTATATATAACATCAATGTTGGTTATTGGATTAATATGATAATATGAAAATCAATGGAGTTTTTTTAAATGTATAATAAATTTATTTGCACGGGAAAAAATATTATTATAATTAAATAATATTAAAAAAAATTATATTAAATTTAGTTAAAATTAAAATTGTTGTTAAATTGTAATTACATTTTGATTTGTTTAGGTACTTATCATTAACACGTTAGTTGCCATGGGTAGTACCGGTGATCCCATTTCGATTATTCATATCGAGCCATGATGATCGCCGCCGGTACCCATCATTTTTTTTATTGCTAGGCCACGGATATTACAGGTACAGCTTGATCCACGTTAGTATTAATTGAAAAAATAAATTGGTTGGCCTCCTATGAATGCAGTTCTTTTTACTTATAACATAAGTTATAGAAAAATATCTATTAAACATATCAAACCCCATTTAAATCCGACTATTTTTCTCACTCTTTTATGTATTTTAATTTTAAATTGTACAATACATATTGAATTTAAATAAATATTTTTACTATTTACTTACTTAATATAATTATTTAATAAATGTAGTATTTTACTGAAAGTATAGTATTATTAATATATATTAAAGAAATTAAACACCAAATACAATATAAGAAAATTTTTTATTGATCATATTATTTTAAAATTTATATATAATATTCAGTTCATGGTTGTCAAAATAAAATAATTATGAGTACTATTCTCATTGGCGCAACTAGGGGGGTGCACAGGGGACTTGTGCACCCTCAAGTTTAAAATGTGCACCCCCAAAAAATATAAGCCTTTTTCCAAAAAAAATTTATGTACCATATAAATGTATATTGAGAAAAATAGGTACCTATTATGTATCCAGGGACCCAGCTATATAATATATATATATATATATATATATATATGATATGTCTGTATAGACAAATTGTATAATATCTAATGTATAGGCGTATTTAGACTTTATGGCCGAGGGGGAAAATAATGTTAAAATAGGTAAGTTGGTAGGTAGATCTGATTATTTAATTTTGTTAAATAAATTGTATTATAAATATTAAAACAAAGTATTTATATTGAAATAATTATTAGTAGTTATTTTTTCATAATGTGGAGAGTAATTAGATTAGTGGTTTGGGGTTGTGAGGGCTTTGCCCCCATGGATCTATGAGCTCTTCACTATTTGTGCACCCCCAAAATTATTGGTCTAGTTGCGCCTATGACTATTCTGTCACTATGTAATAAATGTGTATATATAGAAATAAAAATATTTTATTTATGACATATTATAATATAAACTCAATTTGTTTTAACTTAGATATGGTCAGTCTGAAAGCATTCCATACAAACAAATGGGTTTCCTTTACATCCAGAACAATATGTAGAAACTTGTGTCGCAACTTTTTTAGCCTCTTCGGCACTGCAACCTCCACTTCGTGCTTTTTCATAGCAATGGACACATCTCCTTCTAAGTTTTCTGTTTTTTTTACGGACCAATTTTGTAACTTCCAATTTATGTTTCGACGCTACAATCGCTGGGTTATCATTTAAAATAAGAAGTTCTGTAGTTAGTGCCTCTCTGAACTCTACTATTGTTATAAAATTATCGGGGTTATGAATTTTCCAAAGTAAATATGCATTTACAACCGATGTCCCTAATAATATTTCACATGCAACTTTATGGTACCAGCGGATTGCTCTCCCGTGGAGTACTGGCATACCTCGGCTCGAAAGTTCATCCGATAAATCTATTCCCACTTGACCTTCATTATAGTCAACTACGACTTTTGGTTTTATCATTTTTCCATCTTTTTGATTTTTTTTTCCAGTTTCTACGATATCCAAATTATGACATGTACTTAGAGTGTGTATATATTGCCTTTCTTTCCACTTCGCAAATACTATACCATTTATATTTTCTTTCCCAATAATCTCGCGTTTTTTTATTTGAGCATTCACTACTTCTAACGGTAGACCTTTTTCGGTTTTTTTCACCATTCCTACTAGATGAGTTCTGCGTTCTAATAAACTGTCTGCTAAGGCTATAGAAGTATAAAAAGTGTCCGTAACTATAGTTCGTCCTTGGTCCAAATAGTCTTCGCAAAGGTTAAGGACGACGGTTTCGAGTCCTTCGCATTCCTTATCCATTTTACCAGCAAATATATTTATATCATAAGTATACCCATCTGGAGAACAAACTTTGAATAGCTTAACTCCATCCTTGTGACTTTTTTGTGGCATAAATTGACGAAATTTTAGCCGGTCACGAAATGGTATCATTGTCTCACCTACAGCTATAATTTCACCTGGTATTTTAGCAGTTTTAAATTTTGTTACTAAATATGTTATTAAATATTGAATTCTACAAAGCTGATCCCCTTCAGGTTCTATTTGATTATTTGCAAAATGCCAAAATCGTAGTAAAAGTTCAAATCTTTCTCGTGACATAGATTTCCTACATATTTCATTTTGATATAAAACATTTCTGCTCCAATAATTTGCAGTTGAAGATAATTTTACTACTCCCATGTAAAATAACAATCCTATAAAACGAATCATTTCTTCATGTGTCGTATCAACCCATTTTGTCATTTGAGTATCTCTAGTTATGCGTTTTTGTTTTACAAATTGATTGGCATTTCTATTAGTTTCTAACATCATTATTTCTACTAATTCATCAGTCATGAAAATTTGAAAATATTGAAGACAAGACGATTTTATTTTAAAATTAAATCGAATATCTCTTATATCGTTAAATTCAAAGTGCTTTTGGTTTAAGCCCGTTACGGTACCCCATTGTGAATAAGTGTGTGTATTATCATCTGCATTATCATTATCATTATCATCTGCACTTACTTCATTTTGTTCGTTTTCGGAATCACTCTCAGAAGAACTATTCAAAAAAAATGAATAGTCAAAATCTCCATTGGAAGATGCATCCGATAAATCATTTTCAATGATATCAAGTATTGTTAAAGGTCTAATAGTGGGCTTGGGTAGCCTGACTGCCCTGACTGGTCTTTTAGAAGTTGAAGGCAAGTCCGACATCGCAGTTTATTGCTAAAACAACGTTATTACACAAATAAATAATATTAAAACTAATAACCGCACTCGAATTATATTAAATATTTTATTACGTACTACGAACACGAGTCGAAAATTGACGAAAAGCGAGTTTTACCAAAACAGTTCGGGATCGCCGGCAGTAACCAATAGCAGTAGACGTGTTAAATAAAATAAAAGAACATTGCCACTAACGTACAATATCTATGGAATCGATTATATACGATTTGGTCGGGGAGAGTGCGCGCATGCGCATGCATTGTACGTGTATTATATTGTTTGCAGCTGCTCTCGGGGGTCAGCAAACATTTTTTTTATATACACATGTGTATATACATATATACACACACACACACGCACACACACACGCGCGCGCACACACACACACACTTATATATATATATATACATATATACCCATACGGTTTTCAAATGCAGCTGTCTCGGTTCGAATAACCTTGGCTTAGGTAGTTGCTACAAAATCAAACAACATTTCATCGGAGGGTAGACTGTATACATTGGTAGAGAATTTCATATGAATTTATACACGATGTTATACACGCGAAGCAGCTAACATACGAATGTATATTACATAATATACTTTAGTTTAGTGGTATGTAAAAATATAAAATAATTTTAACATATAGATTATAATGTTTTACATAATATTACTACGAACTATTGATTTAAAACATTTTAAAACCATTTTAATGATATATGTATATAATACGCAGTAAATAATTTCGTCAGAAAAGGTAATTCCGGGTAAATTGGTAGAGAATAAAAATTGTATTCATACGTTTCCAATAGAGCGGGTTAGGAAATTTTGAAGTTTATATATATACTCGTGTATATATATTTTTTTTTGTGTTTATTTAAATGGATTGGAATTAGAAACATATAAGGCAAAATATGATTATCGTAGAATAATTGTAAATTATAATAATAACATTTTAAGAGATGAATTTAAATGTGCATTAAATGTAATTCAAAGATATTCTAACAATTATGTTTGCGGATTAATGAAATTAGAGTGTGGATTGTGCAATTTTTACGTGTTATTATTATTTATTATTATTATCTTGCCCTTAATTTCGAATCCATCATCATATACATTATTTTAAATTAATTTTTTTTCGTTAACTCGGCACTGATTATTGCAAGCTAATTTTAGAGGATACTGCACTTTTTTTAAACTGAAATGGCAAATCTGTCGGAATTATTAGAACACGAGGAGTTAAAACGTTTATTCCTTATGCTATTTTACTGACAATTTCACAACCGTCGGCCACTTATATTGTGTTTAGACGGCAATTTTTTTTTTATATAAGTTATATATAAGTTGTCTCATTTTCTGTATTTCTCAATATGATATTACTTTTAAATATATCTGCTTTCTTAAAAATAAATTTACTCGCAAGTCACAGCTCTTTTACAGCAATTTTCATTCAAGTGGAATATGTAAGTAAACATGAAAGTGATTCTAAGATGTAAAAAATTAAGAACTATTTCTCAAGTATGTTTATTAAATAAAAATGTATATAAATAAGTATAATATATTTGTTAAGTACTAATAAATTAAAAAAAAGTTCATGGTTTAAAAGTGTTAAATGATCATAGAGTTACCATATATTATATACATAATATTTAACAAAGATTTGGTTAACATATATAATATTATATAATATTAATATTCATTACCATAGCCGTGACTAGAATAATAAATTCATTTTTAATTGACTTGTATTTTGTATTCATAATACGTAGGTGTACTACTATTGTGGTTTTTAAATCATCTAAAAAATATTTTATTCAATATTATTAAGTTCAGTACTATAGGTATTGTTATGACGTGATCAGTGTCGTATTTAAGGTGGGGGGGTCAATGGAATCCGGACCCTCCATATTGGCTCCAGAAATACCTGTTATTTATTTAATTTATTAATTTTTTAGTTTATAAATAATAAAAATTAAAATAAATAAAGTTTGGGTATACAAAATATAATATTTTAATATAATTTAGCTAATGTTATTGGTACAGATATAACCAAAAAATACAAAACAAGAAAACAATCAATTAGAGCCAATCCTCAAGTATCTTCTGTAGAAGAGTGACAGATTTTATGCCATTTATTAAACATTTTATCAACCAACCAACAACTCGATTTAAAATCATAAATCCGATTTTGATGTCATAGCTTTTAATTAAACTATGTTAAAATAAAAACCTGTATTAAATATCATGTTTTGTGTATAAAATAAAAAGGGTTTAAATGTTTATTTAGTTCCACATTTATAGATGTAGAAAGGTTATCATTTAAGAATTTGGTTGAGTTTAATTTACCACCAGTTAAAAATTATAGTGCGTTTGTTGAATTAAAAATATGGAAAATGAAAATGACCAGTCAAGATGTCAACATCATAAGTGGATTATAAGCGATTTTAATTTGCCCAAAAACTGATTTTCCAAATATATATTTTTTAATTAAATTATTTTGTACATTACGAGTGTTAATAACACCTGAATGATTTTTTCAACTTTGACAAAGCTGAAAACATATTTCAGATCAAGATTAAGTAATCGTTTAATCATTTTGAAAATATTTTATATCTTATGTATAAAAATATAACTAATTATTGTATGTTTAAATTTATTAGTATGTAGACGAGACTAAATGGACTAGAAACGATGTCTATTCATCGGCACATAAATCTAGATGTTGTTAATGAATTAGCATAAAATTTTAGAATATTGGATTTTGTTTTATAAATGTGGTTTTATATATTCAAAAATAAAAAAGTTTAAATATCAAAATGGTTTTATGTTAATGTATTGTAATAAATTTAATTTATTTTTAAGTGCTATGCTGTTGGATAGGGCGGGGGTGGAGCCACCCACTTAAATGTGTTTGGAAAATTTGTTGGACCTCCCCAATGAAAAGTTTCTAAATGCGCCACTGGACACCCGTTTTGGACTATGTGCTCGGCGCCAGTAATTTATTTTATTGAGAATTGTCATAGCGAAATTCATTTATATTTGTCATAAGATAACTGTTTTATTGTACAATATCGACAATAAGGAAGAAATCAGTTTTAACCTTTAAACTCAACGTGTAGAACTATAAGACTTGGATAAAAGTAAACGCATTTTTTAGTCAACATTCGGATCGCGAACCAATTCGTGCGATTCGTCCGGAATTTTTACCGACCTCAAACGTGATTAAACGCAAAATATCGAACGCGTTGCTGATGATAACCGATACGCTTCTGAGAATAAAGTTTGCTGAATTATTTCAAACGGTTGTTTTGACCAGTACAGATGTGACCAATGTCGATATTAGCTAGTCAACGTCGGCAGCGCTATAGGAGTGCGAAACTTATTAACGGACTTTTTTTTGTTCGCACTCGTTAGGCGTTCGTGGAGAAGTTTTCGATCGAACTGGCGGCCGAGTACGACGGCGGAGCGGACGGGAAGCACGGGACGGCGCGGAGCCCGCGGATCGCGGTCCGGTGCCTGGCACCCGGGTACGTGGCCACCAAAATGAGCGGGATCCGGCCCGGGACCACGGGCAACGTCGGGTGGACGCCGGTGCCGGGGCCGGCCACGTACGCGCGCCACTCGCTCCGATCGCTGGGCTGCCATTGCGGGTGCGGGCGGATTGCGCGCCGCGGCCACGGGATCGGCCACCGCAGGGACGAGACCGGGTGGCTGGCGAACGCGGCCGCCGCGGTGTTGGACTCACCGTCGTCGCCGTTCTCGATCGGGCGCCCGGGCATCGGCACCACCGGTTACACGGCGCACACGCTCACGGTAAGCAATTGACAGGCTCGAAGCGGTTAACTCTGCCGACCGACCGGACACGCGGGCGGCACACGCGTTAAGCCGCGCCCACGCCAGTAATAGTCTTGCGTTGAGCGCCGTTAGCCGTTAGCGCCGTGTTTGCCATAAATTTGTTCGTGCGAATATTTTCAGCGAATTTCCATACACACACGCACGCACACTCACACACACACACACATGATCCGTCGGCTACGGGTTTTTCGCGGAGCAACATCGGCGTGGACGTATTTTCGTGTTTTTTTCTTTTTCTTTTTTTAAACGTCAACTGAACTCTACGGTTAATGTCCGATGGATTGGTTGTTATAAATAAAAAAAAAAAAAAAGAAATACGCAGCTCTCATTATTGCACGCCGTTCAATTAAAAAAAAAGGAGAAAAAAAGAAATCCAGTTGTTATTGAACAAAACATCTCTATCGAAACAGAAACCAATACGATCATAGCGAATTATTATTGATCACGAACACGCAGCGCACTAAATATTCGATTATAGATCGTTAACGAAAATTTGTTTCTAAAAATATTTTCGGCGAATACTACATTTGGCGTACAACGTACATTTTTACTAGGGTGGACGCGGGCTTTAGGAACGCACACCGGCATGGTCGATGAGGTGCGCGATATGATTTGCCGTCCGTTACGGTTTCCTTTCGTTTGAAATCAGACCGTCGCGCGAGCGTGCTCTTAACCGTTTGCGTTTCGTTTCAATTCTCGTTATAGAAATAAATACACATTAATAATACGGATCCGATGAAATCGTACCTCAATATAATATACACTCGGCGCGCGTCCGAATCGCATCCAAAAACGATTTATCCGAGTCGCAACCGTGGATTCTGGACAATGAATTCGCATTGCGCACGCGGTTTTCTATCGACAAGTTGGACCACCGTTGGATGCTTCCCTTACCACTTTGACAAAACTTTCGTTTAGATAAAATGTCATTCATTTACATTTTTCAGCGCGGGTCTCAGTGCTCCGCGGTTTTTTCACGCGTTCAACTAGCGGCTCGACAACAGCACTGCTAATGATGACGGTGGTCTTATCGAATGGGGAAGGGATTGTTGACGAGAAAAATAACTTAAAATTAACCGGCGCTAGAGGTGTGAGGGAGAAACTTTAAAATATTAAAATCGTTGGAAGGGGGGCCCAATACCGGCGCTTCATCAGTGACAAGTAACGCTGCGGTTTAGATTGCACATGACTGCTGCAGGTGATGGCGATGAACGTGGCAAGATGGGCTGTGGGTGACGCGTACGTGTCCAGAGCTGTGTGCCGCATGATGTGCCGAAACCGGGACCGGATGGCGCGAAGGCATGCAAAAGCGGCCAAGGACGCCGTGAGAGCCGTGCCGGAGCAACGGGATCGATGACGTCTCGAAATTCCAACGGGTCCGGAGACTTCAGCGACACCATCGGACACCATCAGGGCGATTATCGGGGGCGTACCGACATCCCGATCGGAAAATGTGCGCGAAAACCCAAAGAGTGTCGATTATTGTTCGGAAAATTATTGTCTTTACGTAGGTGCCAAAACTAATTTGCAATCACTTGGGATTGGGTGTTTGAAATAAAATAATTGTTTTTTCATAGGTCCTTTATTTTTTTTCGAATCAATTTATAACCTAGGAGGGTAGCTAATGCACTACCTTGCATCTCCCTCGCAACGGCTACGAGCAGTGCTCAACTTATGGGGGGACGCAGGGAAACGGAGTACCCCAACTAATTTTCAGAAATTTTAGCGTCCCCTTACTATTATAACGCTATAATCATAACACTCGTCCAGTTTTAGGCACGTTTTTTTTTAAAGTAAATAGAGTCCCCCTTCTTTAATTTTGCCAAGTCGAGCACTGGCTACGAGTAACACCGTGGTGCGGGTGGTACAGATGACGGTTACTGTCGAAGACCATTGATTTATGTGACTCGCGTACAACGTAATCCACTGTCGACGCTGCGAATTCGATGACACAATGTGCCGATACGCAAACTCGTAGTGCGTTCTTGTGTTAGGATAACTGAACGCGTGGTTACGAATCACGTCGAAACCAAAGCACGTGTATTGTTTTCTTTGATTCACCGCCTCAGAAACGAATAGATCTCTACTATCACGTATCAATTCATATGCTCATGTATCGACCAACTCTTGTGGTACCCCCAACCTACGGGCTAGGGATTGAAAACGTTCGTTTGTTCGCGTGCGGCCTTTGTTGGAAAGCACTTTAATAATATTTCCAATATTTCGACGGTACAAATGTATGCGCAATGTATTGTTGGACGCATGTACATAAAATATCCATTATTGGCCTAGTACTTTAAGGGCCCTGGACCCATTTTTTCAGAAGGGCTCCCAAAAATGTCATCTCATAAAATTATAAAAATCCCTATAAATAGTGCAAAATATTATGATTTTTTAATGGTGCCTTATTTAAAATATACAAACAATTGAGCTAATTACATAGTTTCATTTTTAATAATACTACAAGGTTATATTAATAATATAAGTAATACTTTATAATATAAAACTTAATATTTTTCAATGATAAACAAATTGTACAATTATTTTTTTTTTTTAGTTCACTAAAAACTGCCAGCAATTAAAAGTATAAATGATATAAATTGACACGATTATTATAATAATTTATAAATATTTAAAATGGGAGCCCTGAACAGTAATTTAGTAATCTAGCGGCGGACACTGAATTTATCATGTATTATAAGGCATGGCGAGGAACGGCAGGATGGCAATTGAATCCTTACTTTGTGCCAGCGAAACAATTACGGAGTGATAATATAGGGCAACTTGCCGGAGACTGAAATAAAAAGTGACCCAAAATTGGAAACTTTTATTTACAAAACTATTTAAATTATAACAATGTTTCGAGTTCCTATAAAAAGTTAAGAAATATGTATTTTTTTCTGAACAAATTTTAAGACACGTTCTAAAGGTGGAGATCTTAATGATAAAATATTGTGATTTATGATTATATAAATATATTAATTTATATTTTTATCGTTATAGAAACAATCGTATTTATAAAAGTGTTTGTGAAAAATTATATTGCACGTAATGTATTTATGTACTTTGATATTGCTATTATAAAGATTGTAAGGCTATTTTAAATTTCAGAATTTTTACAATTAATAACAGCAGTAATAACTAGAAACTGAATATACAGTATTTGATTAATATAGTAACAATTTAAATATCTATCAAAAAATATTGGTTACGATAATAAGAACGAGAAAATATTAGAAAAATATTTATACTTGTATGCTTAATTAATCTTAAAAACTTACATAAGACTAATCTATAATGATCTACGGAGGAAAACCTTTAATACCCGTCGCCCCAGATAAAAAGTGCAACACTCAAAAAATGGTAATCCGCGGACCTGGTGCGTATTCGTATGGATTAGTAAGTATTTACCTACATATAATTACGTATTTTATTAACACCGAAATAAGACATTAGCGTATTACTTAAAATTATCTCAGATAGCTAAACAACCTGGAAGCGACTACAAAATTCGAATTCGTGACAAGGAGCGAATACGTCTTCAAAATCATAAAATGCAAATTGAAAATTTACTTCAAGGTATACATAATCATGATCTTAGTATAGAAATGATTAACGTAGCAGATAAGAAGCATTTATATAACCGAATAAAAGGAATGGTTGATGAGGAAATGAAAACTAACGAACATTTATTTGTAGAAGAACGTCCGAAGTTTGTACGATTATTGTTTATTTCTATAGTAAACATTGTTATGTTAAATTTAATAATTCTAATTATTTATCTATGCATTTTATTGAGAAATCATTTGGTATAAATTAAAATCTTTTTTTTATATACAATTTTATTTTGAATATTTTTGAATATTTCAGTTGTAATACATCATACAAATGCCGGATTTTTAATATTTTTATCGTATATTTCGTTACTATGTTACATTTTTTTTATATCTATTCATAGTAATACTATTCATAATTAATTTTGCTGATTTTTTTTATATATTAAGTATATCTATATTTATTTTATTTTAAAAGATTTAACATAACGTTATTACACTTTGACAACAAAGTGTAAATTATAATATAGTAATATAGTAATAATATTGGTCAGATAAAAAGTAATGAGCATTAAAATAATAATAAAAGTAACCGATAACAATGTTAAAGTATTAAATGTAAATATAGTAAATATGTTAATAGTATTAAACGTACTCGTTTAACTCAAAGAAATATAATAAATGTTTACTACTCAGTATATAGTATAATATTTATTTTACACAAAATATTTGTGCTAAAATTTTTGCTAACGCTGTTATATGCAAGGAACACAATCAAAAACTCAATTAATTAAATTAATTACATACATTTCCAAAAATATACATTTTTATATCTAAATTGGTGTTTTAAATGCATATGTTCATTTTTATCGCACAAATATTGCGTGGTACTATTGCACATTAAATTCTCAGTTAAGCTTAATATTTCTCTTAATATTTTAGTCAAAAATTAGTAGAAGAAGATGAGGAAAAACCGAAACTTCTTAGAATGTCAAAGGAGGAAATACAAGCGATATTGGACGAGTCAAAAATAAAAAAAGATGAAGAAGAACGTAAAACAGCGGAAGAAAAACGTTTACAACATTTCATGTTTGTATTAACAATATAAATTAAACTCATGAATTTAAACAAACGTAGTTTTATTTTTTTAGAGAAAATTCTAGTGAATTGAGAATTGCAGCTATTACTAAGCGCCAAAAAGAAATATCTGATATGAATTATAAAATAATTCAGGAAAAAGAAATGATGGAAAAAGAACAAAAACTTAAGAAATTGGAACAGGCTATCATAAATAATACAGAATTTATTAAAAATCAGGTAAACTTTATTTAATAAAATGTTAAAAAGATACCTGTACGCAGTAGAGAAAAAATTGGTTTGATTATGATCGGTCAACTAGACCAGTGGTTTTCAACCGGTGGATCGCGGCACAGTTTTGGGTCGCGATAAGTTTTCTGTTTATAATTTAAAAAATTCATATTTATATATATATAATAGTACGGTTTCGGGTTTATTCGACATATATTATATCATGTATGTCATATGATATTGCATAAAAATATTTTCGAATAAACCCGAAACCGTACTATTTTGTACTATTTTAAATTTGTAGAAGATTAGAATAAACACTTTTTTCTCAAACACTCATATTTAATTAGAAAAAATCCTCAAACCAATATGCAACACATACCACAGTGAACAGAGATGTCGGTGAATAGGAATTAGTGAAATTGGGTTTTGTCAATGTGGGAAGACACGACTATGCATCAGGCATAACAACAATATAATAAATGTTATGACTTAATTTAAAAAGGAGATAATATTATAGATACGCATTAAAATATTACAAAAAATCACTGTTAACTTCTTTATATTAGATAAAACGTGTATATTGTAAGTGGTTTTTTTGTATTTATTTATAATTAATACTTTTTTTTGTTTCCAATAGATTTCAAGGAAATTTAAATGCAATCATTTTTAATTTTATTTTAATTTTTTATACACTTAAAATAGAAGCTACTCTAAATAAAAAATATTTGATTTACTAAAAATAACTGTTATTTTGGTCCTATTATAGTATAATATTATTGTATTTATTAGATTCACGAGAAAAAAGAAGAAAATCGCCATATTTTGGAAAAAAAACAGAAATTTCGAAATGAATTACAAAAGCAGTTACTAGAAAAAAAAGTTCAAAAAGAATATGAAAAAGAGTTAAAAAATGCCGAACGCAAAGATTTAATAAAATTAACGGAAAAATTAAACAAAGAGAAAGAATTTGGTGAGCAAAAATAAAACATACTAAAGCTTGTTAAATACCAATTTTCTATTTTAAGTAGGTTAGGATAGAATATGTGATAAATCATTTATATTTATTTTAATCAATATACATTGATTACTACTTTAAAATTTTTAAATTAAAACCACATTGCAACCTACATCAGTTTACAATGAGTTACAATTGACTCTATATTCGTTATTTTTGCGCTCAGTAGATAATTTCAGATCCTCGATTTATACTACTGTATTAAAAACACCATTTTAAACAAAAAACAAAAACAAACTGATAATTTTTTTTCTAAACCTGTACCATTATAAGATAAATTTACATTATGTCATAAATTAGTATGTACTTATTATTTATAGACTTTAATAAAATTTAAATACGTATGATATCAGTCGAATTGTCGAGAGTCTAATGTATTAAATTATTTGTACTGATTATTATTTTTTTATGATACTTGAATTAATTTTATTGATTTTAATCAAGACATTAAATGAAAAAAACTATAAATATGAAACCCTTTTTTTAAGTGCCGACCTGTTACGGATTTTATGCATTTCAAAAAATAAAACATAAATACAAATACAATTAATGTCCTTGTAAAGAATTAAAAAATATTTATAACTCATACTTGTTTTATACTAAATAGAATGATTTAATAAATTATACAACCATCTTCAACTGAATTTCCATTTAAGTTCGTCGTTTAAGTCCAAATGATTATATTTACAACGCTGTGTCGATTTTATTGCAGAAATATTGGAACGTATAAAACATCAGAAACAAAATGAAAAAGAAATTGCACAATTCTTAGAAGAAAGAGCTAAATTATTTTCAAAATCTGACAAATGTGGATCAATTTTAAATGATACGTTCGTAACCACAACCAGAGAGCATATAGCTAGGGAAAAATTAAAAGCCTGCAAAGCAAAGGTTACAAACGATAGTCCGAATCGTTGTTTCTCGAATAAAAATTTAATTTTTCGTATAATATAACTTTAGATGCAATTGAGGCACGACAACGAGTGGCTCATGAAGCGCGATGCAATGATTAAAGAAGAACGCAGAAAGCAAAATGAAGAAATGTCGAACATTTTGATGAAACAAATAAAAGATATTGAAGATTTGAAAGTATCCGTTGAACGCGAAAAAGACGAATTGCGGCGGAAACGCGTAGAGGTACGGATTTGTTTCCTTATAGCCCGTATAAATTGTGCAGTTCCCGTGTCATAATAACAGTAATAATTATACTGTCTTTTCAGGAAGACAACAGAATATTAATGGAACAGTTAAAATTTAACGAGGAGATGGTTAAACATCAAAACGATATGAAGCGCAAAGCATTAGAAGAGTCAATGAAGGATCATGAAAACTATTTAAAAGAAGAAAAGGAACTGTGCCAAAGTATTAAACAAAGAAAATGGAATTTCAAAACAGAATTAAGCAATCAAATAAATTCCAACAAAGATATACTTGTAAGTGAGATAGTGGTTCACGTTTTTAATAACTATAATTGTCTAATTATAATTGCTTAACGTCAAAAAAATTCGTTCGGTATTTGATTCGCACCGTTGACAGGCTTGTCCCGTGCGTATTCCATGAATATCTATTTCTGGTTTTAAAATGTATGCATTTTTACTATCACACTTAACCGTTTGTATTAATTATAATTATAAATTATATTATATGGTTAATCTCATCATAATATATTTACAGAAGTTAATTATTAATTGTACTTTTATTTTAAATATTATTATTTAGCATGGTGTATGGCATTGTATATTTTATAGCAATAACATACATATGTTTACACTTAACGCTAATAAATTATGACCTTTAACTCAACCGTATACTCGAGTGTGCACTATTATATTTATTACGTTATATTTCATCCAGAATTATTTTATTAAAAAATGAGTTTGAAATTAATCATATATTAACGTAAAATACACGTTTTGGAATTATATTCGTTTTTATTTTTAATATTTTATTACTATTCACAGGAAAAACAAAAAATGACTGAATTGGAAAATCATCGAAAACATATGAAAGAATTAGCTGAACAAGAAGAACTACTTCAAAAATTATTAAAACAAATTTAATCTCACAAATAGCATATGCTAATAGTAATGGTGAAATTGAACATATATAATATAATATATTATATTGACAAAAAAAAAAAAAATAAAAAAATAAATAAAAAAAATAGTAATTTTAAACCAAACAATTGATATACCAATATACATGATGTTTCTAAAATAAATGAAAAAAATATTACAGAAGTATTTTTTATCTATTAATTCTTAAAATAATATCTTGATGTAAGAATAAATACTCTTCCGACAAATTTCGCGAAATTCTTTTATGACACTAAATGGGACGTCGTTTTTGACGCTTGGTTAGTTGGTGTTGCCAGAATCAAAAAGCGCTTTAATACACCGATTTGCATCAGGTAATGAGGACTTAACCTACAGCCGGCACAATGTTACATTTGTAAACGCTTGCCATACAAACATAATTAGATACATAACATCACATTAGAGTTAAGTCTATCAGAAATAAATATTATTTTTATTATTTGTTTTAACAAGGCAAACTATCATGATATTTAGTTATATGGTGTTTATCGTGGGATAATTTATGAAAATAAATTAAGATAACTTCGACCGGCCGGCAATCAAAATTCGACTTTCATACAATATACCTAACATTGGTATTAATGTAAAATTCTGTTATGTCTAAGTATCTTGCTTCAAAATGCGTGTGGATTAAATCGCTCCTTATGTAAAAAAAATATTTTATGTAATCTTAAATATCACAATAGTTTGCATTGTCAAAACAAATAATAAAAATTATACTTATTTCAAATTTACTTTTGTTACATCATTTTATTTAAAAACTAGTAACAATATTGAAGTCCTGGTTAATTCTATAGTTTAACTAGTTAAAACTAGTTTTAATGTATTTTAGATTTTAACTAATATAAATATTAAACCATGTAGATATCTATATATATCGTATATTTATGGATATAAATTTGAAATTTGAAATTGTTCTCTCCCACAAGCTAGTGCTTTTTGGAGACAATTTCTAATTATAATGTGTTTTAATTTTATTGCTAAGGAATATCAATACAATTTTATACATCTATATCTAATAAGTAATATATTAATAATAGTAATAGTAATGCGGGATTGCGAAACTAAATAAAAATAAAAATCTACCCTATTTATTTGTTTTTTTATAGGAATTATAATATGATTTAATTTATACTTATATACATTGATCTTTATTGTTTTTATCGATCCTCTAAAGATACACTAATAATATAAATCTAAAATCATAATGTACACCTTAACGTCACTGTTATCTTCGGCATTTTATTTGTATACGTATGGATCATGCATAAAAAGAATACATTTTAAATAAATTTTCATTTAAATATAAAATTATAGTTCCTAAATAAAATATTATTTTTTATTTTTATTTATTCCCCAAGAAAAAATAAAGGACCGCACTGAACATGTTCATGTGAAGACTCATGCGTTCATAATTTGTAATACGAGTACATTATATGTTAAGCGTGTTTAAAGCTATTTGTAGTAGTTTTGTTGTGAGGAAAAAGAATCAAAGAGAGATGTTTTAGAGCAATAACTTAAAGCTTAACAGTATATTTACCTTACATAACTAATATATCAATTTGAATAGTCTTTTTTCTTTCACACTCTCTGTCATTTCGATTTTCGATATTATACTCATTTATTGATTTGTTAAAATGTGTTTATGTATTGATTCGATTGCACCTATACTTTTTATTATATAAATAAATTATCTGTTGCAAATTTTTGCAACCGGTATACTAGTATTATATTAAATTATTTAATTAATTAGTACAATAAACAGTAATTAAACTAAAATCATCTATGGTTACTAAATTTTAGTTTTTTAAATTAATTAATTTTAATTTTTCCAAGTAACGAAGTACTTTTTTTAATGTGATATATATCTTGTAATAATTAAATTAAACTATTTAGCTTACGTGCGAAAAGTTTGGAGTGAATTGGTTTTAAAAGCAAAGAGCCTAAATGACTTGTAAAAGCTTCATAAAAAAAAATAAACAAAAAAAATAGTTGAATTGTAATTTTGTTTTTAAATATCTCCAAAGGATTAATATAATATTATAGTAACCTATAATATCTATCTACAATTTTATAGTTCTCACTATTATAATTTTTATTTATTAGGTATTTTAATTTCTTAGCCTTAAGAAATGTATTTACTTTTAAATTATAAACTCAGAGCGTTGTTTATTGTATTTATTACTGTCACCGAACCGCATTTTCATTGATATGTTATGCAAGACGATTTTAACTGTATTAGTGGATGGAGTCAATCGACTTCTCAAAACTAACTTATTCACAACTCAAAATTATTAGTGTAATAATACGTAATTTTTTTAATAGAAAAATATTTGTTAATAAAATAAGATATTTAATCAATTATTAGTATTTATTACACCACCGGTGTTCAGATTTTAACTACCTAATGTGGTAAAAATAAAAAAGGAAGTATAACGCGTTCACGCGTTTAATATAAATATTAAAGGCATGTTATTCAAGATATTTGAAATTCAAAAGAGTTGGTATGTACCACAGTATTCGCCCGTACAAACGATCATGTAATATTGTAAATATAAATGCATAGGTACAAGATTTCAAGAAAGCTTAACAAACAAACATTCAAATCCTTTTCAACGGTCGTGACATGCGAAACAAATAAAATAATCATTTTGCTATTTATTTTCTAGCAACATGTATAAATTGAATTATTTAAGCTTTATTGTGATGTCTACAGTCGTACATGAGTATTATGCGCAATGGAGATTACGTAGGAAAAGCTTACCGATGATACAATGGCACAACTCACGGATAAGCCTTATTGTTATATAAGGTCATGCAGCACGTGGCATTATTTCAACGTATATTTTATTTATATAAAACGAGAATACAGCGTTCACTGATTTCGGAACTTGATCGACATCACCTAACCGTATGGTCTTAATACTATAAATTGATCGTTGGTCACTGCCATTAATAACGTCATAAGCCTTTAAACAACCCGGGTGTCATAAGAGTAAATACTAATCTCAAATTAACAAAGAGACTGTATAAAATATGATAAAACATTGACCGACTTTGTAAGTGTAAGTGTATTGTGTAAGTACACAAAGGCAAAGATGGGCAAATGAATGAAAATAATTAACTGGAGTTAAATTAAGAGAATACAAGATCGATAAGTTAAAAGTTAACATTTAACAATTCATAAATTTAATTCGATTCGTTAAAAGTTAATAAGGAAAAAAATATTAACTTAACTCGATTTAAAAAAAGTTAATATACTTTTTTTAATTAGTAAATAGATTACATAATTTGAATATTAAGCTAAAAATTAAATTTTTTTTACTTTTATAAATATAAAATAAAAAAAAATGTTAAGAAATGAATGAATAATGAAAATATATATTAAAATAATTTTACTCCCAATTTAGTTTTAAAATTGAGATGGTACGCGTATTGATTATAAAAGTTTCTGATGGCACTCGAAGATAAAATGGTTGGGGACCCCTGTAATATGACATTTGATGTATAGTGAATATGACCATTTTACTTTACATGATTATTTAATTTTTATATATATTAATATTTGCGTATAAACGAAAAATTTCAAAATTGTTTAACACGATAGATCATTTTTAAATCAACTGTGAAAAGCTAAGTTATTTCAACTACCAATTAAATTTGTTAAGTTAAAAAGTTAATGTCCACTTAACTAATTTAATTGGTAAGTTAAAAAGTTAATGTCCACCTTTGTATAAAGGTGTATTATTTTAGTATTTAAATACTAAAACATTAGACAAATTTAATATTAAAATGAAATGGTTGTATTGCTTCTACAATTGCTGGTATACTGTGAGATTCATATGATTATTTTAATTTGTACGAAATGGGAGTTGTGGGCAAAAATGAACATAAATACATTAATTTATGGTTGATCAAAATAGAGAATATTCCTGCTGTTTGGTAAATGTTGAATATTTAAAGAATTTAATCGGTTTAATGTTTTTTAAAATGATAAGTGCATTTTAAAATATCCTTATAGGCATACTGAAACGTGGTAAGTTTATTTTAAATTATTTTGTTAAACTATCATAGTCTACAGCATTTGCTTTCATACTAAAGACGATCATTTAAAGAACCAATACCATTATTATATATTATTAATTTGTAAATATTTCAAAGACGTTATAGAACGATTGATCGTAATCAATAAACATGTACATTAACAATATCTAAGAAAATTAGTTTTTCAAACTGCCGATAGTATTTAAAAATCTGTTGTTCAGAAACGGCGAATTAGTGCGCCAGTTTTTTTTTTTTTAAAATGTAATTAGGGTTTTTGGATAAGATTCAATCGAAATAATTATTCATGTGCAATCAGTAATCATTTATTTTATAGCTAATGAAAAAATTAATAACACTTATATTGAGGTTTATATTAAAATCTAAGTACAAACCTTAAATTAACAAATGTAATGGATGAATGAATTGAACAGTAAAAATAAACCGAATACTTCATAAAATTGTATAATTACATAGGAAAAACTGCAAAAATAATTTTAACACAAATTATGAAGTAGACATTCATAATAAAATATAATATAATTTATACAGTATAGTACATTTCGACGATTTGAAAACATAAACAAACTAAACTAATGAAACAATCTATTTAAAAATTTAGATTTTAATTTTAAAATTTTAATTTTTTAAATTTTTAATTTTTAAGACATGCAAAAAAGGGAATGACAGTCTACAACAGTGGTTTTCAACCTTTTTAACAATGCGGTACACTTCATTTCCAACAGTTTTCGCGGCACACTAACCCATATATTATGGTGAACCTTATTTTATATATATATATATATGTCGTAGGCATATAGTCAAATCAGGCATTTTATTAAATGTCTAGGCATATAGTCATAGAATTTAATATTTATACAATTTCACTATCCGCCTAGAAATTTAGTTAAATACCTAGTTAAATACCTATTTCATGTTAGGCAAATAATAAAAAAACATTTTGTATTATTTAAAAAAATAGTCCGTACAGTTTACAGTACGAGTAATGAGTACTATATATTTTTATAAAAATAAAAGTTTCATTGGTTTTTACCTTGGTTGTATGAGAACCTTATCTATATTAAGTACCGTGGGACGAATTACAATCTTTTCGATTATAACGATAAAAATATGTCGTTACGGAAAAAGATACAGACCATGCGATTGAATTTTACAATAATTTAGTTTAGTACGTGTAAGTATTACGTTTACGTAAATCCTATGTAGTGTGATCGTGATTGCATATAATATTGTGACATATACCTATTAACATTTTTTGTATATTATAAATTTTGATTGATTTTATTTGTATTTTTTTTTGCATTTTTTATATTATTTATAATAATAATTCTATTATTATAATAATAATGTTATTTTTCCAGTCGTATGTTACACATCCACCCACCGCCAACCAAAACATTAAAAGTTGTTTATCGCCAATAGAGGCGTATATCTACATTTATAAATTAGCTATTTTTGTTTTTATCATATTTATTGTAGAAGTTAAAATATATTTTGGGTAAATCCACGGTAATATTTCGATACCACGACTGTGCTGTTAATAAAAACTTTTTTACAACTTACGTCTTACATTATAAATTCTACTAATCATTCTATATTTGTGAATTATAGTTGTTATTATTATTTTTTAAAATTTTAAAAATAGTCATTCGAATGATAAGTGTATTATTATGTATAGTTTAAGTTAAATTAAGTAGAAAAGTGCATGAACATTTTTCTTCACTACTCCACTTGTCGTGTTTAACTCTTCAAATATAATTATAGCACCTACATATAAACGGGTTATACATTATCTTGAAGTCAAAAAAGTTTAGTACGCTATTTAATTTTTTTTATTAAAATTAAATATGAAGACTGTGCAGTTAACAAGGCTGGTGAGAGGGTGAGTCAGGAAGGGCGCGTGAGAGGTCTTAACATTAGAATTAAATTTGATCAATCGTTGGCGACGCAAGTTATCTTCTATGGATAGAAAAAAAAAATTCATTATGTGATTCAATATAGTATGATTATTATTATAATTATCATTATTTATTATTCATCGACATGCAAGGATTGGTTGCGCTTTTAGGTACAATTACAGTTCTATAAACTATTCTTACATTATTACAAGTACTATTATGTTTGTTCTCTGAATGATTTACAAATATGTAACAAATATGCACGTTTGAACAATTATTTTAAGAATTTATGATTATGCATGCTAAATATTAAGTTATAATATGTTTAATAAAGCCACTCCAGCTCCCATAAATGCTGACTGTTTATGTTATATGTTTATCATTTAAGATGAAAGATTGCTATAATAATTCTTACACTAATCGCTGAAAGACCTAAAGCCGGCCCTGGTCTTAGCCTTTTATACAACACTTTTATTGCACTAAAGTACAAGTAGTACGTATATCTTGGCCAAACAAGTGCAAGTAAAGGGGTTCTGGAACTATAGGCGTGTACACAAAGGGAGGTAGGTGCCCTCTGCGACTATCACAAGTTTTTGATTTTTTTAAATCATAAAACATTAAAAAGTTAAAAGTAACATTGATATTCATTACTCAATGATAATAAACAAGTAATAATAAATCCACTAAATTCAATGAGAAACTAATTCTAATTTTAATATTATTTAGTCAGTCCAGGAACTTCTTACACAGCAGAAGGATTGTTTCTCTTGAAGTGTTCCTGGACAGACTAATCTCGTTGCGTAAAAACCAAAGCTATTCACAGCGATCTTGCGACTTGACGCTGTGTGATTTTTTTTCTTATGGAGATGTACTAAGTCACGAGATTACTAGAACAAAGTTCGAAATGTTTTGGAACTTAAGCAAAAAATTCGTCGTGTCCTCATTTATAGGCGTAAACTGGGGGGAGAGAGAAGGGACAACTGCTCTCCCTCAAAAAATTTAACAGGGGTATGCTCCCTTAATATTTTACAAAAATATGTATTTGAAAATTATTATCAAAAAGGCATAGTAGTATTGTAAGATTTACTTTCAAGAAAAGTGAAAAATGTAGTATTTTAAGAAGATTAACTAAAGAAAAAAAATGAATTGATTACTCAAAATGTATTTATTTATTGTAATTTACCAAAATACAATATGCTATCGCAATACATCATAACAGAATCCATTATCATAATTATTGATTAAAAACCATAGGGTAATATTACTCTATGGTAAAAATCACGCTAAAATCATTTAGTGAGACTAGATGGAATTGCCGAATAGAAGCTATTCGTTCTGTTATAAATTCTATTGTTTTAACGTTAGAAAAAATAAATGAAACAGACTCTATTAATGGCCCTGATGCAAATTCAATATTAAATAATATTCAAAACTTTGAGTTTATATTTTGTTTAAAATTAATGAAATTAATGTTTGAATTAACTAACTCCTTGTCACTACATTTTTAAAAAAAAAAAAAAAAATGTTAACTTCTCTACTATTTCGTTATTAACAGTAACTACTCTTGAGGAACTACAATCTATTCGCAGTGATGATAGTTTTGATTAAATTTGGACGGAAACAGAACAGCTAGCTAGCTTCCAAAGAATGTATTTCATTACCCATAATTCCAAGAATAAGAACAATACCTTCAAGATTAGGTGGTGGTGAAACTTCAATTTCGAGAAACGTTGCATCGTATTTCAAAATTATTATTTATTTTCCTATGTTATTATATATAATTATAAATGATATAAAAACAAAATTTGCAGAAAACAATTTAAAAATACTTAACGCTCTTCAAAATTATTTGAGTACTAGAAAAAATAGGGATGAAGATATTTTAGAAATTTGTAACACCTACAATATTAACTTCGATGCCTCAAAGGTAGAATTAATGCTCTTCGGGAAAATGTGTTCATCAAATAATATTACTGAAAATTTTGAAGCCCATTTAAATTTGTATTTGGAAAAAGACTTGATAGGCTCATTCGACAATATTTATTTTATTTATAAAATTTTTCTTTCTATTCCAATGAGTTCTGCATCGAGTGAACGTTCGGTTTCATTATTTCGTTACCTCAAAACATTTACAAGAAACACCATTGGCCAAGAAAGACTTAATAACATAGCTATTTTTTATATTGAAAAAACTTTTAAAATTATTTTTATTACTATTATTGATCAGTTTAATGCAGATTCAACAGAAAGAGGTAGAAGACTTCAATTATCATAGACATCTTGTAAGGTTATAATATTAGAGTTAAGTTTTTATAATATTATTAGTATAATAATTACATAAACATAGTTGATTGTGTCTAGTATAGCATTTATTATGGTATATATAATAACTACAAATTATAACATTAGGTATATTATGTATAAATTTTATAACGTTATGAATTATGGACAAATAAATTCCATTTTATGTAAAAATAAAGTAATATGTTAAAGTATAGAAATGCAGAATGCTTCTATTAAATAAACCATCTTATCAAGCTTTTTCTATCATGCCATTTAATTGTGTTTTACATGCTACAATAAAGATTTAGCTTAGATAATATTATTATCTCATGCTTTCCAGTTTCCTCTGATTAAGTATATGTAGTCTCTAAGTATCTTTAAGTACACGGTATATCGACATAAAGTAAAATTTGCCCTTATAAGAATTGCCCATGTTATGTCCATGCCTCGGACACCCTTTTCGTTAGATATGTAATTATATATTTGCCCCCCCCTCCTAATAAATTTCCAAGTTACACCCATGTCCTCATTGAACTTTATGGGACGATGTGTGATCAAGTGATGGTACATTTTATGGAAAGAATAATCGTCAGTAAGGCTAGTAGGGAGGGTCATATGCCAGATATTGTTTTTCACTGTTGAACTTTAAATTTCCCTGAATAGAATGATATATTTTTTATGTTTTTTTAAAAGAAATAAATTTAATTTTTAGAAGATTTAAATTCTGCGTTTTTTTTTTTGAGATACCCTATATATGTGTGATAATATATATTATTATTATTTTTTTTTTTAAATATTATTTTATATACTTATATATTATATTTCTACAATTGTGTACAAAAACTGTGTACAATTAATATATTATTTTTTTATTTAAAAAAAAAAAATATATTTGTTTTTATTTTATGAATGATTACATATTTTATTCCTTCAATATTGGGTGGTAACGAATAGGTAAATTAATGTATGAAACATTTTAATTATTTCTTCAATTAAAGTTCAAGTATCTTAATCATATTCGACTATTCGCTTGGCCCACCCTGCCAAAAATTTCTACTCATGTCTATTATGCCTGGAACCAATCAGCCCCCGGGACCCTCGAAAGTTCTAACCGATCTTGAATGTTAAAGTTATAATATATAAAGTTACTAATAATAATATAACTATGAATATTTTTGACGTCATCATTCGTATTATGTCTAAACATTTTTTACCGTCAATCACACTGGTAACATGTGTAATTTATCGATTAATCGAATTATGAGAATATTATATTTATAAGTAAAAGGACCATGACCATCAAATAATCTAATCCATCCTATATTTCTCGTCGTTGGCACCAGTTACCGTCGTCTTCGTTCGTCGCGTTTGAAATAATAACTGTTGTGTGAATGGACACGATATCAATGAGTGGCCAAAATTGTTAATTACTTATAGTTATAATACAAATAGTAGTCAAAATGACATTGATAAGATTAAATATATATACATTTGCTGAACCCCCCCCCCCCAACCAAAAGATCCCGTCTCCACCCCACATATATATATATATATATAATATAATAATTAATTTGTAGTAGGGTAATATATAATATATACATATATACTATAAATATATTTATTTGATCGGAAATATTATTTTAAAGTAAACTACAAGTGATTAAAATGTTTTCGTTTAATATTATTATATCTAGGTTCTCTAAAAATATGTCAGTTTAATATAACTCTACAAAAAATATAGTTATGACATATATATATATATATATATATATACATATAGACATTTCTGAGAAATCTTTTTAATGTTGAGATTAAACAATATGCATTGGTAACTTTTATATAATACAATAAACATACTTCACCTATTGAAATATTAATTGGGAATACATGAACATTTTTTTATTATTTTAATTGTTATTATATTTATTTTAATAAGAAAATAATTTAATATATTTTAATTTATTTTAATATATTTTAAAGATATCAAGGTAGTAGTGAATTATTTTTCAACTTATAATATTTAATCGTTGATTTAATATAAGTGTTTTGATATTTTGATAAAAATATTTTACTCCAAAATGTTAAATCAAAAATAAAATGAATATATTATAAATAAGTATATTGTAATATATATATATTGTATTTAATTTAAAAATTTGTAGATCCAATTGCGTAGATTTATTTTGTTGTGTTTTAACATTAAAACCATTCTCAGCCACAAGTATGTACGGTTATATGAAGACAGTTAACTGTTGTAATATTTATCATTATCAAGGCTGGGATTTGTATGCAAAATTGTAAAATATGCCTTTTATTTATCAAAATATTAATTTAAATTTTTTAAGATACACAAAATATAGTTACGAAAAATAATGTATTTATTAAAATATATCAGTGATTAACTAATTGTCTTAATATAGTATAATTGAGATTACAAATTAAAAATTATTTATTTATTTTTCGCATTCATATTGAATAATTAATATTTTAGAAATAAAATGTATAATTCACATACAATAGTGGAAATACGTGTGTTTTATGCTATGACTATATAATTTTTTAAATTATCAAATATAAATGATTAGCGATTGGATCGAAGTATTGATTTATATTGGCTGAAGCTTCTTTCAACGTCACATTATGTAGTTAGCGCATATTTAAATGTAGAAAATTATACTTGTGTTAAATTATAATTGAAACTTTCTTAGTCCGATTCGCCATTGATCATAGAGTTTTAAATCTTTAAGGATTATGTGTAATACACTAATATCCGATGAATTATATTTTATCATGGATTTTATATTCACACTTTTATTTATTTATTTTTATCCTTTTCCGTCAAACCATCCAATATTTTATAGTATATTGTATCATAGGGTTGTATTTATAAAAATAAAATTAATGTTTGACAAAAAATCAAGTTTTATACTTTGATCAGTTTAATTATTACGGTCCAAATACAATAAATACGATCATACTAAATATGCAAAAATATGCATAAAGCTTAATATATACAAAAAATAATGCAAAATAAAAATAGTACCATTTTCATCAGAATAATATTAACTGTAGACATTACTAACTCACTCCCATTTGGACAAAGCAAAAAAAAAACATACTATTGCATACAAATCCTAGCCCTGATCGTGGATCTATTCTATTTATTGTTTGACGTAATACAACAGTAGTTTTTATGTTATGATTTGAATTTATACAATATAAAATTATTCAATATTATATAGTATAAATATTCTCATAAATGTTACTTAAAAGCATAATAAATTTTATTATTTATATTGAATTTTTATAATTAGTTTAATAATCGAAGATAAATTAATATAAATATAAAAATAACGTTAGATTATAAGTCATAACTAAAAAATTAATAAATTTAATTCTATAACTTATAAGAACTATAAAAAGTTATAAAATTAAGTTCAATAAAAAAGTTATCTTAATCATCTGGATCGGCATATAACATGAAAAACGAATGGGAGAATTCTGTCTAATTTTTTAGTTATAATTAACCAATCCATCAAAAATGCATCTTAATAATACACCATAATCTACGATATAAATGAGTACTACATTTATTTTCCAAATGTGAAAGATTCATATATATTTTAATTTTAACATAATCGATTATTTTTTAAAGAAAACTTAAGATTAAAACAACTATTTAAGTTATTTTAACTAGAAACAAGTTTAAAATTTAAAAAGATATATTTTAAATCACCAATAAAACAATATTATGTATTTCTTTTTTAAATAAAAATAAAAACTTAAAACGAATAAAGTAAAACTAAAGTTTTATTTTTCGTTTTTATTTTCTATGACTCCGTGATATACGTTTTATTGTCATTGTTTTGGCGTAACAGGAGACCGTGTGGTTTTTTTCCCTGAACAGGGTGCAGAGCGAAAAGGTGCATCTGTTTGGCAACATAGTCGTCGGTTTACCGGTTTGCAGCCGTACACGCCTTAATCTCGATTCAACATCATCCCCTTCGCTATATACTGCTGTACCAAACCGTGTGGAAAGATTGCGAATCAGAGGGATGACACACGGGGCTGCTATGAGGGTGGCAGGCTTATTATGTTGCCCGTACATCAATGTCTGTCAGTAAACATTTCGCGTTCGTGTATACCGTACAGGTTTATTGTTCACCGCTTGTGCAGCGATTCCAAAACTTTTTCAGCAGCGGAATCTCTTTTTCTAGACAGTATTTTCCGGTTGAACCTTAAGCAATATTCGATTTATTAAGTTTTATTTGCCTATGTTCTACAAAGCGTATTAAACATGATATGTACAGGATATATACAGGAGAAAACTTAAAACGAGATAATATGTATTTAACATTATACTTGCATACAATATACCAGGTCGAGCAATAACTGTAACGGAAATCTGTGTTGTCTAAAATTCAAAAATTATGTTTTCTTATCGGGATTTGAATACCGTTTGTGTGTACACAAACGTATCGGTGGATAATACACGAGTTGACGGGTTCTTGTAAAAATATTATACATCTCATAGCGTATATCATATGCTAGTTGTTTTAAATAACGATCAATAATTAATGAATTATTAAATATCTTATGATAGAACAGACGGAGCCGTTGAGAAACAATTGCGGAGCACAGTTTGAGAACGGCTGCTCCAGTAGACTTCAGTAACGAGCTCAACGTTTTCAAACGATGAAAGGGTGGAATATACGTCGATGTACATTGAGTTGCATATGCTTAATTTTCTACCGGTGCAAAATAAAATAGTATCGTTAACCATATCCAAGATTCGCCCATAAATGTATTACATACATATTTTTTTTTACCGCACAACTAAATTTTTATTTATTTTTTATTTGTGTATATATCATTACCACAGTAAAATGTTATAAACATAAATAGTTGGTGGTTTTTTAAAGTCTCGAGAATTTCTGTTTTAGATAAACTTTTAAGATCCGTTGATTTTTATTTTCGATACCTACATGCAACACTAATTAAGCTAGAAATAAGTCATCGAATACCAGTGTAATTATGAGTAAATAACCAATAAGTATCCATAAATATTATCATTATAAATAGTTATTTGTTTACTTGCATTCAATGTTTGTATACTAACATTATAAGGCTCGTCCCGGTATTTTAACAATATTATACAAAATGTTTACAAAACAAAAACTTATTATTTTCCGCATTTTCTTTACATCAGGCTTTGTTTCGTCTGAAGTAATAGTAATACTTTTCTTGTGGACGACTAACAAAATTTAAAACAATTAAACGGTCCTACTACCAATGATTACAATATTACCCTTACAATCCGATGATTATAATATTCGAATCGTATAACAAAAAATATTTAGTCATTATTAATATTTTATAAATGTCATTACATTATTTTACCCAAAATTGTATAATTATTCAAGTACCTGTAAGCTGTTTGCAATACATGCACTTAAATGTGTGTATAATACACATTACATAACACTTTAGTAGGTTAACAATAATAATGATAATATTTATTTATTTAGCAATATTGATGTTTATAGCAATAGAACTATATTTATTGTAATTAAACCGCTTCGTCTATCACTAAGGATAAAATTCTTATTAGTTTTAGTTCCTTATTAGTATTATTCGACGAGAGTTTCAAAAAAAAAAAAAATAAAGTGTTTTAAACATTTAATATATATCTTACAGTTTCATGTTATTAATAAAATGTTTATTATACAACTAGTTCAGTGTTCAATAACCATCAATTTACAAACAACTAAAAAATTATAGATTTTTAACTTTTTTTTTATTATTCGAGTATGGAGTATAATATTGCGGCGCAACCCATTTGCGCCCGAACCCATTTATCGTAGCCCATTTGCGCCCCAAATCATAGCCCATATGCGCCCGATTCAGATCAGGTGAAAATCGTGCAACGTTGCCATTTATTGAGTATGTTGGCGTGTAACTATAAAATCTAAAATAATATTTGATCGTTTCCCAATCTAATCGAAACCAATATCAAAATCAAAATGTGATATTATTGTAATTGTATTTATTAATTATTTTGATTTTACGTAAAAATGTTTCTATTTGAAATTAATAATTTAATGCAATATAAATAATATATATGTATATATAATATGTATACTGTTTAGTATTTAACATTATTTTTAAAATTATTTTACATTTTACATAGAATTGTATATTTTTAAACAACAACGGCAACGTTGCATGCAAAATGGGCGCATTTGGGCTATAAATCAGGGTGTTAAGTTTTTTATTTTGGGCGCAAATGTCCATAACCCTCAGGGCGCAAATGGGCTGCTCTTGGGCGCAAATGGGCTACAGCCTAATATTGATCATGTTGATAGCTGTCATAATATTTTGAGGTGTTTATTTTAGTTAATATTAGATTTTTAGATCTTGTGTTTCGGTTACGAACTGTTGTGTGGACCAAGTTATTTTGTAATAGGTAAAATACAATTATTTCTATAATATAATATTTTTGAGGATAAAAGTTTAGTTTAGGGACAAACCTTGGTTTACGATATGTAACTTTTAGTGAAGTATTTCTTTGTGGTACTTGTATGCCGTCAAAAAACAACGTTTGTGGAGCTCGTCTCCGTACCACCGTACCGTATTCTAATGCGTATCGAGACAAGGCAAATAGAACAACGGGCCAACTGCGTTCGCAAGCGCTACGTGCAAATGTTGATGCTAGGCAATCCTGGTCCTGCGGAACGATTATGTTGGGGTAACATTATTCGGCGTGTTGGCGTGATTAAACGAATTCTCGAAACGTCCGCATAAATCGCGTACCATTGTGAGCATTTCAGTATCGGGCCCGAGCTACACGTTCGAACCGCTACGGTCATATTATTATGGTCGATGATTACGCGTGCCATCAACGATTGAACTGCTATGATCCGGTACAATGTGTACGAATTCACCGCGGTGGCGATGCAATGACCGAACCCCCGACGGTTAAGCGCGCGAAAATGATTCATTCGCGGTGACGATTAAACGCGCGAAAGCGATTCAGGCGCGACGATCGAGCGCCAAGAAGATTTATACGCAGAGATTTAATCGGCTCGCATTCGTGTCCGTTTAATTACCTCGTCGAGCGCGCTGCGAATAATGAATTGTTTTGTCAATTTCGATCGGTTGCGTTGCGGACAGTGACGCACGAATGTACACGTTGAACTCTGCCCACTAAGAAAACACTCGGTGGATCTGTTCGGTGACCGGTCAAAACATCTTCGAATTTTCTGTCAAAATCGTCTTGGAATAAAGTGCGGTCCCGTGATTTCCCATGTTTTATTAAATAAATATTTTAGTGCAGTGGGCACTGGAATACGATAGACATGTAAAAATATTACATAAACGTAAGTGTTGCAAGATAAACCTTTTAAACGTTCGAGATGTTTTGTTTCGAAGCGATTTCCCGCGATATTTTAGACACACGACTGGGGCACAATGATTGGATGATTAATGATCGTACGACAAGCAACCGTCAAACCTAACCTGCCGTCGATCGCCCGTATCGATCGTATTACGTTACCTGTCCATCGTTCAATCGTTTTCTTCCCCAGAAATGAATAATCATTTCGTCGAACGGTTGTCGTCATCGCGATCGTTTCGTCCGAGGATGGTTCGCCACGGAAACGACGACCACGACGATGACAACTGACCGACGGCCGTACACGATCCAGACGCGTTTCACACCTTTCGGCCGGTCGATCGCAGTGACAACGGCGGGCCGTTCGCTCTAGCCGTTGATCGGAGTACCCTAACTGATTTTTAGAAATTTTAGCGTCCCCCTACTATTGTTACGTTATAATTACGTAACGCTTGAAAAGTTTTGGGGGACGGTTTTTTTTAAAAATTAAACAAAGTCCCTCCTCTTTAATTTCGCCAAGTCGAGCACTGCCGTCGATAATTAAATCGTCTGCGACGGCGTAACGTGTCACATATTTTAAGCGCATACGCGCAAACACATACGCACACATGTAAGCGCGCACGGGCCGGCCGGGTGTGATCGAAAAGGCGGCCGTAGCGGCTGGCTTTCGTTCGACGCCGCCCCTTCGCGGCGCACTTTTCATCGGCATCGGAGGAGGATCAGAACAACCCGATCGCGGCCGCTCCGAGAGCGCGTGTACGCGCTCGGAATCCAATCGGCGACGCAGTAATACGATTAACGCGCGGTGCGCCGAACTGGTGCACGGCGACCGCGGGGGGCCTCGGCGGGGGCGGGCGCGCATACGGCGTGTCCAACCGGACGGGGTTGTGGCGCTCTCCCCCCCCCCCCCCCCCCCCTCGAGGATGTACACCACGCGTGTGCCGTCCGCCGCGCGCGTGGTGCGCGCAAGACGTCGGCGCGACCGCCGGGACAACGGCGCCGAACGGGGAACGGTCCGGGGTGCGGGGGCGTGTAACTTTTCAATCCGGTCGGCCGGTGCGCGCGTGATCTATTACCGTACTCGACGTCGCCACCAACACAACTCCTGCCTATCGTCCTTGCAATCCTGCACGCGTGCTCGAACCGTTTGATGCCACCGCCGTTTCCAGTCTTTTTCTTTGGACCGCAAGTGTTCCTCGCCGGCATGCCTATCGGTTGCGCCTCGTACTTCGTCATGGTGTACGCGATCGTATACGCGATCGCCTCGTTGCCTGCGTTCTACCAGAACGACACCAACAACAACAAGGACCCGAAGGTATACGATTATATCTCGAACCCGAAGTACCAGTACTAAAAATGGTAACCGAACAGTGTTGGGTGTATAGAAAACAAAAAAAATAATAATCCAAAATATTTTTTATAGAATATATTCGTAGCTCGTAGAATTTCTAGAGCTTCTAGAGCTCTAGAGTAGAAATGAAAACCCTTTTCCTTTCAACGCCCACAAGAAACCGGATTCGACGAACGACCGATCATTGGCGATGCAGCTTGGATCATCTCGACATCCATGCGAGTGCAGAACATCAATCGTTCTACAGGTGTCAAATCAGTGGCAGTGGCCCGACGGATGAGCGACAACCAAGGAGCACTTCATCTCGCTCATCTAGCGATCCGCGGTCCAAGGCGAAAAATCATAATCGTTGTCACCAGAACCGTAGCCCGGGGTTCGTCGAGTTTATTTTCTTCGGCTGGTTTTTTTTTTCATCCCTTTAGTCATGTCTAGCATTACGTGTACCGTGCATATAATCTATCACGCGTAACGTATTTCTTAATCAATATAATAAATAATCGATCATTTCAATAGCAGTAATAGTAATAATAATAATAACAATAATAAAAATTATTAATAATCGTAACCAATAACGCAGCCCGCAACAGATCGAATCATAATTCATGTACAATTATCATCGCAAATCCGCCGCGTAATGATTGCGTCGTAATCGCGCGCGTTCCGCCGCGTACATCGGCACGTCTAACCGCCGTGATCGATAACTGCCGTCCACGACTCTCGCGTACGTTCCACCGCGCGGCGGCGATCGAGAATGAGATCCATCGATCGGTGATCACTTGCGCTTCGCACCAACACCTGTGAACAAGCAACAGTTGCCGCCACCGCCGCGCGTCCCGACCACCATCAACACCACTTTTCGCCGCGCACCAACACACCGCCGGTAATGGCGTCGCGAATACAACCCAAGGAGGCCACCGTGGCCACCACCGGTGTTGCGTGTCTGGTCGCCGCCGTGGCCTGGATACTGATCAACTCCATCTACGTAGGCAACACCGACGGCTGGCCGCAGTTCGTCCTCAGCGTGTTCGCCGCCATCACAGTGGTCGGGGTTGGACTGGCCACCCTTTCGTACGCGGCCCATCAACAACTGGTCGTCAAGAACAACCTGTTCGTCGACCACGACCATTCCGGCAAGGAGTTCGAATACCGATCGACGGGCCAATGGGCCGGTGAGTGCACAACATAATGACATACGAACGCGATACGGTTATGGACAGGTACACCTGTCCGCAATGCAGAGTGGACGCCGCTCGTAAGACTCGTTTTGGGTGGTAATCAACCCAAGAGAGTTTTCTGACCGGATTCATGTCTTAAGGGGGCGCGACGTGGACAAAAAGGAAAAGAGATTTGATTATTAATCGTGATATTTTGTTTTTTTTTTTTTTTATTCTTACGCGTATTATGTACGTATCGATGTCGAAACTCGAATGAGTGCTTATCGCGCATCGCACGTACAACGGTCGTAGTTAGTTAACGGTCTGATAGGTATATCTCGTTTTCCACAATTTTCCGTACGAGATTTGAGTCTTACAATTTTGTTTACGTGTTTTGATACGTTCAGACCGCTCCAGGTGATTTTTAATGCAATAGGTGACTGAATCTTACAAGCGGCGTCCACTTACGATAACATTTGTGTTTGTCTAATTTTTTTTCACTTTCGTGAAATGAGTACGATAAACGCATGGTATGCTGTTTAAAATATTAGCTCGTTAAGACGATTTTTACCGATCATCGACCGAAAATTCGATGTTGAACGAAGAAAATATACTTTTAAAACAAACGAATTTATCAAACCATAGTATTTGATGTATTAAATCAATTTCGACACTTTTATAGTTCCTTGTATGGAAAATAATGGCTTAATATTCACAAACGTAACTTTATTTTGCAATTTTACTCTGACATAATATGACACTTGTAAGTGTTCAAATAATATAATAAATCACGTATTATTATGTTCGTCAAACTTAAACGATTATCATATCAGACATATTATAAAGAACCGTCGGCCGTGAAAATAAATAATAACAATTCAATTGTATCGCCAATATTATTTTTTACGAGTAATCGTAATATAAAACCTTTATAGTGGGAGTGTGTGTGTGTGTGTAACTAGCATAGCTTTTATTTTTTTTATTAAATGTATTGAAAGGTTATCACGTGAATACGCAGGTATTTCAACACGTTAATATTAAATATATAATCAGAAAACGTGATTAGTTCAAACGATTATTTATTTTCACCGATGACTTTCGGACGAATCAATGACTTTTCAATATATTCAAAATTCATACATTTTTAAAAATATATAACATTTTTAAGGTTCAAAATCATTATTTGATCCATTTCGGTACACATTTAATAATATATTACGTCGTGCATGTCGATATTATGATTTTTATCTATTATACACTGCCAGCGGGCATTTATAATTAATATCATCCGAAGAGAAAAAAAACGATAAGTAATTATCAACTGAATAGCAAACCAGAAACTAGATAAATCAAATATCCGGCAAATGCAAGTGTAGTACTTCAACTAAAAACATGTAACGAAAAAGATTGGCGCAGTCTTTGGTACAAACGTCTAGTGTATTCGACGTTTACAACCATAAGAACATTTATCGATTTATTGATTCATAAATTACTACGTACACATTATTATGTAATGAAATATAAATTTAATTTGTATAGTTTTCAAAACGCAATATTTTTACACCTGCAATGTGTTGTAACGTAGTGATTAAATGTAAAGTTTATCAAAGCAAACCATACATTTATTGATAATAAATATTTATATAATTAAACGTACGCACAGTCGCCTAATTGGTATATTTATTTTTACGCACAGATGTTAAACACCAATAAACATTATAATAATATGTGTGCGTAACCTTCTTTAGAGGACGTCAAATACTTGTTATTTTCACCACACATATGTATATATATATATATAAAATAAAAATAAAACAGTTTTACGCGGATTAATTTTATTCGTGCAGTAATCATTGAATATAATATTCATGTACAAATACGGAGGACAAAAAAAATAATTATATTTTTTATATTTGTAATAGAAAAAATAATAATAATGATTAAAATCCAAGTTTATTTTTTCATGTTTGATATTTCCGTTTTCGTACGTATAACATAAATATTATTGCCCGTTAGAAATTATATGATTGTACACAAATATAATTTTTCAATTCTAACCCTGGGTGCACACTGAAAGAGCAAAAATGCTCGGAGTTTCTCGAAACATTTTGCTCCAAACAGCTCCGAACAAATTCCATTCGCACTGGTAAAACAAAACAAAACGAGATAAAACAAACACGTATTATTTTATAATTAATTTTTGTTATAATACCAGAAGTCAAGATGAGTTTATACTAGCGGCGAATTGCCTCACCAGTCAATCGTCGTATTTTGAGATTTTTAAGTTGTAAACTGATATTTTACAGATACTTAATAAATATAGTCATGAAATAACTATATTATAGTTATTTTATAACCATGTTTATTGCAATATATCGAATGGGCCTGTCACACAGTTGTTTCCCGGACCGAATTCTTAAGTCGATCCGCCACTGGTTCTGATGAAGACGATTTTAATATACCGCTATTATGGCATTTATTTTGTTTAACAGTGAAATAAACGTCAATAAAAAACGTAACATGTTAATAACGCACGAGTTAATGTAGTACAATAATGTACAGAATCTGCGGTCGACACAAAAATTACGTGTATTCAGTTGTTATACTATATTCAGTGCTTGATTTGAGGGGGACGCAGGGGGAGGAGTACCCCAACTAATTTTCGGAAATTTTAGCACCCCTACTATTATTATATTATAATTATAACACTTAACAAGTCTTGGGGATGCCATTTTCTTTAAAGTTAACAGAGTCCCCCTTCTTTAATTTTGCCAAGTCAAGCACTGACTACATTTACAAAAACAAACCACTGACTTTTGTTCTTCATAATTTGCTCAGAGCAAAATTATAATCAGACTGATCAAAACCGATCGTGCTTAGTCTTGTCTCGTCGTATTTTGATTTTGACTGGCATGTGTATGCGCGTCAATCACTTTACATGTGTTTTAATTGTCTTCGAACAGCTACAAGTTGATCTAAGTAGCTCGGAAAATTTTTATTCGTTCACGTGTGCTCGGTTTACATAGTTTGAGTATCGTCAATATATTTTATTTTATTTTGTTTCCGACGCCAAAGGGCAAACGAAGCGAATGTGTACAACTATTAAGGCTAGTTTTGCAATATGATTTTGAACAGTACAATATCAGCCATCAAATATGATAGTTTAGTGACATTTGCATACGGGCCGTATAATATAATATTATTCCCTACGATGGTTCTAATGATTGATCAAAAGTTGCTGTACTCAAATTTAATTTGACGAAACCAGAAACAACGATATTGTTTGGTTTGTGTTATATACTCAAAATCAATAATGAACTATTTGAGGTTTTCACTTCAAATCGATAATGCTATAAAATTATTAGTTTAAGGAATTTTTTATATTTTTTTTCAATTTGCAATAAAAAAGTTATAAGTAAAAAATTAATTTCGCTCAAACACTAAACCTTTTTATGTTAAATTCTCCAAAACCAGTAGTGATATTTTACATGAAACCATGTGTAATTTACTTAGTCATGCATTAAAATTGCTTCGTTTGAATTTTTCTAAACATTTCCAAAATATTTCTAAAAAAATTGTCTATTAATCAGTTGTTCAAAATTATCTCAACACTTAAACTATATTGTGGTTAATTTTTACAACAAGATTCAGAATTTATTGTTTACTATTATTTACATTTTTTTGCTATTTAAAAATATTAAATGAGATTTATTGTTTTAAAATATTATAAATGCTAATACTGATTGAGATAATACAATTATATATATATATATAATTCTGTTGTGATGTATATTAACAAGGTTCGGGAGTTGTAGTATTTGTATACTTTTATTATTTGTTGTAAAATACAACAGTGTATGAAATAAATTAATTTGTTGATGGTACAGATTTAAAATCTATATTTTGAATGTTCATATTTCATAAAATATGCAGGAAAATGCTTATTTTACTTATTTTGACAAATATATTTTAAAAAATATAAATTGTACAAATTGCAATGTGCAATCGTATGTACCTACCTATCAATTTTCAACATACAACTCAAGGTTCGTTATAGTTTTTGTGTTGGGAAAATAACTTTATTTTTAAAATATACGATGGCCTGTATCAGCTGTATCGCCCAATGTAATTATAAAACGTTAATGTAAAACTAAAGGTATTCTCGACAAAAGTACTCATACTTTGGACTTTTGGCGGTTAATAATAGTATGGATATTTAATAATTTTGAATAAAATTCGAAAACTAAAAAACTAAAAAAAAAAAAGTACCTTTTTCAAAAAATTGAGTAATTTTTAAATAAGATTTTTTATCTATTGATATAATTCTGAAAATATATTTTGTTAAATTATTACAATATTAGTATACACTACCTACTTTCGAAATGAATTCATAATTTTCGACGAAATACTTTTTAAGTTTATTTAGTTAATATTTTATTAAGATCAATGTGAAAGAAAAAAAAAATTGAGTAATTTTTAAATAAGATTATAGTTAATCATTTTTAAAAATTTTTATACGATACCAATACTAATTAATAAATTAAATGCATATTTCACCGTTTTTTAGTGCGTATTTAAACGTTTGTTATTGTGTTTTTAAATGCTATAAGTCCTGAACACTGTATATTACACTACATGATATCTTACCGGCTATTATTAGTTCCTTGAATTAAATGCACGTGATGCATAGTATTATATTGTAGATTTATTAATTGTTGCTATGTGGCTATATCAGTATTAATGTAAAAATATATTAATGTTTGTTTTTTTTTCTCTAACATTGACCTTTATAAAATATTAACTAAAGAAACTTAAAAAGTATTTCGTCAAAAATTATGAATTCATTTCGAAAGTAGGTAGTATATACTAATATTATTACTAATATTTTGCCGTTAAAAATGTAGTATGTTTAAAATTAATTCATTAGACATCACCAAACGCAGGTAATTTGACAATAATTTCTTACGTTGATTTTATCAAAATTATCAAATCTAGGTTATTACGGCGCCTCGTGTAGGCAACTTAAGCAAAATTCAAAATATTCAAATTTCGAACGTTCGATTATACTTATTTAATTACTTAGTTTTTTTAATTTAGTTATTTATAAATAGTATACTACTTTTATAAATCAGTTAAACTATTTTATTATCATTAGTTATGAAATTAATTAACTGATGTTCATAGCATCTGGTAATTATGAAAATCAAAATTAAGAAATATAATGTGTATATCAGAGGACGTTATATTTATGTAATGTGTATGAGGAATATATAAATTTTGGAATTTATATAATTTAGGGCGATATGCATTATCGATTATTTTTTGATTATATTATAATACATAAACAAAATCGTTATACTTATGACATGTAGAGTGTTATCTTGCATATATTATACACATTTCATTTCTTTACATTCATTACAGTTTGAATTATGGTAAATTATTCCACATGAAACAACTGTACATAGAAACATAACAAATAAATGACATCTTCTTACATTGCCAAAGAAATAGATATGATTGTGGATTCACGCACACTTATGGATATAATTAAAAATAAAAATAACACGCACTAAGTATGTATCGTAATATTGAATACGAGGAATTTTTTTCTTTAAATAATAATTGTAAATAATAATTATTATTAACATTTAATATCATACCGAAATGCAGTTGTGCGTCATAGTTGTATTATTTCTAAGAATAAACAGAACAAACAATTTTATTATGCTTGAATTATAATTTTTTTAATATACTAGTAAGTTTTATTCGTAAAACACAGGTCATGTGTTCATTACATGATTCGCAGAGATCCATTAATCTTGCAAGACATCTAATTTTACTGAGCATATTTTAATCGGAAATTTCATTTATCAATTAATGAAAAAAAATCAATGCACTCTTCATATATATATTATTTTTAGACTTTGAAAGTACGAAAAATAAAATCAATAGAGTTTTCCAAATAACAATTGATTCTTATCGTATGAATGACAATTTACCAGCGTTTTACCAAACTAAAAGACCTCATGGTGCAACACGAATTTACAGAACTTATTAAAATCATCCCAAAATTGTTTTGAAATCAATCATAGTTCATTTTCTTAATATTTTCAAAGTTTCATTTTATAAACACGTTCATTAACAATATCAACTAAAGACAATTTTAAATCGAAATCGTTAAAAAATAATAGTTACATTAGTTCTATCTTACGGTCAAAATCCGAGTGTAACGAATAAGGTTTTATTATTATTCTTATGAACTTTCGTAACAGATCTGAACGTCAAACCCATTGTTTGAAAAATAAAAAAAAATTCTTAATCGAAACGTAGTTCTGACGATCGTTATAAGGCGTAAACCTTAAGAATATATTCTCAAATACGTTTTCGCTGACGACATAAGTAGTCATAAAATTATGTGATGGATAACAAAATTAAAAATAGTTCAGTTACATCTTCTTTAGAGTTAAGCAATAGGTAGTATGTGCTGCACGATAATATTGAATAAAGTATTGCCTTATATAAGTATATATAATTATATATTGCCTTCACGAATGACAAACAAATGACTCGCACATAATATCCTTCGTAGTATAGCGTTTTCTAGAACACTGTAACTATTATACATACATACACGCCAGGGGCGTATCCAGGAATTTTTCATGGGGAGAGTCCAACATTTTTATTTTATCTGTTTCTAATTATAATTATAGTTTAATTCAATACCAACAAATTACTGTTAATAACTATAGTATGGTTTATACATTATAGGTATATTATATAAACTATAAACCTTGTATATTGAAGATAATGGGAAGTTAAAATACACTATATACTATTATTATACTATTTACTGTTAAACCTTTGAGTATGTAGAAATTTAATGGGGGAATCTGAACCTGAATCCCCCCCTATTGGGTACAACCCTGATACATATACACATAATACAATCTTGTATGTAATATTTTGTATTGTTTTTCGCAGTGGTGACGGGCGCCACGGACGGCATAGGCAAGGAGTACGCTCGGCAGGTCAGTAGTCAAGGAACCAATAACATCGCACAGGAAGACGTCGCGGATTAACGAACGCATCATCATCATAACATAGACTAACATATTATAACAGAAACAATGATATTGTATTATTATTTAGCATAGAATCAGTAAATTGTAAATTTCAGTAGCCAGGGACCGACATAGAAGTGAAACCGATTTGTTTATGTTGCGCGTTGTGTTGTTTTAATAACTGTGAACCAAAACTTTTCAACTTCATACAATGTGCCGTTAGGTATTCGTTTTTATTCCGCGTACCTACATAACTTTAAATTAATGATACAGAACTGTATAGAATTAACGATATATGAACCAAACAAAGTAAATCAGATTCAATGTTTATTAATATAAAACAGTAAATATCAAATAAAAAATTGAAATGATCTTAACAAAATGCGTTTTCTAATACAAGAAAGTTGTAATGGCGTGAAAAAAACCAGAAAAATATAAAATAGAACTTTTAGGAAAAAAACAACAAAAAAAAAATTTACATTTTCAGGAATCAATGGACAACAAAACAAACATTTATTAAAATTAGCATAGCGTAGATTTTACGTCGTAGAACATTAAGGGTAAATAATGAAAAGTTGCTTTGGTGCTGATACTTTTTAATTTATAATCAGTTTATCACGGAAATTACTCGTCTAAAGGAACGTTGTGCAGACTACACACATTATGATTTTTCATCCCGTTCAACGATGACAGTGTTAACGCGCTGTTACACTGTTTGCACCGCCATTTGACGTTAAATCCGATTATGATGATAATTTAACGGTAGGATAATTTTATAAATCTGTTATTCAAATTACAAACTTTTAACGATCGTTTCACACTTGTTGGCAAACGCTTATCCGTGACGTTGTCGTATCCTCGCACTAATAATTGTGTTTGCGTTACACTGAGACCGTATTACAGACAAAGGCGGTGAAAACTTTATTCATAATGATTCGATTAGTGTACGTTACGCAAGTTCGTACGAGCATTCAATTAAAATATAAATAGCTGATAGTTTACACGTTTCACCTGCGGGACAGAGGAAATAAATCATTATTTTCTCGCGAACAGATTTTTCGACACAACTCGAATTGTACGGAAACAACATTCGTTCGACGATTCCTTCAACCAAACGCTCACCGGTACTCTATACGCTACACAACCGCCTACGTAATGTGACGGACGGAATACGTGTTGCTTCCCTAGGTATAAACTTATTGACCTAAAGACGCTCGAGGTATTGACATTGTGACACCACTCTTTCCTCGACATTTCCTCTGTGAGACCATGTCGCGTTACGATTCCGGGATTCGGATAAAACTCTCGTTCCCAACATACAACACAAATCGGTGTCACCTCGTTTTGCACTAACCCCCCATCTCACGCCCCTACCCATTATTGTAGTGCACACATTCGTAGAGTTCAACGTATTTGTAACGACAATATTATCGCACGTCACAACTGAACATAATATTAGTTTTTTAAGCGGCTAACCGGTGGCGGAGATAACGGAATACTGGCGCAGCAAAGTATTTCGTTCGTTCGACAGCGTCAACGACGAAAATGTTATCATGTTTCATTTTTTATTTATTTTTTTTTATCATCGTCGGTAGTATGGGTTTTTTTTTTGAAACATTAACATCGCCCAGTAGAAATGCAGAGTAGTTTTCCATAATACGTATGAGCACCGTAATGTTCCACGTATTAATAATCGTGTTGTGTTGGCTTCGCGCGGCGAGCAGCTGGCCGTCGACCACGGAATGGACGTGCTGCTGGTGGGCAGGAACCCGGACAAGTTGAGGACCGTCGCCGCATTGATAAGTAAGTGAATTTATTTCTAATTTTTTATTGATCTTTTTATATCGCAACGTGGATGCGCGCAACACTTGAACGAATAGGCACTCGTTTTGCGAAAAGACTGCGCGATGACGTGAACGGGGTGACAAAAAAAAAAAAAAAAACCAACCGAGACACTGAGTATATTGTTCGCGCAAACACTTTTATTCGCCTTCCTACTGCTGATGATACTGCTGATGATACAGCTGATGAAAATCGTTTTCTTTGAAACGCTAAAACGTACCACGTAATCCGTTGAATCGGTTCAAAACAGTCGTAAGACGCGAAACGTATTATTTTCTACGGTACAGGCTGAATTTCCTGCGAAAATAAATGCTTATTACCGCGTTAGGTCAGATTAAAAATTATAATTATCGTTTCCCCTCTCGTTTTAGCACCGCCAGCAGGTTTCTCTTGCTGCCCATGGTTAAAAAGTTAAAAACTTTTTAATTAATCGTCCAGCGGTCGACAATTTTAAACCCAGGCGAATGTGTGTATTGTTTTTTTTTTTTTTTTTTGCTGCGCTACGCCGTGGGGTGTATTGAAAAATAAACAATTGTAAATAAATTATGACTCAATCAACTTATGGAATTTTAAATCAAATCTAAAACCTGAACCACGATTTACTGTTACATTTAAAAAGAATAATAAAGAGATTAGTAGTTTCGGAAAACACGCGTGACTAAGATTCCATTTTCACATTTAAATATATATATTTAGATTTTTTTAATTTTTATTCGAGTACACGCGGATAGCCAAGATACATATAAATGAGTAAGCAAAGATGCTCTATATTAGATATAAGATACTATAGATAATAATCTTGCTGGTGATGCATTACAAGTTATTCGTTACATATATTTAAATAGTAATATAATTCTAGATACATTACATTTAAAAAAAAAAAAAAAAATATTCTTCACAATACCTTTTTAATGTAATGAGTAACTTTCTTTTGATAACAACTTTATGAAATACTCGTTTAATAGTATCGCGTAACAAGATACTCGATACTTCCATAGCTACATTATCGCCATACAAAATAAAAGATTCAACTTCAAATAATGATATGTATTTAAAATACTGCTCAACCTATCAAATACATAACGAAATCGGATAAATATTTGTGCAGTATCTGTTTAAAACACATTATTTAAAAAAATATTCGAAGGGTTTTACATATTTTCTACATTTCGAAACTTTAAAACGAACAAACACTCGATAAAAATATTATTATCAACTAACCAATAACACACATATACATACATACATACATTTTTGTTTTGGTCACAAAGAGGAATCGGTCTATTTTAAATTTGGTCAAAAAGTAAATCGGCTGAAAAGGGAAGGGTCCGTTTTTGATCGATAATGTCTATGCCAATCTTATTAAATATTTATACATTTTTCAAATAATACATGTATGACTAAAATTAATGTTTAAACGATTGATAAATGTAAAAAAAGTGTACTAATAACAACACGAGGCGGCTGTAATACTCGTAGTTTCCGTCAAATAAACAGTATCGTTAAAAAGTGTAATTTGAAAGTAGCCCGTCGTCAGGAACCCTTTGGAAATGTTCACTGTTCCCCTCCCAGGGCAGCGCACTTCATCGCAGTGTTGGTACCGATGGCGATTACCACGGTATATTGCGTTTGCGCAGGAAAGGAATCGAGTGGATGCGAGAGGCGTGTGATGACGGTGGTGGCCGATTTCGCGGAAGACCCGGTGGCAAGGCGCGGTGAACGCTGCTGTGGCGCGGCTGACGAGAAACAGCAAAAGCACGATAGCCGAGAACGAAGCGACGCGGAACAGCAGGACGACGGCAGAGAACGGAGTGACGCGGAACGGCAGGAGGACGATGACCGTGGACGGAGCGATCCGGAACAGTGGCAGGACGACGTGGGCGACCAGTGCTTCTGCGACGACCACGGTGGACGGCCGTCGGTCACGGTGAGAGGCGGCGGGTGCACTCGCTGGTACCCACGGCTCCGGGCCGTGATCGAGGGCCGTCTCCAGACGGCCGGGGGCGTGGGCGTGCTGATCAACTGCGCGGGCGTCTGTTATCCGCACCCCGAGTACTTTGCCAGCATGCGCGGCCACCGTGACGGTGGCGGCGGCGGCGGTGGCGTGCACGACGCAGATTTCACCGCGGAGTTCTGCGACAATGCCGATGCTTCGGTGCGGTGCAACGTGGCCGCGGCCGTGCACGCGTGCCGCCTTGTGTTGCCCGGAATGTTGGCCCGAGGCCATGGCATTGTGGTCAACGTGGGCAGCGCCTCGGCATCCATACCGCCAGCCACGCCATTGATGGCCCTGTACGCGGCTACAAAGGTTCGTACACAGCGAACACGCGCGTGCAGCAGTTAGAGCTTACTCCGAGCGCTTTTTCCCGTCCACCGGTTTGGCATTCCACAGTGCTTCCATAATTGACTGTTGATGTCGTGAGCTATACCCCCACCTCCATCCGTCGTACAACTATATATTGAATGCACTAGCCAATTCGGCTTGAAAACGGAGAGGTGTTGCGTAAAGCGGCCTTAACACTCCGTTCCCGCGCACAACGAGCGTCCACGAATGACGAGCATTCGTCGGGCACACGAGTCGCGGCGAGTCCGACTCTGCCTTGACGTCGAAAATCGTCTTTATTTTCGGCGACCTCGAACCGCCGAAGACAGTTGCTATTCGATAAACGATACTTTCAACGGTCGTTCTGTTGAACGTGGAAAATACGGTAGTACCACCGACCTAGGTGCGCGCGCGATATCCTAACGTAATCTCACCGGTGACGACTAAACGTGTTTTGTTTTTGGCCGCGCAGAAGTTCCTGGAGAAACTGTCCGCCGACCTGGACGCCGAGTGCGTGTACTTGTGCCGTACGAGTGACGACGAGAACCGCGGTGCATTGGGCGTCCGCGTGCAGTGCGCCCGGCCCGCGTACGTGGCCACGGCCATGCTGCGGTCGGCCAACCCGAACGTTCGCGTGGTCGTTGATGGCGCGGAATGCGGTGATGACGATGAAGAGGAGTGGGCCGATGACGACGATGACGACGATTACGGAGACAGGTGCTGGTGGACGGCCCGTAGACAGCGGTTGGAGAACAGCGTCCAGAGGTGGCTGGTGCCCTCAGCACGACGGTGGGTGCGATCCGCGCTCCGGCAAGGTGGTCGGTTGTACGCCACCGGCTACTCGAGTGCTGGTAGCCCGGCCAGCTTCACTGGTTATTGGCCGCACACGTTATTGGTACGTACACCCGCTTTACAGCATCATACATTTTAATTTAAAATTGTTTCAAGTAAAATGACGCGAATAATCATAAAAGATCAACGCACCGTTCGCACCGAATAGGCATTTTATTTGATTTTACCGGTTATTTGCTCGAACGGGCAGAACACAAAACGAATTCGTTTGTGCTCGGCGGAGTCGTTAACACTTAGAATTCGGTACGGTTTGACGCGCCGAATACGTATCGCATTCGCACCTTAACGAACAAGCCGGCGATTCGTTCGCTGTCAGTGTCTCGACGTAACGTCAAAGGATGTTACGCGAACATGTTACGATGTGGACGTATCGATGAACGTTTTTACGACCACACAAAAATAAAACATTGTCGTTCATTTTTATTTTCATAGTTATTGTTTATTGTTTAGCGTAAAAAACGCGAACATCAGAACATCAATTTTGGTTGTTCGTAGAACAGTTTGCCGCTTTATTGCGCTACTGTGAACGGGGCCGTGAAGTCTAGTAGGAGCAATAGATCACGCATAGTTCATGCATTCCTGTACGCGTGTGCCGGAATAAAAATAAATACACGGCGCGATGAAAACACAAAAACGTCGACTTTGACGTAGATGTCTGTGAAAGTAATCACAAGTTCGAAGCAATTCTAGCACGTTGCAACGCAGCTAAAAGAGTTGTTGGTTTAATTTTCGAAAATTGTTTTTCCGGTACTTTTGGATCGTCCCGAAAGAATCTACACTTTGAAAGACATCGCGGTTGATGATGGTCGCAGGACCAATCACGTTCGATGCATACACACGACCGAACAAAATTGACGAATGCTCGCGCACGTCCGTGTGCGACCTGTTATGCGACCGTGTTCGCGAGCGTTCGAAATCATTCGTTGCCGAATAGGTCGATCCGCTCAATGTCGGGGTACTTGGACCGTGGCCGACAGGAAGACTGCGGCGCATTCAGGTCACCGTGCGGCGAATACAATCAGTTCTGTTTTGAACGGCTACCGCAGGTCTCATGCTCGCTTGTCTCGCTCCACTGTTTTTGAACCAATGCGGTTTCTAAGACTTTAAAGTTTTCTAAATGTGCACGAACAAGATATTGAAAACACAAAATTACCAAGTCCACATCATTTAGAAAATGTAATCCTTTACCCGTATTTTTCTTATGCATTACCGATATCACGTTGATTTTTCTTTTTTCATTATTATTTTTAATTCATTCGTGTGTTACTGCAAACGATGCATAAGCTACTTGAATTCGACCTCTCAGTATTTAAAATTCTATGTATAATATTATGACTAAAATCATACGAAAATCAACAAACATAATATGTTTTTCACTCAATACCGAGTCAATCAGTGGAAATCTGAAAGGTGAACGGTGTGTCACGATATGTCTGTAAATAGAAACGAATGGGTAAATATTGTTCATTGTGTGCACACAAACGAACAAAATTCATTCGAATGCATTAAGCTCTATGCGACGTATAAATATGCTCTCATATGTATGCGCCTTTTTAATACGTTCGCCACAAATCGGTACGCGTCGGACGTACACGTATTACAACGGATATTACGGTTCACAGTGGCGTAAATTGAACTACATTTTCAGGATTAACAGCAGATTGTAGAGCTAACAAACTTGAGAGGGCTTTGCTCTCCGCAACCCACCTTCCCGTCAATCATAAACTCTGTTTTATTATATTCTAAATTTGAATAGGATGTATTACAATTACATTGACAATTTGTTCTCAATGTATTTTTTTCTTAATTTTTCATATTCAGTGGAGATTTTATTAAATTTTATAAAATTTTAATAACTACATTATAACGAATTTTCAATTCGAAACCAATCAAATATTACACATATAGTAACACTTCAGACTATGCATTCATACATATATTTATATATTCATTTACAAGTATTAACAATTTAATAATATTTATTTTACTGTCGTATTATAAAATATAATTATGTTAGTTCCACCAGTACATCAACACGAATATAAACATTGGTTCTTAAAATATAACTTGGTTTATTATTATATTATTGATATTGCAGTTGAGCATAGTTTTTAAATTGTTAAATGTAATACATTTTTATTTTTTGAAAACTGTACACGTAATATTTTAGTCTCGCGAAAAAATGAGTAGATATTTATACCAGCAATTGCAACAATTTACGTGGTGGAATGACACATGCTGAATAACTCTCGACCCGGGGCGGATTTAGGGGTTCAATAGGTCCGCAGTTAATATTTGTTCACGAAATTGGTCTCTAGAAGTTTACTTATATTTTTCAAGTGTGCCGATTGTAGGTTGAAGTCGCCTCCCTTTTAAAATGGTGAAACAGGTTTAATTATACATATAGTGCAGTAAAACGTCAAATTTAAGGCTATACACGTTTTGTGAATAATAATGCGTAATATTAATACATAGGTACATCACAACATCCTATCAGTTGGATATCCAAAAATAAATAATTATCAAACGCGAAAATGTAACTTATTGTATTTTTAAATCTGCAATCAATGTTCGTGAAATGTCGATAGACGACAGCCGTCCGTGCACTTAAGACATTTTTGAAAACACCGTTTGAAGTTTGATACTGATAATTTAATTTTATCATAAAACGTGCAATCATTTAAAAATTATTAATATTCATCGTGATTACTAATGACTGATTAGTTTCAAGGATATTAAAACCCTGATTGTTTTTAGTATTTTCATAAAATAAAAATCAATACAAGCGTGTGAATTATATAATATTATCAGGGCCGTGGAGAGAAATCAAGGCCCCAGGGACAAATTAATCTAGGCCCTTCTCTTACGAGGTATTTAACTTGCCACTGACATTCAGTGTCTTCTTTTAAAATGCGTATACTAAAGAGATAATGTAATCGCAGTCATGGTTATTCCATAGACTAAATGAAAATAATTATTTATAGCTTATGGGACTTTCTTGAAAATGTTATTTGTCTACGTTTTAGATCAATATTGCAGTGTTCACTTTATTGTAGACTCGTTATAACTATACAGCATACGCTATAATTTTTTGGGTAGGTAATTAACACGATTCATGTTGATGATCCATAAATAGCTCGGCAATAAATAGCCTTTTTTGAAGCCCGGGCCCCTGGGCTACAGTCCCAAATACCCCCTTCTCTTTGAACCTGGTCATAATAAGTGTCCTCTTTGAGTAGGCTGACACACAGTCTTCCGACTGTGGATCCGCCCCCGCACGCGACTGTACCGTGTTTGTACGTATTGCAGGTGTGGTGCGCGACGGTGGCCAGCGCTGTGATACCGCGTCGGTGGTTCGTCGATGGGGTGCTGATGCCGGGCATGTTGGCGTATCGCGCCAAAGGACGAGCGGCGGCTGAGAGGAAATGAAGTTGCGGTGACGGGCCGGAAGGTTTTCGGACGGATCGTGGTCGGGCCACGCGTGAGTGTGTCCCTCGCGGCAATGCAGACAGCTGGAATGGTGACGGGTGGAGAAGGAGGATGAGAAGAACGGTCGTGAACAGTCGATAATTTTTGCACCCCATTACGGTCATGACAACGAACTCGCACGCGCACGCATCGGCACACACGCACACGCACGTTATTATTATCGATTGTTATATTCAAAGCCACGTTATTGTTGTATTCAATACGAATCATAATTATATTTATTAGTTGTAATAGTATTTTTTTTTTTTAAGTTTTTGTTATATTTTTTTCTTTTAAGTGTTTACGGAAACCTAACGTTATTAGATTGCGATAATTATCTGAACCGCGCGCGGGTTTCACCCAACCCGCACGCAATATTAATAATTTCCCGTATTACACTCGTACAGTGCTGCATAACCACCGTTACGTTGTACTGAACTTCTGCGCCCAGCCGATTTTCAAAATCCCATTTTTTTTAAATTTATTTGAATGTTTTTCAGCCACAGTCGGTAGGGCATAACAAATATTGATGGGAAGCTTATAAATAAACACATATGTCGACTACTTTCGAAAAAAAAAAATATTAATGTTACTTCATTCATTGATGATTGCCGACTATATAAATAAATTATTCTTTGGGTTGGCATTGTACTTCACCCACCACCAACCCCTAACACCGACTCAGTCCATCTTGTTTTCTCCTAAAATTTAACATGTTAATTGCCCGACAAAAACACCAGCCCGACTCTCGCAGGGCTCTAACGCCCCAGAATCGTTGCACGTGTACATATACGAGCGCGTTTTTTTTGATAGTTATAAATTCTTTACTATTGTTATTCACACGTAATCATTAGAATTATATGCACTTTATTTATACTAGTCGAATGTAATACATACGTTTTTCTCTTCAATTTTTTGTATTATTTTACTATACTTAAGCCCTCGATTTTTCTTGACTATTCCTTCCTATTATTTTTTTGTTCACCGTGTACCAACGGCAAGTTGATGCGTTCATTTTTTTATTTCCCTTCTCTTTGGATTACAATATTACGCGTGTAAATCCAACACCTCGTTGTCTTGCATAGTTCAGCATAAAAATGTTTGTTTCTTAAGCATTCTTAACGCGTGTTTTACGCCTTTATTGGTATGGTGCGAGACAAAATATTTTGGTATGTTTTTTTCCACAGTGTTGTACCTAGTAGTAGTACCTAATAATACTATATGGTTCGTAAAATAATCTACTTAGAGTTTGAACTTTTAACATTTCAACAGTAATAAACTGGGTTGTACTGGAAGGTATACGAAGTTCTAAGTTGTGCACATCCACGGTAAATTTTGCGAAGAAATACGTATAGGCAAATTAAATTATTACGTTATAGGTATACAGGTGGAACGGTACCTAATTGACAGTAATTGTACTTATATACTATAATTTCAGTAAAAAATAATTTTTTTCTTTGCTTACACGTATTCACCGTGAAAGATTACATTTGGAAGTAATCTAATAATATATCAGTATAAGTAAGTTATATAATAAGTACGTACTAAGTTGAAGAGTATTAGGAACCTACTTAAGTAGGCGGTAATTATCGCCTTTGAGTGAAACGGAAAAACATTTTTTAAATTTTCATTTGTAAAAAATGGCATATACTCAAAACATCCCTGGTAATAAAATTTAAATTTAATTTTAAAAGCAATAATTTTAAAATTTATTTATTGTTTTCTTTCAAGCCCATTTACTTGTGTTTTTTTTCACACGCGTTTGCGTCTTATTCTAGGAGCGAAGAAGAAAATCAAAAAAAAAACGTGATTGTGCTGATAACACGATAATAATGATATTTTCCGTCGTAGCGTATGCCGACCGACGCACGTAGGCATATCTATACTCTCGACTAAATAATACAGTCTATAGTTTATTGATAACTGATATATGTATTTATCAATATTCGTATAAATCAGATGTTTATATAGCACGTACAAATATAATATATGTATATATATTTATATAAATTGTTGTAAACAAATTTACATAAATATAGATACAGTGATACGGTTATTTATTACATATAGGTGCGTACTTGTGTAATATATATAAGCGTAAATTAATTAAGCGCAGCGTAATTGAACGTACAAATGTATGTGAGTAAATAATACAACGATTTTCGTCGTGAACGGAACGTTTCTTAGAATATTATAATAATTATATTATTATTTTATGAAACAATTTTTATTTATTATACCGTATTGTATAACGAATTAATACGGATGTTAAATATTCAAACGAAATACTAAAATATGTACAAACACGTACACATTATGCGTAAACTGCGATAAGTATGAACAGTGTTTCTTCAGACAGTTTTTTCCGGGAGGGCATTTGAATCGGAGTTCATTATTGTTAATAATAAATAAATGTGTCAATAATACGAGAGTTACATTTATCTGTTATTTATAATTGCGAACAATATAATTAAATACATACATTTTAACGAATTTCGTGAATCACGTGATTCGACGTTGACGCTTTTCATGCTGTCGCAGGGAAAAATGTTGATTTCCGGAAATGCGCAATTAACGACTTTGTTATCCTAAAGCCACAATTCAACGATACGGTGGATATGTGATTGCGGTCTGATAAAAAAATTAATGCGAGGATCCAATTGGCAGTGCCTGAACTTAACAAAACTTAGAAAACTTTTATTAGTGTTTCATAAACAATGCACTATGTCTTTTTGACTTCTTTGATGATATTTAGTTTATTTAGTACTTATAAAAGAAGCAAAAATCGCAGTTAAGGTAAATGGTAAATAATGATAGTTATGTGTGGATATAGAGCGTACGACATCGTCATACCAGCGGTTTATCGACTTCCGAATACAATGCTAAGTAGAATTTATAAACCTGCAATGATATTTTCATACTAGTTACAATAATCACATATCTAATAGTCAATATTAAATCTGAAAAAAAAAATCATAAAACAAAATATAATTTGTTAACATTTCGTACTCAATACTTTAAACTATATAATATTCATAATCTCAATAATTTAAAATTATTCACTTATAATTTATTCGATGGGTTATGTAGTTTTCATCAGACTGCACTAGATTACTTCCACTACATGTACATAACTATTATCTTCCCCAAAAAATCTTTCTGGTGCTTGTAATAATAAATTATATAAACGGAAAAATTAATCACCGTAAACCTTTATAACGCACTTAGGCTCTTATATCCATGTTAAAAATCTAAAAATCTTCACATTCGTATTCCCCGTGATGTAATATACTTTGAGATATTAAATAATTCTTTTACACATTATTGGTCAGAGAATTACATTTATAATGAATTAATAATACATACGTATGTAAATGTTACGTTAGTTTACTTAAATCACTGAGCCGAAAATGATTAGTTTAATTATTTTTATCATAATCTTCGAGTGAAGTCAATGAAATATTAACTAAAAATCAAAAACATTTTATGTTCAGTTTGTACGGTGTATAAACACTTTTACCGATCAAAATTCTTTAATACCATAGTCGCTAGTTCCTATAATATATCATTAGATATATAATTAACTTATCACATTTTGTGAAGCGCAGTATTAATACGCAGAATCAAATAAAAATAAAAATTTACGAATCGTCATAAATTATAATTATACTTTTACGTCAAATTTTATAATTATGAAAATAAAATCTAAGTAAAAAAAAATCTGTGACCTAATAATTAAAATATGTGATATATTCAAATTGGCACGTGTTATAGTTTGACATTGACGTACGTTGAGTTGCTTCTCAGTCTACCATGAAATTTCCGAAAAAAATTATCCATGCCAAAAATAAGAACGTGTTTGCAATAAATGTATGTGTTTCTTATTGAAAAATCTCTGCAATAAATTTAATTCCGTTATTAGATTTATCGATCGTGATCGTTAATAACTTATTAAAATTATTAGTCAAATAGTTGCATGTGGTATTTCTAACAGTTTTTTCTTACAGCGCAAATCGTATTTCAAATGAACAATATTTCTCATCAACAATATGATATTGATGACTTTTATTTTTAATTCGTAACATATATATATATATATATATATATATATTAGTATAAATGAATTTTGTAATATGCATTCAAAGTAAACACATAAACGTATTTAACTTTTAGAAAAAAAGCGTCACGACAGCTGGTAATTTCATGCAGTGTTAAATATTAATTTCGAATAAAACTCGTTTACTGGTGACAATATTAAATTTTTAGGTAAATATATGTGCGTATATATTATGTTCTGGCGCTATTCATACTTGAAAATAATACAACCGTTAATTGTCAACATTCATGTAATTATTATACACAGGGAGGTGGTGCAAAGGGACAAGTACTCCCCTGTAGACTTTGAGTAACCTAATTAAAAGCATTTATAAATGCTACAGTATAGTAATATGTATACAAGTATACTTTTAGGGATTATATGTTTATATAAAATTATAACTATATGAATACATTCGATCGTATGTTCTCAGGTTATTACCAGTTTTCAAAGCCCAAGGGCTTGCATCATGCATTTAATTTAAATTTAATCTGAATATGCATTATCATACACTTAAAAGTACTTGGTAATAACCCACGTTTAATCTATTCTAAACACATTTTACGCGATAAATCGCCTTAGAGGAGCAAACTGTAATCTATAAGTAATCATTACCACGTGTATCATCATTTACTGGGTAATTTTATTACTCATACTGATTATATCAGTTGTATACACAACTAAAACGGAGTACCACTAATTTGCATTACTTTTAATACTATAATAATAATATAATATATCATTATTATAAGAGCATTTAACAGTATTTACACAATATTCAGTAATGTGTGGAAATAACTTAAAACAAAAAAAATAATTGCCAATAAACATGCACATTTATAGAAAGTGAGTGTAAAACGTTTAAAAAAAAACTCCCTTTAGTATATATTATACACACGTATCAGCTGCATATATTATACATTTTGGATAATTGTATGAAAAATAATATTATAGTATGATAATATATATTATAATAATTATAGCGTAAAGATTTTATCTCATGACTGCAAAAGTCATTGGCCAGTGGTTGCAATCACAATTATAACAATCAATAAAAAAAAAAGAAAATGGTTAATGACAGTACGATGTGGGACCGTATAATAAATAAATTAATGGGTAACTAAAAGTCACCGAAAAGGGTATCAACGGTTGGTAATCGAATGTAAAAAGAATAACGAAAACGAACAAGATAATCTAGGCACAGCACGACGGTGACATACAGACTATACAGGTAAACTGATATCTGATAACAACGATGTAAGTTTATTCTGTGGTTTAATATCTTTCATTTTTAAACTCTATTCCGCACCAAATTTCGCTTATATTTAGTTCAGAATTTAAAGTATTGAATTTATAAAATCAATCTTAATGTTCACATTACAAGAAATATAAATTACGTGCTGATATAGCACATATATACCTACTTATTCGTGGCTAGTATTCGCTATTAAGTATATTTTGTAATACTTTTTTGTAAAAATATTTTACTCATTATTATTATAGAATTAATAATAAAGCATTACAATGTATGATAGAATACACATTTTTTTTTATACGAGACTTCTATTTTTTATTTTAATTGTGGCGAGATTTTAGTTTAAATATAATATGTTCACCGGATGGATTGAGATTTAAAGCTATTGGAAAGCTTAAATTTGATGGCATTTTATTGATAATAATAATTAAGAAAACAATAGTTTACCAAAATACTTGTATTTTTTGTATCAACTTTTACTTTTTCCGCAATAATATCATTATACGTCAAATAGCTTACAGACTTCGTTTATTTTACACGTTCTGGTTATTTTAATAGAACCTTATTTAAAAATTAATTAAAACTAATACGTTAGAATACATTTTTATTTGATTTTTAATATAAAAATAAAAATAAAAATAAATTTTCATTTATTATAATAATCAATGCAAAATAAATATTCTGTATATAATATTATTTCACTTTTCTAATTTTTAATATAATATAACATTTTGTGTCATCAGTTTCTTGATATCAATTAATGCTTATAAAGTTATAATTTGTTTACTTTAATGTTTTTATATTTCAAATTAATTTTATAATACTGAAATGGGTTTTAACTCAACACCGTAAACTATAACCACTAAACCTCAAGAAAATCAATTATTTAAATTTCAAAGTACCTTCGTCCTGCTGTACGATTTCGACTTGTGATATAATGATTATCTTAAAAGAAGCCTTTGATACATCATCTGAGTTATAACCAAGGTAAAGAAAAGTTGAAAATTCCATTAAAAAAAACCAATTTATTTTTTAGGGTCACTCAGAATCCAAGCAATAAAATTATAGACAAATATTATACTTTGAAACGACGATACGAGAAAATGGTAGAGGTAGTTTTTTGAAGTGTGAAATAAACGTCAAAGGGGAAATAAATTACGTAGTTAATATATTGACTTACGATATATCTTACTTCACTTGAGTGAATACTCAAACAGATGATGTTTGAGGTGGATCACAAACCACCTCAAACATCAAATAATTCAGTAAATAATCGAATATCAAAGCCAAGAAGATAAAAATAACGACGGTTTTCAAAGTACTACGGTAAAATGAAAGTTCAAAAGTTGTACTCTACATCGGTATCGACTTCTACTTCTCAATTAAGTATTGACCGTCGTGAGATCTCGCAACACCGTTCGAATCGTAATCCTTCGGCGACATAAAACGTGCAGCGAATTGTTCGGCTTGCGTTACAATCAATCGTTATAGGTATACGCGAGGAGTCCTGTCATATTTTGTTCGCGGAATCAAGTTTCGCGTTCACTACGAACAGGCGCGTTAACCTGGCCCACCGGGGTACTGGGAAAATCCCAGTAGGCCTTTTCAAAAATTATAAGACCTGGGCCCCTTACCAAATAGGTACCTGTAGTTTCAGTTGAATTCAGTCATTTTATTATTTTTAACATTTACATTTTTTAACAATACTGATGGACAGTCGACTTTTTAATTTAGTACCCGATGAGAAACGAATAAAACACGCAATATTTGGAATAATTTAATTGATTTGCTTTTGGTAAATATGTCTGTTATCATTATTTCGATTATTAAGATCATTCGATTATTCTAATAATCGAAAAATAGTAATTGAATAATTCCATTTGATTATTCCAATCACTAGTTGTAACATCACTAGCAGAATCGGTAAGTAATGTTGCTGAAGTTCAGCGGAATACATGACCTGTATCAGCTCGAGATTACAGTAAATTTAAATATATTGCAATTTCTTCAGGCATATTTCCAATTTTATTTTTTTCCAATAAATCCAATAAATTGATGCATTAACCGTTTTTATAACTAAAAAAAAACCTATCTGACGTTACATTTGTGGGTCATAAATCCATGTATTTATTAAAAATATCATATAACTCCCCTTTAATGATCGTGAACAATTTGTTTTTGAGTAGAGAAGTTTAATGTGTAATATATATCTCACTAATGAATATTACATATATCGTAATAGATGAACGGAGAATGAATAGCAAATATACTCGTATACAAAACAGTTTTATCTCACCTACCTTTTTATTAAATATTGAATATCAGGAGCTTCGTCAATGAATTTTTTATATCGGTTAAAGTCAAAACTTTGGAATTTTTATTTTTAATCCACTCGATTTTCTCTTTAAAAAATTTTTAATTTTAAATAAGTACCAACATTAATATTATGTTTCATATTTTTCATGCTTTAAACATTGAATAAATAGACCAAAGAGTTGACGATTTAATTTCTGTAGACAATTTGTTAAAATTTGTAAGAAACACATTTTTCGACGATTTGGTTTTATTTATTATTCTCAATTTTAAAAGTTTTTCGTAAGGCATTATATATCTTTCTTTTGACTTTTTAGGCAATAGATTTAGTGAAACAGCATTTGCCGTTTTAACCATGTATGGTGAAGTTAATGGTTCACTACAACTACTATATTGATTGTCATCTTTCGTATTTATGCTTGTTTGCGAGCTTCACAGTCAAACCATCACTAGTTCAATTGTGTGACGTACTCGCGTCATTTGCAATAAAAAAGAACACTTAACAAAGATAATTAATGAAATTATAACAAATGCCGAGATAAACGGACCAAAAGCGCTACAGTAATATTAACAAAAAAAGTAATAATAAATATGATAAATCTAAAAATAACAATAAAATCACATATGCTCCTAACGCATTGTAATAATATAACAACACAAATCGTATAAAAATAAATATAATATTTTTAAAAAATATAACGGAAGATACCTTGGACGGTCTGGCGTTCGAGTGGTTATGCCCACGCGACCGTGTTCACACGTGCGACGAATGCCACAACCGGCAGAAGAATCGGTTGATCAGTGGCGTCGATCTCGATTTACAATAACTGGCTTCTCCGTGCACGACGATAACCGAAAGAAAATTTCGCAGACACGGGTCAGCTACGGTTCGAACAGTCGTCACACACACGAAGTTGTCCACGGAGATGGCGACTCCTCCGTGCTATGCCGCAACCACAAAAACACACGGCCGGTGGAACGGGAGAAACGACAAGTCGGACGTTCGCAGAGAAAGTTTCGACGGAAAAAAGTTCCGGAGTAATGGCGTCCACGGACCGGTGATAATCGTATTGCGATAACGCGCCGATCGAAAATTTTCGAACATCACACGCCGACACCGTTATCGGGTGCTCCGGTTGCACGAAATGGGATAATTTGAACGGTGACGTGACACTTGCGTGAACGATCTCATTTTTTAATTCGAATTATTATGTAAATCGCGCAAAACAAATTTATCCGTAACGTCCAACGCACTTATGTGGGAACAGTGAAAACGAAATATGTTTAAATGTTTATGCGTCGTGCAAAGAGATTGTTATATGTGTATAAAATTTAACCGAAAATATATGTTTTGTATGGACCGTGGTATACATTTAAGTTTCTGGTTGTGCTGGGAATACGCGGCTTGCGCTCTTGGAAATTCTCACTTTACTACACGGAGTTATAGGGATTTCCACTTTCCCTCCCCTGCCCACACTTTTTGGGATTTCTACTATATCACCCGCCACTATGTGATTTCCATCTTACCGCCCGCTAAAAGGATAAATGAGACATTTCAACACTTTGACCGTGGTCGAAAACCAAACTTTCGGTACAGGTATGACAAAAGTGTTATACCTAGAGAGTCATATTTTAATTTCGATTACCGTTTACCTTTGTGTTTATCATTTCGATTTCTTTATTGTATAGTACTTACGATTGTAACGAGAACTTTGAATGGCTGATGAAATTATCTTTTGGGATGAAAGTAATTCAACAGCGGACGATCCTAAGTTAGGATAAGTAGTTATCCTAAGTAAGGGCTATAAGCAGGTTTAGGAATTTTTCAAGAATTTCGAGGAAGAAACGTTTTCAACGCCTATAATAATACACAAAAATGGTAAGATAATAACAGTGGTGGTTTATCCCAAATATGGGCCCACGTGCAATAGAAAAAAAAGGACCCCTTCACATTTTAATTCAAAATATTATAATTATTGTTCAAAATTAAAGTAAGTATTTTTATTCTAAAATATAAAATCTTATAAAAATCTAGTTACTACCCATCCTTTTTTATTGAAATTTAAATTATGTATAAAATAAGATGGAATTCCATATAATAATAATAATAATAATAATAATAATAATAGTTCGATCGAAATTTCGTTTGCGTTCTTTTTTTTCAGCAAAATTATTAATTATTTTTTTTAAATTTAATTAATGTGCTCGATCGTTTTCAATAGGTGAAATTCCAAGTCCACTTAATTGTCTTTACACTTTGTGCTCCGTAAATAGTTTTTTATTAATTTTAATTTTAAAAATGAATGTTCCGCTGTAGCAACTATTATGTGGAGTGTTAAAAATATCATACGCTGTACATATTTTAGAAAATGTTATTGTTAATATGGTCTTCTTTATAACCAGTAATTCAGTAATTGCTTTTACCGATATTCGTTTTGTAATTTCTTCTTTAAAACAAAATCTGAACGACAAAATTTGGCGAGCAAGAGCATTAGATAAATCAGAATTAATGTCATTTAAACTAGTAAAACGTTCTTTTAATGGTATTATTGGATTATTTGATTTTAAAATGTTCTTCTGCTGAAGTAAAAAAAATTACTCTAGTCTGAAGAACTTTTGATACATTACATATATTACAAATATCTAATAATATCGGATTATGGAATTACTAACAACATTAATTTTATTTGACAAAATACCTGGTTCATCAATAGCTCACTCTTTTTTTGTTTGTTCATGGTGTTGTTTGAAAAATGTTTCAATTTTTGTTATCTGTTTAATAGATCCTTCTCTTTTTTTTTATTTTGCGTTTCACATCACCACTTGTAAATTGTAAAGTCATTATAATTATAATTTTTAAAATAAAATATTTAATTTATTTTGTCGTGTATTATTTTGTATTGACTCTGAACAATGACACACGAGACTACGTGGGTCATAAAATAATATATCTCACTAAGTAAATACGTAGCAATATTTTAGTCGTGTAAATTCATAGAGGTTTATATTATATGTATACTTTATATATAATAATATAGCCATCGGTGTGGAGAAAGGCCGATAAGAGATAATGCTATAACGAAAAACCACTGAAAATGGATTTTATAAAAAAAATTTAGTCACTCTCAATTGTTATTTATTTTGCAGAAGTAAAGATAATCAAATTTGATACAATATTTATTAACAATTATAGATTGATATTAAATTGAGAATCATGTGAACAATCTTGTTACTTTTTCATAATAATATTTATTTAATTTTTTTTTTCTGCAATTTTGAGCAATAATGCTCCCCCCTAGCCAAGAGCCCGTGGCATTTGCATACATCGCACACATGTATGACACGCCACTGGATAATGATATATATTGAAATAATAGTCTTTCAAGATTCTTCCAATCTCATCAAACATTTCCGTTCTCTCTTAAAATAACAATTATATACTGTCACCATAATAACACACCTTCACGAAAACAAATAAATTGATCTTGTATAATCGCTATTGATATAACAAATTATTTTGAGTGTTATAATTTTTATTAAAAGTAAGACTTTTAAGTTTATTATTTTATTTTTATATTTTATTATTTTTTAGTGCTTTTTCATATGCAAAAATGTAAATTTCAACTGTCGTCAATAGTTAACACAAAGGATTTGAATTGATTTTTATTTGAAATGTAATATTATATACAGTATAAAATCGTTAAAAGAGAATTAACATAATCAACAATTTTTTGATAAGAAAAAATAAATAACCAGTGTTATGCATTATCTAGTTGATTTATCTAGATAAAAACATAAATCTTTTCATCTTACCTAATGGTTATCTAAGATAAATTATATTAATGATTTTGAAAAAGATAATTTTTTTTTTGTGGGAAGAGAAACGAGGAATAATCAACACTTAGTATTACCGTATGTACATTTTAAATTTTAAATAAGAGAAAGAGAAATGTTAAGAAATTTACAATTCACAGGAATTGAACTATCAAAATCATTAATCACGTTAAGTATAATTGGAAAGTATCAACTAAAGTGGATATTCAATTTTGTTTAGTTAGTATCAGAGCGATTGGATTTTTCTTCTATTTTTTGTAATCAAATAGATAATTGTTTTATAATTAAAATGTTTGAAATACACTTGAAATTCTATAAGGATACCTACAATAAAAGTTTCTAAATGTCAGTGTTTAAATACTTGACACCTATACAAGATTATTTGAACGCAATTCAAAATGTATAAACATTATAAAAAGAACATCTATAAGCACAATAGTTGAAAAAGTCGAAAACATATTATAACGAAACCGTCGATAAATAGGTTTTTAGATTTACTATCGGAAGATTAAAAAAAAAAAAACTACTAAAAGACTTAAAAAATAAATGGAATATTTTAAATAATTGAATCTGGCAAACATGAGTGAGAGCTATTTCTATTTATTTCTATACATACACACGTATACCCAGACAATCTCTTTTATACGACGTAATTAAATCTATTTTATAAATTATACTTATTGTATTTTGATTATGCGATGATTTTTTTTTCTTATGACACCTGCTATCAGCTATAAAGTACATTTGAACTCGTCAATTTTATTTGTAATCAATTTTTCCGTCATTCACGTTTGTTTTTAGTACCGTAGTAGCTCGAACGACCATTCATAGTACGTAATTGCGTATTTGCACAAACTAAATGTTTAAAAAAAAAAATACAAAGTCAACGTCGAAGCTATAAAAAAATCATTACTGTGATCGATTCTAATCGGTTTTCACGTATTACCTTTGCCCCGGGAAATGGGATAATTTACTTCTGGTATTGACAAAAAACCAAAGCCGCATAACAGCTGTACAATAAAAATGACCGCGAATGGTCGCCCTGATAGGACACGGATGGCAAAATGCTCAAAATAGCTGGACCACCGACGCTTACAATACAGGCACCGCCGTCCACGCCGCAATGTATTTGAAGCGACGGCTATAATAATATATTATTATTATAACAGTACGCACTAATGTTTTTTAAAACGAGATTTGGCGGCTGATCGGACGTCAAACCCATGCATTATTATTGATATTACGATTAATTATTATTATATATGATTATTGATTATGATTGGTATTCGTATCAATATCATGTCCCGTAGGAACGGTATCGAACGTACTCTTGTTATACATTGTTAGAGTAATCATACGAACAAACGTAATGTGTTTTAATATTGATGGTCATTTGCTGACGGTGGTTTTGCAGGCAATGTGGGTGCGCATGAGGTTATTATCATGTAAAATTATTTACAATCGAAAATGTTTACTTGGAAGAAATAATTGTTAACACATTGTGTATTATAGTGTTCAAACCCGATGAAAGATAGGGGGCAGCTAGGGCTGTAGCCCTGAGACTCGGTTCCTGACCAAGTTCACTAAGTCTCGGTCATGGTGTCCAGCTATTTATGGATCACCAACATGAATCGTGTTAATTACCTACCCAAAAAATTATAGCGTATGCTGTATAGTTATAACGAGTCTACAATAAAGTGAACACTGCAATATTGATCTAAAACGTAGACAAATAACATTTTCAAGAAAGACTCATTGGCTATAAATAATTATTTTCATTTAGTCTATGGAATAACCATGACTGCAATTACATTATCTCCTTAGTATACGCATTTTAAAAGAAGACACTGAATGTCAGTGGCAAGTTAAATACCTCGTAAGAGAAGGGCCTGGATTAATTTGTCCCTGGGGCCTTGATTTCTCTCCACGGCCCTGATAATATTATATAATTCACATGTTTGTATTAATTTTTATTTTATGAAAAAAACTAAAAACAATCAGGGTTTTAATATGCTTGAAACTAATCAGTTATTAGTAGAGCGCGGATTTCTATGCAATCGCATATTTTTTTTCTTTCAATATTTTTGGATTTTTGTCAGTCATCTCCACGAATCATCATAATTTGAAGTTTATGGTGAAATTTTTTTTTGTATATTTTTGCATATTTTGGCAAAATTCAAAATTTATTGCACATTGAAGTGAAAATTTAAAAAAAAATGTATAAATTAATATTTTGTCTAGTAGAAAAATTAAAAATAAATTTCATAGTTACTAAATAATAATTTATATATATATATTTAGTTATAAAATAAATAATCGATAACGACGTAAACTTAATCGCTCTTGATGTGTCAATCGATTATCGATATACCACTTGCTTCAAATATGCCCCAATAACTTCGGTTAACATCGAGGGTTCGTTTTCAGTCTTTAAAAATATGTTAACCGATAAACGACACAGCTTCACAGAAGATAAACTTGAAATGCATATGATTATTTATTTTAATAATAAATAAAATTTTAAAAATAAATTAAGTTCAGAAATTTCCTAAATTTTTTTGTAATAAATATTTAAGTAATTAATTTTTATGAGTTGAATTACAAATTTTAAATAAATAAAAAATTCTTGCATATTTTCATGATTTTTACTGCATATTATATGGCATATTTCGATACTTTTAAGTGCATACAAATCCGCGCTCTATTCATTAGTAATCACGATGAATATTAATAATTTTTAAATAATTGCACGTTTTATGATAAAATCACATTATCAGTATCAAACTTCGAACGGCGTTTTTAAAAATGTCTTAAGTGCACGATGGCTGTCGTCTATCGACATTTCACGAACATTGATTGCAGATTTAAAAATACAATGAGCTACATTTTCGCGTTTGATAATTATTAATTTTTGGATATCCAACTGATAGGATGTTGTGATGTACCTATGTATTGATATTACGCATTATTATTCACAAAACGTGTATAGCCTTAAATTTGTAAGCTTCATTGACTATTACGTTATTCATATTGAACTTCCTGCTCAGTAACGCTTCGATATACACCGTCACCGAAATTGCCCGCGTATAATATTATTTATCAATACTTAGAACTCGTTGTGATCGCGATGATTATTGCTGTTTGGCATTGAAAACGCACGATAAACTAGTGGTTTTCGAACCAGTAAAAATGTGGCAAATGAAAACGATTGTCAGTAAAGACTTTGACGACTGAATAATGATCACGAATTTGCAGATTTGACGAATGGGTATCGAGGCCTATCATTAGACCCCATATAGATTTGCGTGTTGCTTGAAAAGCAATAAAAAGTTATGACGTCTGCAGTCATGACTCGTATCATTTTTGTATTCGAATTCGGTTTGATTTCGCTACAACTGTTGTGCGGTCGGTTTACGTACTTTATCCGTCACCTTTAACACGTTAAATACGTTATTGTATTTGATTTATTAAAATGCCGTCAATATTAATTTATTTTTAATGCATACACTTGATTTATGATTACTTATTTGATTTTGATTCTTGTGATGGCGCCTGTAAAAATTTTTATATGGTTATGTAGATGCATTTTTTTTTCTGTTAATATTTTCATGACACGATCTATAAACAAGGCTTACAATAAGTGTAATTGGTGACATTTTTAATATGCTCGTTGAAGAAATCTTGAGTGGAGACGCTACCCATTGGTAGTACTCCGAAATGGTGCATGACATAAATAAACTTATTGAATAAAATTACTTATTGATTTTTTACGAGTTTGTAAGATTGATGACAATTATTATGGCCGAAAAGTGTGAAGAAATTTGAAACACAGTATTCAATAACTCATTGTAAGAAATTATAATATTGCAATTTACAAAATTTAAAATATGAAAATCGGAATAATTTTTATGTGTATAACTCAGTCTCAGATCAGGTATGATTTAAATATTTACAATATATTTTGTATAATCAATATAAAAATTTCAATTTTTTAGGTTTATTGTAATACTCTTGAATACAAAATCATAATCAAATTATAATTTTTTCATATATAGTCGGACATATCATAAAATCGATTTTAGATTAATTTTTTTAAGTTCACGTTATTTGTAAAAATTAATTTTAAGGTATAATTTTGACGAGAACTTTTATTGAAAGATAATTCAATATTATCAATATTTATTGGTAACATGGTTAAAACTTGAAATATTTTATCTTGATTGAAAATTGTTTACGAGGATTAACCATTTGTCTACTATATCATATAATTCATAGCTCAAAAATGTTTTCGAATAAAATAAGTTATTGCTTGGTCTTATAATCAAGTAACAAATTAATCTATTATAATATAACTATTGAAGTAGATTAATTTTAGTATTTAACTAATATTATAAGTATATAATAAAGTAAAATGTATATGTTTGAACTTTTATTTTTAAAATTTAAAAATTCGAATAAATCATTCTTCTGCTATTCGAATTATTTTTTAGCGATGTTTCTAAACATAAATCAAAATTGAAGGTCAAAAATATTGTATTTGTATAAGCATTAAATATTAACGGCAAATATAGATGTTTATTTTTATAAGCTACGATAATTTATTACATGGCAAAGTGTGTAATTTTGAATTTAATGATAATGATATTTTAATTCATAGTTATTTCAATTTCATAGTTAAATATTATAAAAATTGGTTTTTTTAATAAATAAATTAATAAGTTCCCACATAATATACAGTATTGAATTTAAATATTAAAATTAATTTTCTATATTGATTTAAATCCAATGATAAATAGGGATGATAATAGTTAAAATTTAATTTGAGTTTTATGTAATTGTATCTGTATGTTAGAAGTTATTTGATTTAAAAATAATATGCAAATTGTAATTATATATACTCATTAACTGTATTACTGTACATGTATATAATATGTATATTTATAATATAAATTAATAACTTATTTGTTAACTGGTATTATAAATATATTTTTGTAAAGCTAGCTTCTGGAACCTGTGCACGTTATTCTTTCTGGCCCTCCACGTATGATTTTGAGTCACTTTTAACATAATTATATGAACGCTTATGACCATCCATTTGAATATTAATAGACGTACTCAAAATTATTCACTGTCAATGACATCGATTATTATTGTTTCTGCGGTCAAGTCACACGGATTGTCAAAGCTGGTGAATTAATACATATTTATTTAATCAAAGCTTATTTCAATATTACCCCGGTCAGTAGTACTTGGAGCGAAAATCAATCCCCTTTATTAAAATTTTCATTGATTGTGATATTCTTTCAGGATAAGATTTTTTATAAAATATAAACAATTAGATAAATAGTTAATCTTATAAACTTTGATATTAAATAATTGTTACCGATTATTTTACTACGCCTGTGGAACTGTATAATTTCATTAAAACACATAGGTAACTATTTAACATTTAATGATTTATTTTTTTTCAAATTACAACCAAATGAACAAAATCGAATTTTCAACTGATTTTACCGGTGTCCTGTTGTGTACAAATATGTAAAATATTTATTTTATTATACAATGCTAAATAATAAGATGTATCCATTTGCCAACTTGCAGATTGATTTGAGTCAATTTAATTTTGAATAAACATTATTTTAAAAAGTCAAATAAAAATTAAAAATACTACTAATAAATCAATATTATTAATTTTATAAAATTGTAATTATTAGTTTTTTCATAAAAATATAAAGAGAAATTATGAAATACAGAATAAAAAATATTTTGTTAAAACTTTCATAAATATTAACTTAAATATAATATTTATGATTCCATTCATTCGAAAAAAAACCAACCTCAATATATTTGCAATAACTTGTATTTATAACATACTTTGCATTTCGTTTAAAAGTAAGCATTTTTTGTAGTTTATTAATAAATTACAAATATAACTTTTAAAATGTACACAAATTCTGACCGTACGTATGTTATAATGAGCTATTTATATTTAAGGGCATTGAACTCGGTAGTTTGATGTGCCGGTTTATCACATGATTTATTAGATTATTTTTCAGGCTAATTATTTAAATCTTTAATGTGAATATGTCAAAAATGCGATAAGGGCTTTAAAACCCGTTTAAATGATTCGTTATGTATTATTAAGATAGAATTTTCCACATTTTCAGATTTTCCCTCAAATCCTACAAATAATAGTGATGCTTTCGTTTGCGTTCGACGACGAATTCAAATCTGGTTTCGAAATGTTTTTTTATACCGTATTACCATATCGGATATGGGGGGAAGCAGATAACAGGTGCTTGTGAACGATCAACTAATGCATTTAAATGTTTTCCTTTTTCCAATCGTTGCGATACGAAAATGTGCAAATAATGGTTTCTCTCTCTGTGTCTCGTATCAAACTCGTATCGAATTTACATGATTTATCGTCGAGTGCGTTGGCGAGTATTGCCGTCGCGCGCAGGGACCGGGATGTTTGCATCAGCTGTGCAGCACAGCAGTAAATAAATATTGGTAATGGAAACCGTACAATTCAAACACTCAGCGTTGCCCGTGGAACGTCGATGTTTTTACAGCGTAATGTTGTCGGATTTATATCCGTTGAATACGTGTTGATACATCCGAACACTCTAAACGATCAAATAATGCGTTCGCACACATTTATCCCGATCCTTAAGGTTCGGAAACTCGCAAGTGTCCCTATCGGTCTCCATCGCTCTCTTTCTCCGTCGTCGAACGTGCATGGTACACCGCGGCGCGTACGTTCGTGAGCATTGCCGCCGCCGCGCAACGACGCGCGCGGTGGGGACGGGTCCGAAGCGTTCGCAACAGCTGTACAGAGTGCACAACAATTACTATTATTACTACTGTTGTGTTCGGGCGGCCGCGTCGGTAAATACACTGCAACGGTTTCACGCGGTTAACGCGCGTTCGGTACACACTCGCACGAACGCACGCGCGGCGCGCGCGCACAGTCTTGGCCCAGTTGCGGACGTCGGCAATATTATTATTATAATCTGATATCGGCGGCGCGGCACCAGCAGTGGTGGTAACCGGCGGCGGCTATTCATTACACGCCGCCGTCGTCGTCGTCGTCGTCGTCGTCGCATTCCCGTTCCCATCGTACGTGTACGACGCGATCGTTCGGCCGGTCGCTCGCCACAAGCGCAAACCCAAGCCGTCTTGTCCCGTCCGTGACCGTCGCGATTGACCGTCACTATCAGTTCGGTTCGGTTACGCGCACCAGCAGCAGCGGGCCCGCACGTCGCGTACCGCGTTCCTTCCAAGTGTCGTCGAAAATCCGTAAGTACGCGTTCGCTACCACATTGTCGACCCCCCCCCCCCTGTAACGTACCGTAACGTACACGCGCGTTCGCGCGCCTACCCCTGTGTGAAAGCATTCGCGTTACGATCAGTGATGTCCCCATAGGGTTTACTACGGCCGTATGCTCTCAACACTGTTTTCGAAACTCACCACTACGTATACTCTCAAGTCTCGGACACTTCGCGGAGAAGTATTAAATGTAATTAGTTGTACGGTTTTTAATTGTTTTGCAATAGACTTTCAGTGTTCCCTCGCAAGATCAGTATAATCCTACGAAATAATTATTGACGGTGTACTATTAACGATGGTTTCTGTTTATTTTAATAATTTTAATTTCTGTAAAAAAAAATATAAAAATATACGTATCATATTAATACTTACAACATTTTCCCGCCACCGCCAGTTGTATACTCTCGACAATATTGATCAGTGAAACATCACTGGTTGTGACGCGATATTACCATTATTACTGCGTTTCAGTACGGTACCATCGTCTGCCCAAAACACGTTGTGATGTACACGCGTACGCGCATCAACCCGTGTGCGCGTGCACGTAAGCATTTGTGTTATGATATACGTACCGTTTTGTTAATCTACTTGGTTTTTATTCTTTCACCCTCCGTGTCCGACCCGCTCACCAGCGATACCGGCGGATTTCGGGGTTGTAATAGGTGTATGCTGTGCTGCAACGGGCGCCCAACGAGCAGCAGACGCGAGCAACCCGGAAACAAAAACGATCTCGTCCGCGACCTACAACAACCGCCAACACCTGTTGAAAAAACCTTCAGACCGCACTCGCTTCAAATTATCATTACATTGTTATAGCCGAGCCCTGCCGTCCGGATATCGTCGTCGTAGCGGACCGAAATCGATATTATAATGACGACGTCTGTAGTGGCACTAGTTGTCACTGTCGGTGAGTTATCTCCATGTTATCTCGTATTTTTTTCCTTCTTACCCGTTGCGAACGATAAACCCTAACTACTCATTGTACTACGGTTGTACAATATCGTTGGTTGTGATATTTGCAAGCGCACTGTCGATTTCAATATAACAATAAATACTTGTACACTCCGATAAATCGTCCGAGTAATGCATGTATAAAATTAAAAGACATATATGTTTCAGTTATCAAAGCCAAACGTTCGCCTATTGTTATACAACTATAATAAAACAACAATAATGTATCACGCCGTCTTTCAATATTAAAATTATATTTAACCATTAATTACTAAACCCTTTGTACTAGAAACATTTTACCGGGAGTCATTATACCCCGCCAAAAAATATATTAATGGGGGTAACAGATCTAGAAACAACTTTGGGAAACGGATGGACCTGCGCACGACTAAAGAACCCACCCGAACGATTTTTCACTGTATAGCAGCGCACAGGATATTCGTTAGCCGTTCATTCTGAAACGTTTTATTTTTTATTTATTTATGTGTTAGGGTGTCGGGGTAGCAAAAACTGACCTCTCACTGTATAGGTCATTGTAATTAATAAATTATGTACCGATGTTGAAATACAACTTTGCAATCGGCAGCTACGTATTGCAGTACCGCAGTACACAGTTACGCACGTATGACAGTTGTATGCTAGTGCATTTTTTTTCTGTGTTTATTTTCGATGGAATTCTATTTCTACTATTTGACCATTATAAATAGTTCTGTTGTTTTCGCCGATTGTTTGCCCGTCTAACATTACTGTTCGTGTGACAATTAGAAATATTGCGGTTATGTTATCGCTCGAATCGGGAAAGCACGATTAAGCATAAAACGATTGAGCATAGACCTTTTTAGCAACACGATTGAGCATAGAATATTTTATACGATGTTGCCATATTCACGTTGCCAACATTTTGTAATTTATTATTTTCACTTATTATTACACCAATTATTATTATATCTGACGCGAGCCGTGAGCCGAGCCCCTCAACTTTATCGACAATATTATCGATTAATAAATTAGTTCCGGAGCAAAATGGCTTTTTAAACATTTAGCATCGGGGCAGGACCGTTCCGAAGAAATAAATCAAGGGGGTTATGAATAATATGAATAATAATGAATAATATGAAAAATGCAGACTACAATTTTTTTACTCAATGTATGTACTATAATTAACTATATGTAGTGGTATTTTTACTTTTTAATATGTATATATGTGCCAGTGTCACATGTTCTTAAAATTGACAATTTAATTATATATATATATATATATATATAATATTTTATATTGTATAGTAGTTAGGTAAATTTTATTCGTGTAAACACTGTATTACGAAATATGTAATATTTATTTTCTGTAAGTAAAATTAGGTCCTTCTAGGTTATAATGAAACAAGTCCGACTACAGACTGGTGTTTTCGTTGGGGGGTGAGACATCCCCCCAAAGACCCTCCTTCGGGACGGCCCTGCATCGGGGGGAAATATAAGACAGTTAAGATACAATTCCAAAATGATTATCACCTATAGTCGTATATAGTGCGTTTCGTTTCGTTCAAACACATCTATATACTATACAATGTGACTAGGTATATTACATATTGACTATGAAAACATGATATTTTTTTGCCATGTTATATTTTGAATTATTATAATTATTTAAATAAATATTTTTGTACCCAGTTAAAAATTGATAATGTCAACGTTGCAGAGTTTTTTATGCTTAATCGTGTTGGTTTTCTTTTGTATTTCAATTTCCTTTGATACGCCGACAATTTATGCTCAATCGTGTCGCAAAAAAGGTGTTTTACGCTCAATCGTGTCCAGCCGCTCGAATAGTGCAATATTGTTTGATCGTCGTGATCAAAACATTATTGGTATTTGTTACTTAATCGCATGATAGTTGATCGTTATTAGTAACATTATTAACGAGCGAACAGTTAGTTCGTCCGGCAGCTGTCCGGAACGCAATATTTCAATGTGTAAAGCTTTTAAATCGATTTTTTCACATCATTGTTTAACCCAATACAACTTTTAACAGCATTCGAATGTTTTCGGTGACATTAAAAGCAAAATTATAGAACACGCAAATAACCGTTTACATTTATAAAATACCAAATAAACGAGCTACGTTATATTCGGTTATAGAAATAACGTTTACTATACAATTTTACAGGCTAATGAAATCGGATTGCATTAATTGCGTTCTTAATTGTACTAATGATGGTTTATTAACTATTTAACAATTACATTATATTTTAAACTATATTGAAAACTAAACACTTGAATATTTATTTATGTCTTTAATACTTGTGCTTATGACGGGCAGGCGGGCAGATAGGTAATGCGTAATCATAATCACGTCGATTACGTGCGGTAAAAATACGTTGAACAGCGATAACAGCCGTATTGGTCTTAATTTTTGTTTTTATTATTCATCATAATAATTATGATAAATAATAAATAAATAATAAACGTTATTGTTGCAGACAATTATTGTCGGCAACTATAACATCGTACGCATCGTCGTCTCAGCTTCCGAAACTAGTTTTTGTAATCGATACTCATCAATTATGCATACTTAATGTAGCGCCCAAATACATCAGAATGTATTGTGCATGCAAAGAACCGATTACGATTCGAATCCGGTGTGTATATTACGTGGATATTGAATGCTAATATACTGCGAATCTCAGTGTTGTTCCAAGGTTTTGCAAGACCCTGGACAACATTAAAATTCAACGCTCCTGGACTCGGTAAATATTCACATGACGTTCAATAAGCGTCGGTGATGGGTGGATAGTGGAGTACAAAAGAAAATTAATAGCAAAATAAACATTAATTTACCACATTCTATAACAGTATAATTAAATAATATCAGTATCTATTCAAAATAATGTTGTTTGATATGTTATTCTAATATTTCTAAAATATATTTCAATTCTAAACCATTGCTCAAGTATTTGTAAATATTTTTATTTATACAATATACACAGTGCCGTAACTACACTAATTTGGGTCTGTGTGTAAATAAAATGAATTCAATTGAAAAATTCAATAATTTTAATCGAAATTTTAACTCGTCATTTAGTTAATTTTGATTTTAAAGCTATAGTAAAAAGGATCTAATTGACTTAAAAAATAACATTCTATTCAAATCTATTACCTATTAAAAGTAGATGTCGCTATCCAAAAAAATGCAAGTTATGTTGTGCAAACGCACTATAAAAGGGTTTAACATTTTAAAACCATCGAAAAATGTATATTTAAACATTCCTTATTTTCCCTCGAAACCCACATATCAATCCGATGTCACTGGACAAAATTATTTAGTGTTATCTTTAAAAAGAATCACACTATATACACGAAATCCTGGGCAAGTGCCCCGTTTGCCCTCCTCTAAGGACGGCACTAGTAATAGAATATAAGTAAGTACACACTTCGAAATATTGTTATTGTAAAGATATAAGTGTTCGAAAAATCAACAATAATCGATTATTCATATTGGAAAAATTAAATTATATGCATTTGCTTGTAGTCTAAAAAAAAAAAATTAAAAAGTATAGTAAAAATCCATTAAAATGTATAAAGTATCAGAAAACCAATTTTACCAAGTCCAATGTATTAAATTATAAATAATAAAAATACAACTTGAAAAAAAAATGCTTGAATAAACTAATATAAAATGATCGGGAAAAACTGTTAAAATAACTGTACAATTGTTTTGAATGTATGTTTCTAAATATGTATATTTGTATGTATATTTCGAATATTTTCAATCAATTATTCGTATGTATTATACAAACTTTCATTACGTTAGTGATAATCATAACTTTATTAATTTATCAAGTATCAATTATAGAATTGCCTCACATAACACAATATAAATTTTACGATTATCTTAATAATATGATTAAAATGTATTGTTTCTGCTAAAAGTGATATTCAGAAAATCAAATAATATTATGTTTTGTAGTAATAAAAAATACTAAAATTACGCAATATTGTTTGCAATTTATCGATAACCTATGTGAAATAAGAGTCTTACGTAAAATCCTTAAAGTTCATTTTCAGGTGGGATGCCAAAATGTGGTGTCCGCGTTTTAAACAAATGCACGTGCCGTTAAAATAAAATTATAGATTAGATAATAGAAATTGTTAAACCAAAACACTATTTACCTACTTTTTCCGTAGATACAAAGTCATTAGCTTGTGAGAATAGTTTGTTTCATGTTTATGTAAATAAATTTGTAAGGATTTTTGCTTTGAATTTATAATTTTATATAATTTCTAATCTCAATATTTTCATGCATTACAGTTTGATCAATACAGTAGACTTATGTAATCAACTCCTTATATACCACAACATTGTTGGCACAATTTTTGAATAACATGTATTACGAAGTCGAAACAATCTCATTTCGGAAGGTAGATTTAAGTTTTTATTTCTTTCGCAATTTTTGTGTACTATGAGCATGAGCATATCGTATATTCTGAATTATAAAAATACTTTAAGAATAATTTCATTTTAAATTTTAGATATTGTAGTTGTAATTTCAAAGATATTTGATGTAAGAAAAAATATTTATTTAAAAATCAGTAACTTTAACACTTTATAGTCTAATCTAACAATAGCTTGATTGATCAATTATTTAAACTATTTAAAAATATTACCCAAATGCATAAGCATGTCCACACCTCCATGGCTGGGGAGGCCAGTTATATAATTTAAATGTTTTACTTACAACAGCGATCTATAATCTATATCTATATTTGTGACTTATTATTGTTTTATTGAAAGTATATAGCAGCTGGAATTTTTTCGCCCCACCAAATCAAAGATTTTTCTGATCTTAAAAATTGGTTTCCTATACTATTACAACTATGAACTTAAAAATAAGGGCTATTAACTATTGTGCTACTTAGTTATTTTTTATAAATATTTTATTAAGTATACATCAACCTTATCTACACATCTTATTACCTACAGTTATTTATTAAAATATTACAAATAGTAAAATTCAATAAATTTAAAATTTAAATTTACCATCTACTTAAAATTACCTACTGTATCAACCACGGATATAGATACTATATATATATATATATATATATCCGTGGTTTCACCATTATAAGTCAAGAGGCCAAGAACGTCGCTAGGGAGGCCGGTGCCTATCCTGCCTCCCCCGTAGACACGTCTATGTCCAAATGTACTGTTAAGTATCACGTAACATTTTATCCAAACGGATTGGAGCTGGTGCAAATAACTTTTGAAAATTTTAGTTGCAACAAACGTTTTTGTTCGATTTAAGTATTAAACCACTAAACAGTTGTAAATAATATGCATTAAAAATGTCATAATGGTTCGACCGAATAAAAATATGTTCAACACAGTATTTGCGTTTAATATTGGTATCAACTCCGCCGTATTCATGTTACATTATATCGTATTCGTGTTTTTTTCTCGCACACGCGTACGCACTCTCTCTCTCTCTCTCTCACGCACAAACACACACACATTGGTATGCAAAACGTAAAATATTATTTATAAACGACCGCTGTCTATTGAAACATCTAATGACACGTTCGGAGAGAAAAGCGTGCGAGATTTTTTTTCTATAGGTGTGAAATGCAATACCGTGCGCGATTATAAAATAACATAATACAAGTGTTACGTTCGAAACGACGCGCGAGCTCAATCGACGGACGCCCGTGGTCCGTACACGATTTAATTTAACAATTCATACACACGGGTGGTGACAACGTGGCATTATATTGTATACTTTCGACGGTGACCAACGAAAATCACGATGTGAAACACAATATCGTTTTATGTGTACGTGTTCGCTGTAGTCGTCAGTAGCATTCAACATTTTCCCTGAACTATAGAAGATGAAACGAATTTACACCATTTACACGAATAACGCTCAGTCGGCTATAAATAATCGTTGATAAGTTGATAATGTAGCTGATTTGTTGAATTATTAAATATTTTTAACACTTCGCATTGTGCGCATTACGTACATATTTAACTGGTATATTTGTACACAAAGTTCACAAAGCTTAGAAACATTACATCCGTGGGATCACATCGGTGATCATGCATATTGGATTACGTTGAATGATTATGTAGATAAATGTAATTTAAATTTTAATTAACGTTTCGTTTAATGCACACAATTAACACCGTCCGTGTCTAATCGGTTGTTGTATAGTCTTTAATTCGCGCACAAACGTATACAAAGTTATAACAACTTTCTAGTCACGCGTTTAATCGCTATTTTAAATATTATTAATTATTTTTATTTTAAATATCAAACTCCGGGTCATCACCGCAACGGGAGTTTTTTCACCATACGATTCGTTATTATTCGGTTGACAAATGCAGTAGTTGTCTTTGAGCAATCAATAGCCAATAATATGGTTGCAAACAAACAAGTTCTGTCCCTAATACGGAGTTGTGTATATGTTCGCGGACACGAATTGTGTCCGGTGGATTATTTTGGGTTACACGAGTTGTGTTCGGTGGACTTCTTTGGGTATCCCGAAGAATACAGGTACCTACAAAAGTTGTGTACACAAATCAATAAATTGTTCAATCACAATATTACTAATATAATATGTACGTAACATTTTACACTAGAATAAATATTGTTATTAATTCATAATAATAAAAAAAATAGCGAGTGCTTACAAAAAATAATAGTGTCAATAAAAGTTTATTGTAATTAATAATTAATAATCAATTTTACGAATATGCAATGTAAATTATAAAATATAGTTAATTTAAAATATGATAATTAAGTTTATAAAATAATACAAATTATGAAAAAATTGAATTAAAACTATTAAAAATTAAAATCAAGACGTTTGTCCATTACACTATTATACAGATATAAACCAGAGTTAGGCAAAATTTTATCTAGAATTATGTATTAAAATTATTTAAAATATTATTATTCTAATAATTTGGGATCATAATATTATTCGAAATCAAATAATTTTCAAACATAATTATACTTATATCAATAGTGAGGACGGTATTATTATATCTATTAAATAGTCCATACTCAGTACTCTATAGGCTTAGATTATGATGTATAGACATGTATTACCGTATATAATAATATATGTTATACTATATAGGTATGTATGTTGCATATCATATTTATAAGTTCAAATATAGTAATAAATAAAATGTATAATAAAATATATTTAGGTAATATTTTTACATTTTTTCGAATAAAATAAGATTTATATCATGTAATTTAAAATATAATGCCAACTATTGTTTATAAATTATAATATGTGCCTATTTTAAATTTCGAACCCTATATTTATACAAACAAAATTAACGAACATTATTCGAATAACTATATTTTAAAATTATTGGAATAATTTTTTATTCAAATAAAATTTTATTCGAATACGCCTTATTGTAAACACACATTTTACACTGGAATAAATGTTGAAAAATAAAAATAAAATAAAATATCATATTGTCATATTTGAAGTTAATATAAATTAAATGTTAAAATAATTATATAATTACATATTTGACAAAAATGTAAATGATATCGTTTTTATAAATTCAAATTTACTACTTTTAAATGCATTTAATTTTTGATTGAAAAATAATTTTTTTATTGCGCGTCATCTTTGATAATGTTCCAGTAATTTTAATCTTAATATAAATATCGTATTGAAAATTCTTTAGAACTTCAATAAGTTTAAAAATATTCAGCTGGATTGAATTGATTGAAGTTATTTATTTAATTAATAATTGTATTTATGTATACACATGTATGTAATTGAAATTATTAATTGGAATTATTTGGAGTGAAATGCTTCATAGCTGTTAGTTGTATAAACGTATATTAAACATAAATTTTCGTCAGGACAAAACTCGTTAACTGCGAATATTAAGCGCACAAATGGTCTGTCATGAATGGGTTTGTGAGGAACAAAAGCAAAAGCTTACATTCTACAATCTACAATCTATAAACCATATTGAAAGTTCATTTGCGTATTCATCCGGCGCTCGTGCTGCGGCCATAAATGGGTCGTCTATAATGACTAGCCATTTACTAGCCTTTGTTGCTTATTATCTTGATGGCGATCCGTACGGAAATACACATAGGTAAACGTCACTGCTGACGAACGCGTCCCGTGCATAATATTTTGAAATCGAAACGCAGTACTATATTTAATCTTAATTGGACGCTACACCCGCACGTGTTATCTCCGTCCGACACGCGTACAACATATAGCAAATTTTCATTCAGTAGTGAAAATGTAGTGATAATATTAGGTTTAATATTGGAGCCAACTGACCTATAATCAAGCTATAAGGGAGGAACATTATCTGCGTTTTGTTGGTCGGTTTATTCCTATATTATAATTTTTAGGCGAGTTATGAGTGTTTTTTTAAGTGTTATATTTCAACACACTCGTAATTCGCTTAAAAATTATAATATCGAAAGAAACCGACAAGCAAAACACAGGTAATGTTCTTACCTTAAAATTTTATTGTAGGTCAGTTTAATCCAATGTTAAAGGTAAAATCATCACATTTGAACTGCTGAACGCAAATTTGCTACGTTGTACGTTTGTGCATATGGTGACAACATGCGCGGGCGTGACGTTCTCTTAAGTGAAGTAATGCTGTCGGTGCTGTACCGCCATGATATTACGACGACAACGGTGCCGTGTAGGAGTCCGCCATCACTTGCGTCACAGTCATCAGGGCTTGTTTCGTTCGTTCGTTTCTATTTTTTATTTTCAATTAGCTACCCCTCTCTGCACCTGCACTTGCTCATCTGGCCGACACGCGAGAAGGCAAACACGTCAGGACGAATAATCCGACACCTACGGAGGCGGGGGAGAGGGGGGTTCGAAAATCGTGTCTAATTTATATATAGAGCTCTATATCAATCCGTACACGTAAGCAATTAGCAGAATCCGGAATTATATGCGTTTAAAATGTTGTCGAATGCGATGCAAGTATTTGCATACGAAAAGTGGCTAAATATGCAATCATATTTAAAAATAAAAAAACCCACACATAAACTTTTTACAGTAGTAGCTAAAATGCTACGCTATTTATCACAAACGAATACTCGAATAATTAAAACGATTAAATGTGAAACAAATTTTTGATAGATTATAATATAAAAATGCCATGTTGTATAATCTTCAAAGGTACGATAAAAATAAATATATATATTTTTTTAAATTTTTTAAACAAATAAAAGCTTATTTTGGAGTATTATTATTTTTTTTTTTTTTTTGTAAAGTGCGACCGATTTCGAATAAAATATTCATCGTCACGTATATACAAAATGCAACTGAATTTGAAAAAATAAAATAAAAATAAAAGGCTTCGAGGGCCGCAGGTTGGACCATTCTGACATTGTTATTACTAAATGATCATTTCACTCCTCAAAAAAATAACGTCAACATTTGAAGGGCTACGGGGAAAAACAATAATAGTCTATATCTCCAAACTGTTTGTATTGCAGTTTTATAGTTTCAGAACTCAAAAAACTATTTTTGATAAATCGTATAAAAAAAAAAAAAATAAATAAATAAATAAATATACTTCAACAAACGACAGGACGATATAAATATCAGATTTTTCCGTTGTTCGACTGTTATCGTTTTTCCCAGTAGCCTTTCAACTATTTTCACCGATAAAATCGATCCATCATAATCACACATTGAACACGTTCGTTTATCATATGCGGTCGCCTTACGGTTGGGTACGCGAAACTTCGATTTGCTACCGTCGAATCCGGTGCGATATTCGGACACGACCGATGACAACATTCTCCTCCCGGGAGGGGGGGGGGGAGGCGCAGTGCATAACTATACGAACGTGCAAGCGCACATCGCGTATCGTACATGTGCCCGGATCGAACACCGATAATGCAGTCCGTTTCGTCGGCCGATATCGGTTTGTCCGCCGCGTGCCCTCTACCGATCAGGATGTAACAATAATAACTTGTTGTTGGACCGCGCGAAGGTTGTCGTCGTCGTCCAGACCAATGTCGACGGGAAACGGTCGGCGCTGAATCGGCAAGCTGGCGACCTCGCCGTCGTTCGCTGTTCCATTTGCACCCGCCCCGCGACGGTCAACCGGTGCGGCGGCGGCGTCGGAGCGAAATAACCGCGGGTGTACGGCCGTGAGAGGGTGGGAACGCGCAGGCGTTTACCCACCGCTAGAGCCGTCAGGACGATCGACTCGGGTCCGCTGCTGAGATGGTCTCGCTCATCCATCCCTCAAGAGCCGTTCTGTAGATCTGTACTAGAATTAATTTTCGAGTTGACGCGAAAAAACTTTTCAACCAACACTCCTGTTTTCTTGTATTGACAATTTAATCACTGGTGTGAGTAGATCTATATTTCAGGGGGGTTCCTACAATACTTTTGGGCCTTATCTTAAAAAAACGTGTAGGTACACTTAATAGTTTATTAAATATACCTAGACGTTTATTAATAATAAACTATAATGTGTAAATAAATAAATCTAACTAATTTTTTATTTAATATTACAGAATTGTTTATGCAATGAATACGTTTTCCTTGAATCTCACATATTTTTCTCAGGTAGCTTTAATTAATTATTTGTACTATTGTAGTAAATTTTAGCTGTTATATTATTATTAGCGTTCGGAAGTTATAGCAGTTACGTATTGTTTTGTATAGCAGACCAAACTAGAAATCCGAGCTATACAATGTTGAGTTTAAAAATTGAAAATTATAATGCATATTTTGTGTATTTCGTCGATTTTCATTGATTTTCGCATATTTGTATGCATATTTAATATTTTCTAAAAAAATTAATATTTTTCATTCTTATCCAATTTATTTTAAATAATGTTACATGACACAACGCTAATAACGCGGAAAACATGCATCATAAAAAACCCAATATTATTTTTCATGGTTATTTATTGTTATTTTTTATTGTCTACTATGAATTTAACGAAAATATTATTGATTTAATGCAACAATTTAACAGGTATTATACAACATATATAAATTTTGTATTTCACAAATAATGAAAATTTTTTTGACTACCTAACTATTTTTTCAGTTCAATAAAATCTCAAATTCCAACCGGTTATTAGCCATATTTCCATATTTTAGTTTTCAATAATACAATTTTTTGAAATATAGGTTTTTATAATTTACTAATTAACTTTTAATAAATACATAAATATTTTTTTGTATATTTCACATTTTTTCGTGCATATTTTGCCTTTTTTGCCTTTTATAACTTCCGAACCCTAATTCCATAATAATTATTTGAACGAAAATTTAAAAAAAAATATTTTATTTTTCTATTACGAAACATTATTTATTTTTTACTAAACATTTTAGAATAAATTACAATTAATTTTACAATACATTTAATTTTCACAGATTAAAATATAAGCCCCTTAATTTAAGCTTTAGATTTTAGGCCCCATTTACAGCATTTTGGGGTTTGCTTTGGCGCACCCGGAACCCAATGTGCGCACGCCTATGTATTTAATATATTGCAATATCCATATTGTATAATTTTATTTTCGAACAATATGGTTCTGCTGCCGCCGTCGCTACCAAAATAGAGTAGAATAAAAATAAATTAATAACTATTAAACGCATTACATTTGAATTATTACCTTAATGTATTAGTGTTATACCTTTTTAATAATGTTTTTTGTTATTAACGTGTGAATCGTACGTAGTTAACGATGATGAGTCGTGGCGATTTCGTTTGATTTAGCGCGGAAACGTACGCACATCAAATTATAATAACATAAACGAATAAATGTGGTAATGATTAATAACTAGCTCATATACAGAAGTGGAATGTGATTATCAGGTTACGACTTGATCTGGAAATTATTTGTATACTTGGTTATCCAGATTTGAATTTGGAGGATATTCATTTTTGAAAAGAAGGGAAAATGTTGATATCGAGTGTTTGCCCTTCGTCAACTCGCTCCACTGGACAAGCTACCGGTCATACTTGTATTAAGCATAATTTAAATTTTGTGCATATAACTAGAACGAATACGTTAATATTATATTATTTATATAAATATTTAATTAATTGCAGTGTTTAATTATTGGTACCGAAAAAATAATTCTATGCCAAGGTATTTAATAAAACAATAGATCTCAAGACATATATTTCAACAATAACAACAATAATATAAAAAAAAAAAAAAGATACAAAAAGTTCTAACAAAAAATACACTTTTTCACATTACTTAAGAAAATAATAATTTTCATAAATATTTTATTAATCTGAATGTACTTAGCAAGGTATTCCGGCTTAAATTGTCAAATCATTTAAATATCAATAGTAACTTAAATGTAATTACATTTTGCTCAGAAATGTATTTTTCATTTTGTTTTTTAATTTCGGAAAAATATTTTTAAAATTAAAAATTCGTATCAGAAAGCTTGATTGCAGCAAAAAAAAAAAAAAAAATTAGTAACTGATCCGAATTTTTTTTACACATTTTTATCTTTAATATTTTAAAGATTATATTTTATAGTAACATTAAATGTGACTATACAATAAATTTTACTGTATAGTCACTTTAATTGTCACTTTATATCATAAATCATTTTAAATGAAAAAGAAATTATTAAACTGAATAAACGAATCTAGAATAACCAAAATCCGTAATATTTTTACAATATAACAGTTGTAACCGTGCCACCATTTGCTATAGTTAGGACAATTATTGTTGTTCGTATTTGTGTTACTCTTACTGTTTGGTGACACAACCGTCCTGATACTCAGTGGTGTACAAATGAGGGATTTTTGGGATAAATCCCTTCCAAGAACTAAAAAAAATATCCCGTTTTGAAATGGTTAGAATAAAAAATATGCACATCGTGAATTTTTTAACATGTGTGTAAAATGCAGTATTTTTCAATGGAATTACAAAAACAAAAATTTTTCATCCGAAGAGGTGTAAAATAAACGTTTAATATTAAGATAAAAATTATATTTGCAATTTAATCTCCTCCCCTCCATAATAAAACTTAACGTATAACATTGCTGATACTTATTTAAAATATGTATAGAATATTTTATTTAAAATATTGCGATTAATGCGTAATTATTCTACACGTGTTTTATTGCGACATCAAAATGTGCGTCTGAATGATCCTACCATAATAATATGTAAATCACATGAATAATTCGTTGTATTCCCCATATTAAAAATAAGCGCATTAATTACTTTATTTAAAAATACAATAGCACTTAATTATATATAATCAATACCGGAAATGTCGTTTTTATTTTTAATAAAACTAATTACTAACATTATTAGTGTCTTATTAGTACACATATTTAATATATTATTGATGCAATCATTGAACGTTTTGAAGCTACGGGAAGACCGTCGGTCTACGAATAAGTACCGATTGTTTTTTCTTTTATTTAAAATTATTATTCACTCATCAACGATGTATTCGAATATTTTATCAAATGTTCATAGTTCATTACAGGATATAAATAACAATGGTTTATTTCGTATTTTTACAATCACACGATATTATTTCAGATCGATTTGCATACTATAATACTCCCAGTAAACCTTGTTTATTAATTATCTCGACAATCTCACACACACCCGATCTCACATTATTTTTTCCGTACTACTTCAAACATAATGTATTGTATTATAATAATGTATACAAAGCTTTGAACAGGAGTGTATTTAGACTTACTTCTAAGGGGGGGGGGGCGGCTCAAATTTTTCTTTAATTCAATTATTCAGACTCAAAATTTACAGGTAAAATTTTTGGTAATATTTAAATCAGGTGAATCCTTAGTATTTTTCTTTGATCTAATGCTGGATCCACATAGAATAGACTTTTGTGTAGTTCTTTTTTAACACCTGTCTGTGTTTTGAAAGTTTCGAACCAGGGATTAAATCAAAATAATATATATTCTTTACCGTTATGGGACATTTAAACGTTGTAAGAAATTGAGCGTTTAACGCTATAAATAGTTTAAAGTTTAAAAAATTTTCCTTTTAGCGTTTTGTGTTATTTAAATTAGCGTACAATTTGAAACATTTTTAAATGTAGTAGCAATCAGCAAGCAATACTATGTAAAATAACTTCTTCTTCTTCTTCTTCTTCTGGTAAAAGGCCTTTCAAGACCATCCCATCTCACACCCGTTCCTCCATTATACTCTATCCATTGCTCTTTCTTTCCAATTCGTTCCTCCTCCTAGCGATTGTACATCCTTTTTAACTAAGTCTTCCCATCTTGTTTTGGGTCTTCCCAGCGGTATTTTTCCTTGCGGGTTTTGTTCTAATACTGCTCTAATTAGCTCATTTTGGTTCCTCCAAGCATGGCCTGCCCATTGGAGTCTTCGATTTTTTATCACTTCCGTTATGGTTGTGTTTTGTAATAATATTTCTAGTTCTGTATTCTTTCTTCTTCTCCATTCATGTAAAATAACTACATATTTTAAATATTATATAATATATAATATTACCTTTAATCAGTGGTGTATTGGTAAATATATTTGTGGGTATAAGCACTAACAAAAATATGGGTATCAATCCTAAAAAAAATTTTCTTGCTTCGCTCGACAATTTTTTTCTCTCAATACATTCGAAAAAATTGAATTAATCCTTTGTAACTACATATTTATAAGTTCTATTAAGACCATGAAATATAACACCACAATATGTACATTTGTAACACGTTATAAATTACATGATGCAGATTTAAGAATCATGGACTGAATGTTCACACTCCATACTATTTTATTCAATGTTATTCACTAGAGTTAACAAAATACATTAAACACAGCGTAGACTGTAATCTTCAACAGCTAAATATTTCAATCAATTTCATGGTTCATAACAATTTTTCCAATGAACTTTTAAATTATTATTAGTTTTTTTTTTTCGAGCTATTTTAGAGGCGTATACCCGTAAAATAGTATTTTACATTAGGCATACCCCGAAAATCGAAAATCTGCTGATGTGTTTACGCCGTATACCTGCGTATACGTACAAATTCCTTTAACGATATTTTCTTTTTGTAATTCTCATAACTTATAACTTATAAATAAAGCAATCATTTTTGTTGTATAACAACAATAAAATGCACATACCACATAAAATACTCGTAAGCATTTATTGTCAATTTATAACTTATGTATAGTATATTACTAGTAATATTTCATCGGTGTTCATCAAAATTATTTTTGATGAGGCAGGCCATACGGGTTCCGTGCGGATAATATCCAACGTATTTTCAGAAAGTATATTTATAAATTATAATTGTTTATAAACGTTTTGGTGCCCTGGTATTCAGTGACGGTGCTAGAGTTTGCGAGGCACTGGGCAAAATAAATGTTGGGTCTTATAATTTATATTAATAAAATATTTTAAGTTCAGTTAAATGAGAGACGTGGGGCCTTAATTATAATTTAAGGCGCGGGGCCCTGGGCAATTGCCCCTATGGTATGGACACTAAGTATCGTTATAATATGATCCACATTAAAAAATTTTGAAATGTTTATCTCACATATGATCGATCCAGGAGGGACGATCGCCCCCATCAACCTTCCTTCCCTGAAATACGCCCCTGACTTCGACGATGATGACAATGTACAATCAATCTTCATAATTAATAAGTATAACGTAACGCTCATGGACCATTGCTCAGTCATAGATTTTTTGATACAATGTCGAAGAATGTCCGCTCACAGAACTGACAAACCTTGCGCTTGGGCGTTTAACCGTTCAGAAATCAGATTGTTTATACTATTCAACGCAAGTAATTGGAAATTATTGATTGATTTATTTGGAAATTATCGGCTGATTCGTGCAGTTTTCCGTGGATAACAGTTGATTCGATCCAACAAATCCGCTACATTAATTACACAATCGTTGTAATTCATTAACCGTTGTACAATAGTGACTACTGTTGTAAAATTAAAAACGCTAAGTAATACCGGGGTCGGTAACCTTGTTAAACCCTACAGGAGTCGATCTTTTTTACAATGTGTATAGTTTGTAACACGGTTGTCGTCGTCGACGGATTACAATAACCGACGTCGTCGTCGTTTGTTACGATGTAGGCGAGCAGCGAGCAGGCGCAATGCAACACGTTCCCATGTCTTAACACCATCACCTACGTGATAAAAATAATTGTTACGCTGCAAAACGTTATAACTAAAGACCGGATATAATTACGTTAAAAATATCTTAAAATTACAATAAAAACATGCAAAAATGCAATGAAAATTTATCAAAATTTCAGTGTAAATATGTTAAAATTGCAATGAAAAATATATTCAAATTACATAGTAAAATCATATCAAATATATAATCATTAATAACCTACTTAAATAATATTTACGACATATATAATTTTTCTGAATTATATACATCTCTAAATTGTGTTCTTGAAAATTGTTAATGTCTGTTACTTAAAATATGTTTATACAATGAAAAATTACGTTTAACGCCTACACTTATTATCGGTGCACATTCAAAATAAATTTAAATAAATTGGTGTTGTATATATTTAACTTAATATTTTTATTTCCGGCCATAACCTCAGAGTAAGTTTTAATATTTTTATATCCTTCATTTTTTCTATGACATATTTTAATTTATTTTTAACTATTTTCCTATTGTGACCAGGAATATTTATCAAAATATTTTCAATTTCACTAAATATGTTTAAACTATTAAGTAATTGGCTATTTGATTTTTCTAAACTTGCGAGTTTTGTAGATAACTCAGATAAATATAATTTATCACACGTGCCGGCGGTACGCACAATGATTGTAAACCGATACAGCTAATAAAAATAATGAATCGCTAAGTCATTACGGCCGCAGCGAACACCGTCGCACAATACGTAATATTAAATTAATTATTATTCCAATATTAATTGTAATTCTATTCGCGAGTGCCCGCACGAGCCGATTTCGTTAATCGTTTTACACGTGCGCGCGCGCATAATAAATGGAGGACATAATATGTTATTACCGTATTTCATTTTTTATTTATTTCTTAATTATCATTCGTATTGAAGGCAGTTTTTCAACGACGACAATATAATAACAATATAGCGTACGCCTCTGTTTAACGGCAGTCACGGCAAACGTAACAATCTTTTGGTTTTGCTATCGACATCGATTCGGGTTCGGTTGAAGTGTTTTTTTTTTTTTTAAATAAATGCCGTTTGTCAGTGTAATAAACAGCGTTTCATTATCGAGTATCCCAACTAAATGATCGGCTATTCCAGCGTACCCCTACAACATTATCCAAAAAGGACTCGTTTTTATTAATTATAACAGAATATATAATAATGTTAATGTTTTTTTTAACGATATTAATTTTAAAGTAGGTATTATGTTTAATAGATTATATTTTAGTTAATATAATGAGTGTACAAATGACATTTTAATATTATTCCGTCCATGGGAATCTTTCCGAGTATAAATGGGTTTAAAAGCTATATTGAATGTACTTGTATATAAAATAAAATAAAACACATAAAACGTGTAAATAAAACTAAACAAGTACATCTCCGATGTTATGAAGACGTCAGATTCAATGACATCTTATCGACGGTAGAGCAGATTTGTGAGACTAATCTAAACATAATCTTTTTTTATATATCTGATATACTATATCATCTAGTTTTATTGTATGTGTTTAATGTATCGTAAATGTCCAAAATATCTTATCAGTATTCAATTAAATTCAACAACCTATACACCCTTACACATATCGTAATAATAAAGATAAATCTTTGACTGCGTATACATACAAAAGAATACATCCAAAAATTATATTAATTTTAACAATAAATTATTTAAAATTATTAAATTATCAGTAAAAATTAATTACTCGTATATTTTAAATAAAAAAAAAAAAATTTTTTTTCATCAATAATGATTTAGTGTACTTTTGCGAAAAGGAATATTTTTAAAGGATTTATATCTTGTATAATGCTATAATTAGTAGTTAATGAATTATCAAAAAAAAAAAAAATGTATGAAACATAAATATTATAAATATTCATTTTTGGCCATCTATTTTTAATTTTAGACTACTGCGTGGCGTTGTTTCCTAATAACGTCCGTTCCCTGCGATACGTTTTCCCCGCGCGAGTGTTGTGCACCGACGGCGATGTCAGGGAACACGATGATAAACGAATGTACAACAACGGAATACAACCAAATTCTATTGTTGTAATAACGTTGTGCCGTACGGGTCCGGTCGTGTTTGTGTACGTGAGTATGGTCAAACTCGGCTACTACGTTCGGTCCACGAACAAACAGTAGTGAACCTATTGTTAGAGCTGACTGCTACGAGATCGGCGATCTCGACGAGTTGCAGTCTAGCGACAAATACGGTCGGAGCAAAACGGTACCGATAGTATTTGATGTTAAACCAGAGCGAATAATTAGTGTAGGCGCTCGGACTAAAGAAAAACGTACGCGTAAACGAAATATTTTTTAAAAAAAATACATCAATAATATTTGATCAATACAACAACGTTCGAAATTCCGCTGTCCTATTCCGCATTCTATCGTTCGTGGTCTATCGATGGAAAATAATTTTACGCGTGCGCGATTTATTTTATTAGTTTTGTTTTACATCGCGATTTTACTGATATTTACCCGAGCGCATTGCGCATTATGTCGATGGATTAAATAACAACGTGCTCATTACCAGAAAAACGAACACAAAGCGATTTTCACTTCAGTGAATCGCTTGAAGTCTGCGCGTCGTTCTAACACCGCTGTCATCTCGTAGTTGTTATCGAGTCGTCGATTACTTTTTGCATTATTATGTTTATTGATTGGACGAACCGGTGCGTGAATTAGGCATTACAGTTCAAGCGAAAAACATAATACCAATATACTCAAATCGAAAAATTGCGTCTCTTCACTCACCTGTAACGCGATCGAAGTTTGAACGCTTCACGTTTTCGTAACAACTTTTATTTGATGTTAACGTTAAAATATTCCGAACGTTAAAAATGTTTTCGGTCGGTCGGTCGTTAATTTGAGTTTTCCTATGTTGACTTTAGGCACGCTTGTGACGCTGGTGCGGTCCGCAGTGGTCGTCGATAACGTCAAGCGACCAATAACGTTGAACAGCGAAGAGTTTTCCAGTATTTCGGGCAGTGAATGTGACGACGGCCGTGTGGCCAATTGCCGTACGTTACCGTTGTTCAACTACACCGAACTGGCGCCTCCGCCCGTGGACGCAGAGGCCGCCGACGACATACTACAAGATCCAAATTGCCCGTAAGTGCCTGTCGTCAGTATAAAAACAAAAGTCATCCGTCGGCAAACGCTTGTTGGCAATACGCACATTATCTGCGTTGACCGTCCTGTGGCGGTATAAAAAAAAAAGTAGCAGACATTACCTGCATAATTTATTGAAAACTTATCTTGTTCTGCGGCCCATCGCTATCAATTTTTAGTGTTAGAAAGTATTGAATATTTTCTAATACTAAAAATTGATAGTAAACGATTCGAATGTCGAACAATCGAGTACTTCAATTACTTATGCGTCTCACTATTACTTCGAAAACGTGTGTTTATGTGTAAATTGCTCTACTAAATTCTTAAAAGTTAAATCTTTTTTCACATACAGACCAACACGCGTGCAAATACGTATACAAAATGCATCCACATGTGTTCTGCAATTTTATTTTGAATATTTACATAATATATAATATAGCTACATAATATTTACAGTAAATACCGAAAACCCGAGATTACTCTGTTCACAATACGTAACAATCACACCATAACTTACTTAAATTATTACAATTTAAGATTCGGTCACGTTCGTCTACTGTTAGTACTACAACTGAGATGGTTACAATTAGGGCTAGGATTTCTGTGCGTTTGCATGTTTTTTTTTTCTGTAGTCCCTATATATTAATAAATATATTAGAAATTATTTGTGATAAATGCACTGTACTCTCGATTTGGTTTATCCTCGATTAAACAGAAACATTTTTATATATATTTTGTATACTTTGAACGCAATGCATATAATTGCATAGAGTTTTTTTTAAATCCAACGAATTTGAAATGGTACTTATTTAATGAACGTCTTTATTTGTCAAATTGTCATAAAAATATATTTCCTGTGTAGTACCTGCTTTATCTCATTGAAACAAACACCATAAACAAAATTACCTACGGTATATATTATCTTTCTAGCGGCATTAATAACGCGAGACAGTAAAATTGTGCAAACGAAATTTAAGTCATTATAAATCCAGTTTTCGTTTCAACAGCATATAATACTTGATGTAATAATTAATTAATAATTAATAATTATAAATAAAAATTAATGTAAATAATAAATAATATTACCAATTAATAATCTAATTTTTACGTACATTTTTTTTTTTTACTGCATACGTATTTTAAAATGTTTTATTACGTATATAACCTAGCCCTAGTCACAACTAAACACGGAAAGAAAAACATTCCTTATAACAGTTATAGCAAGGGTTTCACCACTGCCTCACTACAGTAATAATACAGGATCAAAATTTAAGAAAGATCCGGTTATAAGTACAATTTGTGTATCCGTATAGGTACATATTTTTCCTTTAATTGGAAACTTTTACCGTAGCCCTTTGGGATTTTAAACTTTAAATAAATAAATAATAAAACAACTTATAATTTCTTTGAAAATCAAACAATGCCGAAAGAATTATTAATTATTATTAATTAAAAACCGGGTATGACTTACAAAGGTCAAATCACTAAATATGCCACTGCCTATAAGCAACTCCTACCATTCATTTTACACTTTTTGCCACACTGTTACTTACATCCCTTTAGCGTTTCTTTCAGACAATTTTCTCTGGAAGAGCATTTAAAAAATTTGGGTTCACTTACATCAAGAAAAATACATTTATTGATAATACGAGACTTACCTTTGTTATTTATAACCAATATAATTAAATACCCACATTTTAACCAGTACAACACACATGTATAGTGTTATGGACATACATAGATGTAGGTCCTTACGACTTTTACTACATAGGTGGGACCACATAAATCATAAATAGTAGAGATCGGGGAATGATTATAAATAATATAATATTTGCAACAATAGAAAGAAACTATTAGTTTAAAACAGAGGGTAACGCAAACACATATTATATATACCGTATGGTTACATTCCAAGGTGTAATATTAAGAATAACTATTATAAATAGGCATCAGTATGATATACTGATATACGGAGATGTAGGTTTTTACGAATTTTATTGTAGAGAAGATAACTAGTATGAAATAAATATTAAAAACAACTATTATAAATGGGCATCAGTAGGGTATGTGCAAAATGCGAAATTCACGAGGTCAACTGATTACATAGGTAATCTTTGGTTGGGCGCACAAAATACGAGTAGCATCAAACCAGAATGTCAAATGACAAGTGATTTAGTATTTACTAGATTCGGGTCAACTATGAGAAGCGGGGTATATAAGGGAGTCCCGAATAGACCAATATTCAGATGTGTTTAATACGTGTTTTAGCGAGCACATCCACGCCAGTTTATTTGTTAATTTAATTAAATAATTTGTACTTAGAAATATTTCAATAAACAGTTTAACTCAGTTGAGTGTTTTTATTTGGAATATGCCTAAATCAACACCATCTTTACGATTGAACGACAGCACGCAACAATAGTATTATTACATATCAAAGTTATTTTTATACATTGTGTGTTGTGTTGAATGTAAAAAAAAAAACAGCAAACTTCTCGTAATTTAACAAAAATATACACAAAATAAACACACGTACTCGCGCACACACTATGTCCAAATTTACATAATTTGCTCATGATATAACGGTGGTTCAGTATTTATTGGCTATTTTCAACCCTGATGACACAGGTACAAATATTTGGAACGGCATTTAAGATGTGTGGACATTTTTACGCGCCGTTGTTTGACGAAAGATCAGCGACGAGCATTTTACTCGTTATACTCGGTACCGACGATGGACTTGCAAGAGTTGTGCAACGAAGGATCGCCTTACAGGGACGGTTAGTTTCGTACATAGGTACTTGTTGCCTGCAAAAACGTATTTATAGTTTTTTATTATTTTTTTCATACGCCCCCACAGAGTATCGAAAACATGCTGTCTGTTTGCACACCGTGCACACCGAGTACGTGAAGTGCGGTCAGCGACACAAACACGAACTAGCTTCCCTTATGGTGGACCATGGGCCGTACCAATATCAAAACGGCAACAACGGATCTCAGTTGACGTCGGTGCCGTTTGCCGGCGTGGAACAAATAACCCAGAACTTGGCCCACTTGTGCCGGTAGGTTAAAACGCATTACACGATTCACCAACAGGGTTTTGCCATTCGATCGCGCTAATTATTCGCTTCCGCCGATTTCCAACAGATCTTTCAGAGGACACTTGCAATGCGTGAACGGCATTGTTCGGGCCAAGTGCGGCGCGGAAACAGAAGAGTTCGCGAATCGCTTCCTCAGTCAGATGGCCTCTTCGCTCCTGGTCAGTATTCAACTCCAATTCACTGAATGTTCTGCGTGATTTTATAGTGCTCGTGACTGATCAACGATTACATGACAAGACGCGGTCCGCGCGTTTCACAATAGGAAGTTTTCGAAAACATACCCACAAGTGTAAACAAATTGTTCTCTTTTTATTTCTCCGAATAAAACGTTTTTGTTTTTTCAAAATTTTCAAAATTCACGTACCTAAACAAAACTGCACTAAAAACCTTGATTAACTAGAAAATGTATGCACATGTATCATTACTCCACACTTATTTTTAACGGTTTTTTTAAAATTTGTGACACATCTGTACATATCATTGATTATTTATAACATGTTAAACAATACTGACACAAAAATCGTTTCAATTGTAGGTGTCCTTACCGTGTACCGTGTAAAAATATTTATGTTAGAGGTAGTGGCGTAATCTCAGTTTTTTCTGAAGTAGGGCAGCCGGCATGCTCTTATTAAACTGCTGATTCGGAGGCTCATTTTACCAAAGTTCTGATTAACGTGGTGGGTGGGGGACATCAAACCAGTCCAAATTATAATTTTAATTCAATTATAATGTATCATTTATACTTTGTACAAAGTTGCATGCGTAGTCCTCATTTTTCTGACTCACAGTACGCGTATGTCTATGTCTTTATAAAATAAGTATTTATATTTTGATGATGTGCCGACTTTGGAATACCTAATTTCTAGACTGTGGCAAATGCATAAGTTACCCTGCCCTCCCAAAATAACGCCACCGAAAATAAGTAGATACCCATAGGTCTTAGTCCGGAAAAATAATTTTAATTTTTTCGAACAGGCGAACGCAGACATGATTGCGACGTCGTTTTTCTCACACGTTTGATTGGTGAATGCACTTTTTCTCTCGGGTCATCACACTACATAAAATACATAACGCTCGAGCAATTAGAATGATGTTTAATTGTATTGAACTTATATTATTTTCTATCTTCGATTTCATAACCACACAAGCAAACTTTTCAGATGCTTTTCCTTGTTCCGCGTAGTACAGTTTTGCAGCACTTAATTTATTTTCATATTTTTACTAATAGTTACGGTGTTTATTTGATGCCATACCCGTGCAGAGAATGATCGAAATTATAATACGACGAAAGATCGTTGATTGCCTAACGCTGCTCGTTTTATATATTTCCGCATAATTATATCGCTTGTTCTAATACAACCGTCTACGATATTAAAAACTGTATGTAACAAGATATCTTTATTGCAGAACATTTGTGACACTTACGGAGACCTAAAGGATGGTGACGTATCGGGGTCGCCGTCGTCGGTCGGCACTGGATCTTTGAGGATTACGACCACCGCCGCCGCGGTGCTTTTGGTGGTGGCATTTCGAATAACGCGATAACGCCGCGCACGAGCTGAGATCGACTCCAATGGAATCTACTACAACGACACAAGGAAAATATATTCATAGGCCAGCTGTCGTTTTCAGTGTAGTAATATTTTTTTTAACAAGTTAGGTACCTATATATGTATGTATACGTGTACCTGCCGTCTCACTCCCTTATACCTTTTCGTTACTCTACTATTTGCTGTACCTAATGTTATAATTGTTGATGTTTATTTATTTTTATTCGTATTTTTAAATTCCTGTACACTGTACGATTATCATTGTAAGAGTACTGCACTACTGTACCTATTATGTTTAGTTTTAATTGATTAATCGATATAGAGTACTGTACAACCGGCAGACGTGAATTGTACTGTATAATATATGGTCTGATGCGTATTTATTCTGGTAGGCAGCATAATCACCAATTATTGCTATAATTACGATACTTATAATTATTAGATGTAATTTTATCATTTGTTTTATTTTTGCCGTTGATTTCTGCTGCAATAACAGATGGAGTTAGAAATAAAATCAGTTGTTTATAATGAACGGATTTGAATATCATTATTTCTGCACACAGAGCCAGATTTAACCATTGTGCCGCTTTAAGCACTAAACAAATTGCCGCTTTTTAATATAAATATTTTTTTAGTCTAATAAATGATAAATAATAAAATATAATATTAAAAATAAAGTAGGTATATTTAAAAGAACAATAAATAATAAATTACAAAAATAAATGTTGACAGTTATAGTAGGTTCAATATTGTCACATTATTTCTTGGGAGGGGGTCTATGCTCCTCCAAGATATTCTTACATTCGCCTATGATCAGTTATATTGTTTGATTATTCTTATAAAGTGCCCCGACCATAAGTAGATACTACTATTAAGACCATAAATAGATACTGGATCCACCTTTGTTATAAATATATGAAGTTGACAGGATATATAATCTGATGATTTATTAAGTGTTGTATGGATGAAAATAATGTTAATACAATGTTAAACGTAATCTTAGCATTCATTAAAGGATTGTAACCGAGAGTTCGTAAAATGCGCAAACACAGTAAAAATTTTATCACATATTAAAAATAAAATAATAAAAAAATAAAACAAAAACGAGTGAATGGTCAATACTCGTAAGTTAATAAATAAATAAATAGCTTATATAAAGACAAAATAAATTTTTATGCTTTAAGTATTATATATTTATAATGTTTGACCGGTTTCGAGTTAAAAAATCATCAACAGGTATATACAAAGTTAATAAAATCGCAACTGAATATGAACAAGTTAAAGAAGGAATACATGGAAAAAAATTAGTCGTTTAACACTCAGATGATTCATTTTAATAGGTGAGATTATTCAAAATGAGTTCTTATTAGACAAAGATATGTTAAAAAATATAAATATTTTGGTTATTATGTATTAGAAATTATATAAAATGTATTAATACAAGACATTATTTTTAAAGTCGGTTTGTACATTTAAAATATTATTAAAATTATTTTATTTTTTATTATTATTATTTTCATTATTGAAAAGTAAAGACTGCGGTAGCTCTGGCCATTGGCTTGACAATAACTTATATTTTTACAGAACGAAAAAAAAAGTATTTTAGATACATATACTTAAACTTAGTTGGTTTAAATTTCGTTACACAAATTAAGTTTTTTTTAAAAAGTAAAGAGATTAACGATTGCAGTGGGATCAGTACTGAGTAATACTCAGTGAGTATGTTGTGAAGATGTATGGAGCCTATGCTCTCCTCTCGGTATTTTTTGTGGTTTCTGCATTCCGTTAGGACTATTTTATTTTATTTCATTGCGTGAGTGTAATTCATATAAAACTGAATTTATCTAAATGTTACTTTGGGTATTTAATATTTCTAAGTCAGTATTAATATCAAAATTTATAGTATGGTTATTTTCTAAAACATGCTTAGAGGAAGTCTTTTTTACATTTCATTTCGGCAATGTATTTTTATATATTATTTTAAAGTTTCTATTTGTTTTACTAATACAAAATGTATTACAATTAATTTAAGTATACAAAAAAATAAATAAATCGAATTAAACATAAAAGGGAATGTTCTTTTACACAAATATTTATTTACCATTAACTGTGTATTAATATTATTAACAATTGAAATCCTAACTGACTTATAGACTTATGACTTAGTTTTGCATACATTTATTGTGCCGTTAAACTATTGATTTCATTAAAACAAGTATACGAGTACCTATAATAATTAACAACGACTGGACAAAATTTAATAGTACATATTTAGATCTTAATTAAAAATAATTTTCCATAGTACAACTCATATCAGTTTTCTACCGATAAACATGTTAACTTATTTTTTCTTGATATTTTACTGCACAAAACGGTTGAATTTTTTTCAACTTAACCAACTAAGGATGGTATTATAAAGTAGATAATATAAAAATAAAAATATTTAAGTAAAATTTTTATATTTTTTCTTTAATATTTTATAAAAATAATCTTAATTAAGCACCTCAAAAACACCTGTCAAAGTTAGAAAGAAAACTGTTTAAAGAAGGAAGAGTATTTTATATTTATAATTATTATATTTCAGTTTTCTCTCTATGTATATGAATATTATACTATTATATGAGTAATAATGAGTCTTACGATTATGAAATTATTTTCTTATATATAACTATAGGCTAAAGTTTAAGCAGAGCTTGATTTATAAATTTTGAGGCCAAGAACTTAAAAAAATAGAATCCTCATAAAAACTATTAGTTATCTTATTCAAAAATGTATATTTTATTTTATATAATTACATATTACACTTCATTACATTGATTTTTTTCTAAGGTCTTTCAAAAACAAATCAATGCGTCATCATATGATAATTGTTCTGTTATTTTATGTTTTACTGTTAACAGAGTCAGATTGTCAAACCTATCTTGAGATAAGCATGTTTTCAATCGAGTTTTTATACGTTTTAATAATTGTTCGCTGTTACAATTTGTACAAGGCATTATCAAATAGATTTGTAACATAGTTTCAATACCTACTGGCAATTGTATGTTTTATATTCATCGATTTTAGATATTTAAGTTGGTATTGAGGATTATCTATCAGGTCATTTAAGGTATTATCATCGCTAAAAAATGACATTTTTAATTCTTGGAATTGTTGGTACCATTTTGGGTTTTGACCATTAAAACACTGTCTTAAGTTTTTAATTTTATCCATATTTTTATCAGGAGATTCATCACAAAAATTTTTTGAAATTCATTTGAAATCTTTAATGGCTATAAAGCAACATTTTTCTTCGACTTACTGTAGTCTATTTCATCATTTCCACAACCTAATGATATTAATATTAACATAATTTTATAATTTTATTAATTACAGCCGAAAAAATATTGTTAGTTTACTTAATTATAATATTTTCAACAAATTTATTACCAACTCTAATTATTATTTTAATGTAAATTATGTCACAAATTATAAAAATAATATAAGATTATTGAATTAATATAATAAAAAATATAAGTAGTTAATTACATTGAAATATATTATTAATTTTTGTTAAATTCAAATTTGTTTTACAAGGCACAATAAATAAATATACATACAAACAATATAGTATAATATACATAAGCGTGTGCAGACATAACTGGCAGGGTAGTCAAACATAACACATTATCATTTAATATTAACAAAAAATTTGCATTCGTAACTTCATTTAACTTAATAACTATATTTCTCCAGTATTCTTACATTTTTTTAACGTTAACTAATGTTTCGAAGTGGTTGAAAATAATATGTTTATTTATTATTGTGATCATATTGAATATTTTGGTGAGGGTGGGAAGTTTCACAGAATAGTCAAGTACCTACCCTGACTACCCCGTGTGCACGCTTATGATAATATAAAAATTAAGAAAATATTTATAATCTAACTTACATTGAAATCACAAGTAAATAAAACATATTTCTAGTTTTAGACAATTTTGAGCATCTGAAACATGTATAGCAAAAACATTTAACACAAGAACAAACATTATAAATTATTTATTAAAACCAATGATGTTAGTGAACAAAGACATGCAACATACTTTCATATTCGTTATAATTTATTTACAATTTTGTATTAAGAAATAAAGACCAAAATTATTCATAATTATCTTGTACCTACACACACCAAATTGTTTTTTAATTAGTATCCAAATATTTACCTTTTATGAATGAACTTGAATCAACTTTACACCTATCAACACTAATAATATTATTTTCTATATGAACCACTTGGTCAATCCAAACTCACTTTGGGTACTAGTCAGGGGCGCAATTTCAATGAAAAAACTGGATGTGCTGAAGCTCTTCTATCTTTTTTATGTTCCTTAATGGTTTTACACTCATAACCCGTACAATTCAATAGTTATTAAAATGTTTGACAAATATTTGAATTTTTCGTTTTGATTTTATATTTTTATTCCGCATATAACGAATTACCTGTCTGTAAACACAAATGTTTCATCAAATGATCACTTTTAGATTCTGACTGAATCGAAAGGATATTATGGTTTTATAATGATGTTTGTATTTTATTTTTTTAAACATTTTCGCATAGAAATACTGGTCCAAAAGTTATTTCTGAGAACTTTTTAGATTTTAAATTGATATACGGTGGTACTTTAGATAGGTAATTTTTTTTAAATCATAATAGTTTTTCTAGGCGTAAGGAAAAAACTGTCATGAAACGGTAAAAATACGCTGTAAATAAGACTTTAACTTTTCAGATTTTAGTTATTTAGTCATATTTCCAAAAGTATTGTGGCTAGAAACTTTTACCCTGTAGCAAATATATTGTTTTTCATATTTGATAAAATTTTCAAATACCGATTTTAATTTAAATATAGAACTTTAAAAGCACCTATTTTTTTTGAAAGTCATTATGTAATAAAATTTTTATTTTTGTGAAAATGTAATATCACCTTACTCATATACGAATACTTATTTACCGATACTAAAAAAATTTTAAAAATCATTAGTCTAAAATTTATTTCATAAGCATTTAAGTAAATTTTTATACCTACAATTTTTACGGATTGTACTGTTTTTACATAAATTTTCAACATTAAATGTTTATTAAAAAAAAATTGGTCCACCCAATTAAAACTAACTAAAAAAACTAATAACTAACTTGAATACAGATAAACATTTGGTTAAAAAAAATGTTTCTTCTTCATCAAGCAATAAAATGTTAAACAGGTTGATAAAAAAAAAGAACATACCGATAATTAGACTAAAAGTAGTAAAATATACTTATCAATAGTTGATTTTTATACTAAACCTTTGCTCAGAACCATTTTGATAAGGAAATGACTTATCATTTCTTTACAACTCAGTATATTTACTACCTACTAGGCTTGATACTCGTTCCGGTGTCCCGGCTGATCATTAATTTATCCCGGTCTTAGAAGCTGAGTGAAAATAACATTTAATATTATATTATTTAATAACAAAACAAAGAATAATATTGTACATTATATTATTATATTATGGTAATTTAGTCGGTATGGTTACGTACAATAATAATGTATTTTTGTATTAGCCAATAAATATTTAAATTACAAAATTATATACTTGTTTTGTTTTCATATTAAAATAAGAAAAGAGACATTCAATATGATGGTTTAAGTTTAGGGATTTCAAAATTTACTTATTACTATTATCCATTTTGAGAACCGAAAAGACGAAGGACGAACTTCCACTACTATTATTTAAATAATAAATTTATATATATATACAATAAAAACTCTATATTTCTATCCATAATGAGTAATGAGTAGAGCTATATGACATACAATATATTAATATATATAGGGTTCGAAGTTGATGACCTTAAAAACATTAAAAATTTACATATAAAAAGATGCTAATATGATAAAAAAAATAATAAAAAATGATCTAAAAAAATGATAAATATTTGTTTTAAATTAATAAAAAACACATTTTTTTTTAAATATTTTACTCTATTTTACTATAAAAATTCTATATAAATGTATCAAAACTTACAAATTACTCAAAAATAAAATCATTGCATTAAATTAGAGCGTATTTCATGTTATCAGAAGTAAATGAACGACAATTATCTGTTTATAAATATTTTAATTTGGAAAAACTTCTCTCCACATACACTGAAGTGATTGGCAGACACAGACGAACATTAATCGACTTTTTAATTTTTTTCATTTCGAAAATATTACGAAAAAAATAATAAAATTTAGATATAATAGGTATTATTCACTGTAACATGACAACGAGGTGACGACTGTAATCAACGAGTTAAAATCGGATACTAATCGAATATTAAGAAGAAATAATAACGTACGTGAAGTTGGCCCACCCTTTTTCACGGATTAACTTGAAACCTATACCAATATTTTATGAGTTATTTGCGAGTTCATTTTCAAAATTTGCGAGTTCACCCCTTTCCCGCAAATTCCATTTTCCTACCGTGAAGTTAGCCCACCCAAGTCGCCCTAGAATTTCATAATTGATACCAAACGATGCGTTTTTATTTGCGAGAATTTGAGAGTCTATTTTCAAAATTTGTGAGTTCACCCCTTATCCGCAAATTCCATTTTTCTACCGTGACGTCAGTACACTTAACACGCCCTAGAATTTCAATGGCCCGTTTTCAAAGGAAACAAAGTAATAACCGGTTGTAGATAAGATCTTTTATCACCACAGCTAGGGTTGCAAAAAAATTAGTTTTTTTAAAAAAACACATAAAATACGTTTTATTTGTTTAAAACAATGATTTTTATGTTTTAAACAGTTTTAATTGTTATTTTATTAGTAAGTTTTAAACATTGTTTAAAAATTTTTTTTTTATTTAAAACTAAGTTTATAAAAATATTTTCCCTAAATGAGATTATTACTCTCAGATTTTTAACCAGAGTACAGTACAGGTGAAAGGTGAATTTATATAGATGCTATGATTTTTGAATAGTTCTAAAAAATTACCAAAAACCATTGTTTCTACCTGTTATTTTACTTTTTTAATAACATTTATAAAATAAAATAATAATATCCTTTATTTATATAGAGAATAAATTATCATACTATTTTAAATATGTTTGAAGGGTCATTTTCACATTTCCCATTGTTATTATATTATAAATTTACCTACCTAAAAATTATGATTTACGACTTACGAGTATGTAACTTATGATTTATTAGTTGTAGGCACGTCTTTCAATTATAATTATGGTCTATAGCAACACAATAGAACATTCCAGAAGACTCATGGGTTTTTCAATTAAAGACACTTTATAATACAATGATTTGATATAATTTTAAATTTGTTATCCAAATAAAGAGTTATACTTAAAATATAATATTCTCCATTAATAAATTGGTGTAATTATATATTTTGTTGATCAATTAAATTGAAAATCCTTAAACCACAAAATATAATGATAATTATATTTTTCAGAAAGAACTGACAAGCAAAATGAACCATTGGCATACAAGTTATTAGTTATTACATACATACATTAGTTATTCTAACACACTTCTGCAATTTATTAAGGTTATATAATATGAATATCTGAAACCAATTATTTTTTCAGAAATCATTGACTCCAGGGTGTCAGAACTTCCCTCGAAAATCCTTGTGAATTATAAATTATCATTTGACAAACATTTTAAAGTATCACAACAATATAGGTGGGCTATGTATAAAAAAGGAAAATAAGATTCATACATAAGAAATAGATAATTTTAATTTGATCACAATTTTAGAACTAAAATTATATTCTTCCCAGTGGCGGATCGTGGGGTTTTAATGAAGTAGAGCACATCCGAAAAAATTATAACAAGTATTATATATATAACGTTAAGACGTTAAACGTTTTTTGTTTTTTGTTTTTTTTTTTTACGTAGGTGGTCGATAGTAAATAGAAACACGATTATTGTTTTGAATTTAAGATAATGACTAACATTATTAGTCAATAATCAGAATATAATAAACAAATGAAAGTAAAAATAAATCATAATGTGTTTCCGACGTGGCGACGTCGAAAATAATTCGCTAAAAACATTTTAATTGGTTATGTGCACAGAAATGAATGTGCACATCAATTCCATTATAACGCGTGTTGTGTGTTTTAACTTGTTTTAATTTTTACATTGTACAAATGTGCACAGCAATAGTGTACACTACTACACCGCTATAACACACACACACCAGTGCACTGGTTAGGGACGGTTAGGCACGGAAAAAAATATAAACTAAATATTTTTAGTTGGCAAAGATATAGTTGAAGTAACTACATTTTAGTTAGATTAACTGAAACGTACCTAAATGGTATAGTTAACAGAACCAGAATAATAAAGTTGAACAATAAAATTGTTCTACTGATAAATTTAGTTGAAGCAACTATTATTAAATGGTTGTTTTAAATGTCAACTAAATTGTTTACTTGTTTCTACTAAATTTTTAGGTATAAATTGGTATGTAGATAATTTTGCTATTTTTAAATCACGAATATCAGTATTTTTAATTTATGTGGGTTTTCCTATCTTTTTGTTTACTTGTTTATCAACCGACGCCGTATATTTCGTTCCCCGGTTCCCTGCACCCGCAGTCAAACACTCCGCAGTCCGCATTCGTAACAGCCAAATTTAATAAAATATATTATTTTTGTCAGTTTGTCTTGCACTCTTACGTGCTTGTGAAGTTATTTTAATAGACAATGGACGTCTTTATGAAAAAATATTTTGGCCGAATGGGGATTTGAAGATTTTATTGGAAAATTTAACGGTAAGTTAGTACTTTTTATATTTATTTCGTTAATAGTAATGAAATAACGTAGTTAGGGTGCTCATAGTATAATATGGAATATAACTTAAACTAAGTTTTTATTGTATATTAGTTTCTTTTTTTATAGTAACATTATTTAATTTTATTTGTATATTATTATATTATATGGTTTGAGCCCTTAAATTATATAAATTAATTATCATTTAAAGGTAAAATTGTCTTTTTAATCGACTTTTAGCCTTATAACTAGCTGGTTTTCTGAGTAATTATAGTAGTGGCATGTGGCAGTGGCGTAAAAATACTTTTAAGTAGATAGTGCAAACATACATTTTAACCTCTCATTTCACCTCTACCTACATCCATAAAAATATTATTTGCATTTAGGTTCATTGTTTCTACTTGGCCATCAACGATTAAAGTATTATCATGTTCTTATTGAGTAGGTATCTACTACCTAGTGGCTACTAAGTGTCAATTTTTCAAAATTATAAAGACTCAGTACCCACCATCCAATTTTACCTGAAGTACTTAGTCGGCAAAACTGGCATGTGGGATATTAAAAGAAGAGAGAGGTAGATCGTGTTGAGCTTTGTGATTATCACTATATGAGTATTGTAGCATTTTATAAAATCTGTGATTGTAGCCTGTAGGTAAATATTTAATATATTCATACAATCTATTATTATCTTGTTATGTATTATTGATTAATTATTTTATAACCTTCTTACAAACGTTAACAATATACTTAGCATTTGTACTCTATGATTTGTGGTCTAAGACCTTAACTTACACTATAACCTTTGAAAAACAAAAATTAAATTAAACGTGTTTCTTAAAAGTCCTTTTGATATCATATTAGAGACCTACTATACAAGACTGGAACAATTATTTGTTAATGCATTATAATTTATATTTCTTAGTTTTAAATACCTATCTATATATTTTAGACGAAGAAATTGGGCATGAGCAATTTATGACATTAACAGAGTCTATGATTCAAGAGCTTATACCTAAAGTTGGTAGACGATCTACTTTCCTTAATAAATTTATTAATTTAAAAAAAAAAATCAAGTGAGTAAAACAATACCTAAGTACATAGAATTGAATATCTATTTGTAAGTACTTACACAAAGTATGTTTAAATTGTATTATAAAGGATAGGTATGTCTATAGGTATTATTGGGTAGGCAGTAAAAATTAATTATTCTTACATTAGGTATATATTTAATATTATAAAATGTTGTTTAATATTTTTCTGTTGCATTTATTTAAATATTTTTCATCCCTACAGAAAGTTAACAATGATGTACACTGTCAAAATATCTTATTATTGATAATCCTGGAACGTCATGTATTTATACTTTTTAATAATTGGCCAAAAATTATGTGCTTAGGTACCTCTAAACAATTTAATTCGATTTTCATAATATTAGTTTCAGAAGACACTATTTCAGATGATGTAGGGTGTATTAATATTCAGAATTTACCATTTGAAATGGATGATGACACTTCAGTTGTAATACCATCTTTAATTATGTATGAATCCAATACAATAATTAATGGTATGATCCAACTAGTGCTAAATATACATTTTTATAAGTTTAAAGTTCAATGAACATTGACTACTAAATTAAAATTACCATTAATATTTACAAAATAATTTTAGAAAGTATTCCTGCCTCAAGTTGATCGTTAAAAATGATAACTGTTATTGATCCCGAAAAGGTATAAATATTTTTACCTTGTATTCTAATAAAAATCAAAGAACTAAGTTAAAAAAAAATTTCTAAGGAAACATTGTAAAGGACATTTTGAAAAAATACCAAGATGGTTTATTGATTTTAAAATTGTATACCACAAAAGGCATTTTAAATAATGCTTCCAGGAATTCTCTTGCATCAATATTAATCAAATATAAATTACAAATAGAACTAAATCACCAAATTACTAAATCTAAGTTTTTACTGTCAGCAGAAGGTAAACAATTAAAATAGTATCTCTTTGAAAATAATTTTAATTCTAAAATCATACATTCCATGTTAAGGAATAGAAATGGTTTTCCTTATTGAATCCAAGGACACATATTACACACCATATTGTAGAACTTCTAGTAGGTACTATTACCAATTGTTTTTATAATAGTTCTTTAAATCGATTTACCTAAAACTGTTAACAGTTCGGAAAAAAAATTAATTATTGTTAATAGATTATGAAGATAGAATTCAATGGTTAAAAAATAATGTTGAGCCTGAACACATTTTATTCAAATATTGGCAAGAAACTTCTAATTTTAGAATTAAGAAAGCATTTTTAGAAACGCATAAGTATCCTGCTTTAAAAAAACCTACAGGCTATATATTGGTAATTAAGTTGTAATATTACACCTTTGAAGATTTGCATAATAGTTTGGAAATTTAAAGAAAATATTTCATTGCTCTAACATCATATTTTTTATTTGTATAATACATTATTTCTGCATTTTATTTAACCTAATAGTGTCATTAACTATTTTTTGGTGTAGTCTTTAATTAATATATTTTATTTATTATACAGATTTAAATTGATTTTGAAAAATTTTACCCAGATAAGAAAATATTGTTATTTACTAAGTTTGATGGGTTTATAATTAAATTATCACAATTTATTGAAAAACACAATATCAAATTTGGTGTACAAGAGACTTTAGCACTACAAGAACTTAGAACTCTTTCAAAGTCTGGTAAACTATTTAACATTATGTCATAGGTTTATTGTATATTATAACTAATAAGAATAATTAGTTATAATTGTTTTTAATATCTACCTAGGTAATGATACCATTGCAGCCTTGAGATTGATACCATTTTTATTTCAACCAGTTACATTTAAATTGCATAAAAAGAAAAAATTGTGGTACACCTTCAACTTGGCGTCCATCTAAAGTAGAACAAGCTTCAGCTTTTATAAAGTTTATTGCTGTAAGTCTTATTTCTATATTGTCATAATAAAAATATTATTATTGAATTTTTGATAGTAATTTAATACACATGTGACATTTTGATTAAACTAATAGTAACTAAAATTATTATTTTTTTACTCATTATAGGATGCAAATGAACTTAAGACTAGCCACACTCATAAAGTAGACAAATCTGTTCAATTTGGAACTACCTTACAACCGTATGTAATTATTGTTGGACATATTGTAGATACATTCCAAGAAGACAATTCCAATCATACACCTATTGAATCGTACACAGTCATAACCAATACATATTATAAATTGGAGACTCCCTTAAAGGCTTTAGACATTTGCTTTAAATCGTATTATTCATTAAATTTACAATATCCCATCGAAAAGTACAGCATGTTTAGATTTTTATACAACAGTATTTTTTTGAAATTCATGACAAAAATGACAAAAATTTCCCTTCAGTCAAAAGTTTAATTAATGACTTAAATCATTTTTAAATAATTAATTCATTTTATAATAAGTTTAATGTTTAATAAATTAATTTAAAGAAAAATTACTTATAAAAATGTTTTCTTAATATTTTAGTTATTAATTTTTATTATTTATTTATTATTTATTTATCAAAAGATACTACAACAGTAAGGACCTAACTGTATTTTTTGTATTTTTTATAAAGTCTTTATTATAAGTTAACACCTACTATAAATTACCATATGGTGTTTTGTTTTCTATGTAAAAAGTCTTTTAAATGAAATAACCATCTTTTTGATAATTTAAACATTTTTCACAATATAGAGTCAATATTTAATGTGTCATTAAATATTTATTTAATTTATTTATTTATTTTTATTTTATTTTTATTTATTTTATTTTATTTAATTTATTCTTTTAATGTGTCATTAAGTAATCAGTTACTATGTCATTCACTTGAAAATGTTGCTAGTATAAATCCTACGGTGTGTTGTAAGTCCCCCAATGGTTTGTGTCATATACCCATAAAATATTAGGTTTTATATTACATAATATACTTTTTTGTTTTCTTTTGTGAATATTAAACATATTCTTACTATGTATTTATTTATGTTGTTCTTTACATTTTATATATAAATATAATATTTTTGTATTTTATATTTACCTATTCATTTTAATAAACATAATGTCTATCATATCATGTCTTCTTTCATTATTTATAATTTTCATGGAGGGGCGGGTTAAACCTTATGATCCCTCCCCTGTGAGTATGCCAATCCTACTTTACAATTTTAAGTGTAATAGAGTTAATACTAAAAGGCACATTTTTTTCTTTTTTTTTTTTGGGGTAGGGGAATAAATAAATGCAATGGGCTATCAATTAAAATGGATAGTTAATCCAACTTAACTATGCAGTTGTGAAAAAAAGTTTTTTAACTAAATAATTATGGTTGATTTAATTAGACAGTATAGTTGAACCAACTAAACTGTTTACCTATATACGTTTAGTAACCACAACTTATTGTCCAGTTATGCCATATATAACTGTCATTTTTAGTTCAAGTAATTGTAAATTTAGTAATACCAACCAATATTTTTTTTCCGTGTAGCGTAATTGAGAATGTTTCATAGGGGGGGGGGGGATCAAAATAAATTTGTATGGCAAACTTGTGGGGGCAATGCATGTGAAATTTAGTATCACAATTTAGTCTGATATTTTTTAATACAATGATAATATCTTCAGCAAGGCTTACTGCTTCTCTTAAATCAATTTTTTCTTTTTATAGCAACTTACACAATGGTAATTCAAAAGAAAAAACCAATTAGAAAAATATTTTATTATAAAATAAAATTAATTATATTTATTAATTATTATTTACTTGTATAACTTATAAGGATACAAAAAATCAAAATCTAAATATTATATTATTTTCATACTATTCTGAATTTATATTTTGAAAAATAATCTTAATAACACTACAGGTATTTAGTTGTATTATTATGGTTTGTTTTCAATTTTTTTGAATTTGGGTAGGTAGTGCATGTGCACACGAACTGCCACTGATTCTTTCATAAAAATGAATTAGCAGATGAAATAATTTTTTAAGATTCCATAATAATAATTTAATTCCATAATCTGAAAATTATAATATTGGAAATAATTTGAATAAAATTAAAAATGTTAAACAATTTTTTGAAGTTCTAGGGCGACTTGGAGAGGCTACGTGAAAGTTGATCCACCCTTTTGTTTTTTAATTATAATTCGCAAACGGCTTACTCGCAAATTTTGAAAATGAACTCGCAAATTCTCGTAAATAACTCTCAAAATATTGGTATAGGTTTCAAGTTAAACCGTGAAAAAGGGTGGGCCAACTTCACGTACGTGAAATAATAAAATGGAGGTACAATAATTAAGGCTCGGAAGTTATAGGAGTTGCATATTGTTCTGTATGCAAACGATTTATAGCACACCAAACTAGAAATCTGAGCTATACAATATTGAGTTTAAAAATTGAAAATTGAAAATGCATATTTTGTATAATGCGTTGATTTTAGAGAAAAAGTACATATTTCGACGATTTTCATTGATTTTCCTATATTTGTATGCATATTTAATGTTTCCTAAAAAAATTAATTTTTTTTCATTCTTAACCGATTTATTTTAAATAATGTTACATAACACAACGCTAATAACGCGGAAAACGTGCATCAAATAAAACTCAATATTATTTTTCCTGGTAATTTATTGTTATTTTTTAATGTCTACTATGAATTTAACAAAAATATTGATGGTTCAATGCAATAATTTAACAGGTATAACAGGTATAATATATTATATAACATATATTTATCTCGTATTTCACAAATAATGAAAATATATTTGTTCGATTATTTTTTCAATAAAATCTCAAATGCCAATGGATTATGCGCCATATTTTAGTTTTCAGTAATACAGTTTTTTTTAATTGTAGGTTTTTAAAATTTATTAATTAACTTTTAATAAACAATTAAATATTTTTTTTTGCATATTTCACATTTTTTCATGCATATTTTATCATTTTTTCGTTCATATTTGCATGCATTTTTGCCTTTTTTAGCTCCTATAACTTCCGAACTCTAATAATAATATTCATTACAATACGACAACTACGAATGTAATTGGCGAGATAAAATGGGACAAATCTTAAGTTATCGGCATAATGGTCGACAAGAAACAATAACTAGTGAACTAGTGTGAAATCAGTAAAAATGAATAATAATGTCAAAAAATGACTTAAAAAGTAATAAACACCAAAAAATGCAAGATAAAAATTATTTGTACGGATTCACATACTAATGAAACACATTTGTGGCCAGTAGAGCATTGTCTAAAAAGTTAAAAAAAAAAAAAATGCAAAATACATTAACTTTCGATCCCTAGTAATGAGTATTTAAATATAAATTAACATGAACACATGTGGGGGTGCTAATTTGAAAAATGGAGGTGCTAAGTATACCCAAGACCCCCTAAATTGCGACTATGATACTAGTACAATAATTTATAGTACTAATTATTAGTATCAAAGTTTTTAACAATTAAATCTACAAAATGTAAAAATGTTTAATAACAATAATTAAAATTACGTATAATTATTATTTACAAGATAAAATACTTACCAGAGGCACAATATGTTTCACAATTAATATTTAAATTATTTTCTATTATTTCATTTATTAAGGTTTCTGATGTTAATAATTTTTTCGTTACATACCTAATTGTCAAGAGAACCTTTTCAATTTTCAATTTTTTTTTCTTTTTTTAGCTTTAATTCGCAGTTTTTTGACACCCCCCCCCCATACTTTTTCTTTTTAATCCAAATGTATCTTGTACTTGATAAAAGCGTGAAATAGCACTCACAAAGTTATTGCAGAAATATTCTTGTTTACGATGAAAATAACGTTAATAACTGACAAATAAATCATGCACTATACACGTACGAACATTAATCGCATTTTATTTGAATGTTATCATATAGTTCAATAAATAGAATAGACACTCAAACACTGATCGATTTGTTAACAATTTTAGTATTTATTGCCTCGGATTTTACCTAGAAACAGTAAAGGATGACGATGATTGTTGTCTAAAACTATAAATTATCTTTAATAGTTTTATTGTTTTTAACTTGATTAATAATTGTTGTTGGTAATATTAATAATTGTAGTTTATATGTCATACATTATTAAACGCTAATAATTTACGAAGTCAAAATTATAGTTAATATTTAATATTATACAATATTATGTCAACTTATATCATTCTTTTTAAATTTTATGATCTTATAAAAAAAAAATTTATTGTTGCATTGAAATAATAACAGTTTTAATATTCAAAAATATTACAAAACACCAAAAAATATGAGAGCCGCTCAAAATTGATGCTGGGTGACTAGTCACCCAGGTACACCCCTAAATCGGGCATTGGGTTTAATATGAATATAATTTTCTGACCCTGACCAAATCTCGGATGTAAGTTGTATGATACATGATTAATTTATTATAAACTACAAAGCTTGATTGGATTGTGCAAGTATTCCAAAAAACAATAAATAAACGTAATCATAACTTAAGAAAATGAAATAAAGTTCTTTAGAAGTAATGAAACAGATTATTTAAAATAAAAAATTATTTTAACTATTATATTGATTGAATTAAATGTTTTGTAATACAGTAGTCGCCGTTTATTGGACCCACTTTGGGACTTGGTCATTTGAGTCTATTAATCGAATGAGTCGATAAGACGAATGACCCCCTCCACAAAAAAATAAAAATACTTATTTACTTAAAAAATATTTATTGAGATTTCAGCATTGTTTTATGCTGTAATAAAATAAAGTATAAGTATTAAATAGAAAATATTTTGTTTGATTAAAAATAATGTAATAAAATACGGTAATAAAGTAACGAATTACATACATAGTAACATTTTCAATAAGAATCCATCCAAAGTTGATTAGATTTAACTAACCTAACCTTCCTCGGTCAACTTCATAATCACTTATATGCATTTATAGCATGATTCCTTGTACGTATTGGACGTATGTACAATATTATATTTATTTATCTAATTTAAAATGACCCATTAACCGGTGTGTGAGTCTAATAAGCGAATGAGTCAATTAACCGTGAGTCCAATAAGTGGCGATCACCGTACAAAAATAAAATATAATTGCATGCCCGGTTTAAACTGAACAATGGTTTTTTTGAATTTCCCATCGAAAATTGACATATTAATTTTTGTATGATTAAAAAGCTATCAACAAATATCTATGATAACTTTAGTTTGCATAAATGTTAAACTACAATTGCTATGACTTCCAACTATTAAAACGAGGAATTATGAATTTTATATCTATTTCATTTTGTGTGTTACAGAGTATTATTACGTTGAAATGGATCAGCGCATGGGCGTAGCTAAGATTTGAATCAGGGGAGGGCAAAAACATAAAGTGATTAGTGTTAAACTCGTAATTCAAATAATCTACAGATAGAAAATTGGATAACACATAAAACGTCAAAGTGATTACACGTGTAGATAACACTCGGTCCCACTAAACTATTTTTAGACTTGTCTTATTTAATTTTTGATTTTAATGTAAAACTTACACGTTTGGTATAAACAAATATAATTCAGTTTGAGGCGCAAGGGTGGGCAAGTGCCCCCCTCTGCCCCACCCTCGCTACATCCCATGGATCAGCGTATATAGCAGTAAATATAATATACAAATGAATGAGATTCAAACCCTACGAAACATCTTGAAGATTTCTATTACAATTAATAAAAAAAATATTTTTAGTTATACTAGTAAGAAATATCAATAAAGATGTTACATTTTTAAAACAAACATTACAGTGTATTGTAGAAATATTATTTCAAACAAAACTATAATCGCCATATTATGTACCAATTTTTTAAAGTATGACAAATAATATTTACTAATTCTCGGTTAAACAAATTATAACTTTTTAGTAATATAAATTAAAATTGCAGCTTTGGCATTTAATAAACAATAATAAAATAAAATCAATTTTCTTAAATCTATCTAAATAAATACATGTATACATGTTATCTAAATAAAGGTCTTACCTTTACATGTATGCTTGAGCATAATGGTAACTAAAAAGGGAAATTTGAATTACAATTAAGTCAGTCACATGAAGTCATATAAAAAATAAATGTCGTTGAAAATTAAAAAAAAAAAATTGAATATGGCTTAAATAAAATTGAATTTATCAGTACTCTGTGGTTATTGATTAAAAAAAAAAGAAAAAAGATCATATAATTTATAATAAAAAAAATTGTATTTTTTATTTAGTTAAAATACCCACAGTTAATTTGGGGTTACAAATATCATCAGTACAAAATTATAATAATAGTCATACAATAAACAATATAGTAACACAGGGAACTGCGTGTTATAGTAATATTCGTACAAAAAACTGTTTATCAATAGCATTTAATTTATAAACTAATTACATAGGTTTAAAACACAAATGACAGTGATAAATTGTGATATTAGAACATGGTTTTATTAATTTTTAACAATAGAATAATTGTATATATACATTTTTTTGGCTTTACACATTTATAATTGCTAGAAAATTATATAAGTCACTGAAAACATACATTATGATAAAAAAAAATAATAATTATTATTAATATGATAACATTAACAACATAATAATTGAGCAGATATTATCATATAATAAATAAAAATCATGACATTTTCAATTTTTGTAAAAATATTTATAAGTTATACAATCTCATAAATGAATCATATACAATAAGTAAAGTATTTAAAAATGTTATTTTAAATTAAAAAAATCAATATGAATCAATACACATAATTTATAAAATTAATTTATTACACATACATAATACTAATATATTAAAACAGATATGTATACATTTTTTTTATATAATTTTGATTTTTTAGTAAAAAATGATATAATGATACAATATCTATAAAATATACAAAGCATATTAATTAATAGAAATATAAACGGACATTGAAGATAAATTTACACAAATTATACATCATAATAAATATTCAGCAACCTACAATAATTACAATCAAGTCGTATTTTGTAATAACATACTCTGTTTATTCATACATATAATAATGAACTATGATTTATAAAATATTTAAATTTGAAAACTAGGATAATATCAAACGGCAATATTCTATTTACAAAATATGAAAGAGTAATGAAAAAAAATTAGTTTTTCAATTAATATCTCAATGGAATAACAATGGTAATTATTGCATGAAGGTAATTAGAACACACATAGTAGTAAAAACTAAATATATAAATTATTATAAGAGTCAGAGAAAATATTTTTAGTTAATGATACCATATCTATTTTGTTTACCAACTTACCAGTCCCTGCTGACTGGTAATATTTTGAGGTTGGGAAATTTGTGGCAATTTTGGTGATGCTTTTTTCGATTCAAATTGCAACTTTAGAAATTTTTGATGAAACACTTCTGGTGATTCCGGCAGGTGGCTCTGATATTCATGGACCTGTTGATTTAATTCTTTAGCTAGCTGCTTATGTCGCTGTTGTTGACGGAAAACCTCGAGTATCACCTGTTGTTGACATTTAGATAATTTTTTCTCCTTTACATTATCGTATTCAGCAGAGTTGTCATTTAAAAAACTGCTGAGTCGGCTGACAGACGGTAAACCATTACCATCACATTCTTCAACAAAATTCCAAACGTCATTACCGATTTCATCATTTGTTTGACACCTAGCATCCAATTCCATGTCACAATTATTGAAGTAAGCATGAGTGGCGTTGTTTTTAACTGAAGCTTCTGCTGCAACCAAGATACTAGAGGCTCCTATCGTTCCAAATGGACGGCATTTCTGAAACGGAGGACGCAAAAGAGGTCGCCCACGTTCAATGAAAAATCCACGTGAAGTTTTAATATTTTTGACTACGTTGATTGAAGAATTAGACTCAGGTATTATAACATCCAACGTCTTAGTGCCAATATAAGAAGGTGTTTTTGACGTCTCAGTAATGATAAAAGATGATTTTTCTGTTTGAGATTGTTTTTTAGTCAACGGAGTTGTAACAAATTCCATTGGTTCTTTACTGTTTGATGTTAAGGTAATTGTTTTAGATTGTTGGTTGTTAACCACACTAGGATTCTTGATAGTTGCCATACGAGATTTTGGTAACAATCTTCTTGCAGTTTTCTGAACTACAATACCACTTGTTCTGGCAGAAGTTTCCGAAACTGTATGATCTGATGATGATGGTTGTACTTTTATTGCAGAAACGGTTTTTAAAGTTGGATATTGTTTGTTATTTGCAGTGGTAGTAGTGTTTATGAATTTAGTTTCAACTACCGTCTCGATTGTTAATATTTTAGGTTTATTTGTTTTGTCATCCATGATGATACATTGCTTACTGTTAAAACGTTTTTGATCTGGAATTATCCATTTTTCATCTTCATGTTCATTTACTGTAGTTACATTTTTTTGCTGTTTTTGTTGATTTACCAATAGTTTTTTGCTATCCTTACATAAATCAAATTTTGATGATGGATACAGCATAGTCTCCGTTGTCCGACAATATTCTGGAGTTGGCCGAATGTCTTCATCAGCCGCAATAGCCGCGTGGAATCCATCTCGCCGGCGCAATTCTAGTGTACCAATACCACGGCCAGTTTTTGACATTCGTTCCATCACCATAGCCCGGACGAAATCTTCACATGCGGATACCACCAGCTTGCACGCATCAGCCGTCACATCCATTGATGTAGATACAGTGGGACATGTAGTCCGTTTCACCTTCACCAATCGTATTTCTTCTTTTATGGTATTCATATTCATATTAGAATGGTCATTAACATTTTTAGTTTCATTTATTATAGCTGCAGTTTTAGGCGCTTCATTGTTGATTGTTTTTGTAACTGTCGCTGATGTAGATGTCATTAATGTCAAAATGTCATTAACTGTGGCGGTATTTTCTGTAGGTGTGATGGTAGTTATAACAGTAGACTTGGAACGTTTGATCGCCCCAGACCGACTTATACTTTTCACTGACGACTCTGGAGATGTTAACATGGGGGAAGTAGTTGTCACTAAAGATGAGAACGACATTTTTGTTGGAATGTCAGTGAATGGTGTATTTTTCGACGAAAGTGGCGATATTGACGAAAATGCCACGGATGCGGACCTTTTGATTGGTTGTATTGCTGATTGTTGTCCTTTTTTTTTATCGATAGTGGTTGTTGTCACGGTCGATTTTGATATTTTGTGTTGTCCAACAGCTGAAGGCAGTGATGACGTTGCTACTGTGTATGATGGTAATGTTATAAACGCTACCGAAGCGGATCTTTTGGGAGTCGGAAACTGTTCACTATCAGTTATCGAATTGGTGGTTACTATAGCCGACATAGATCTTTTAATTGGTGGTCGAGCAACAGTTGTCATCGATTTTTCATCTAAAGGCGTGACTTTAGTAACTGTTGGTCTTGATGGTCTTGTTGTGAATGCATTTGTCTGCCCCTCGGGTATCCTGGCTTTTCTGGCTGCGGACTTCAAAGCAGAATCCGAAATCCGAGCACAACCATTCTGAGGATTAATGTTTTTGGATGATTCAAATTTCTCTATCCGATCCATAACGATTGAAAATGGTATTGTTGTATTGGCAGATACAGAAGTTTTTTTACTGTTTATATTGTACTCTTCTATGTTATTACTATTTATAGGTTTAGGCACACTATAATTGGGGCTTGTTATGTTTTTGAATGACGGTAGTAATTTTTGGGATGGTATATACGATTCAATTGAAGATGCAGCTTCCATGGACAAGATTGTGGTCATGAACCGAGAGTGTACCACTTCTTCAACTGTGCCATTTATGAATCCATGATCACGAAATATAGGCATTGGCAGTCCAACAATATCGGTAATTATAGTACGAGCTATACATCGACCTTGGTTAAAATTACTATTAATTTTATAGGTGCCAACATTCTCCGGAGAACCATCCACTGTATAGTTATTTACTAATTTATTTCTTGAATCGTCCAATGTCGATATTTCCGAAGACTGAATCGAATTTATCTTTGAAGATTTCATACTCAATTCACTTGAAATACTTGACTCAAATACTTGTTCATCGATATCAGTTTTAGATGTGGATTTTGATGTCAAATTTTTAAGAATTATGTTTCTTTTTTCATCGCTTAAATATTCATTTTCGGGGATCTCATCATCAGAATCTATAATTTCAATGATATCGTTTTTATTATCGTTAATATTAGGTAATTTATTAATTTGAGTATGGTGCATAGATTGTACATTTTGAAATTGTTCACAATTAACTGAATTATGTGACATTATAGGTTTTTTCGTCGATATGGATTTAAGTCGTTTGCTATCATTTTTCTTATTTTCATCACGGAGTAGTCTTTTTTTTGGTAATTTTTTTATGTTGTTAAATTGGCCCATCGATTGTTTGTTAACACTTGAGATAGGATTACATGTAGTTACTGACAAATAATTCGAAGGATTTGGTGTTACTATTTGTCTTTCTTTCAATAACATCAACAATTTTTGTTTTAACGGTGATAGTTGTGAATTTAATGTCATTGAAGGAGTAGAACGTTTTTGTTTTGATGTAAATTGTTGGCAAGGTATCAACACCACTGAAACTGGTTCTTTGGATGTAAATGGTTTTGTTAGTGTCAATAAGGCTGAATAAGTTAATGACTCTTGTGTTGACATCAAAGAGTTTTGCAGTTTCAATGTAATATTATGGGAAGATAACTTTGGTACTGACGATATTTTCTGTGGTGTTGTACATGTAGACACTGATAATTTTTCTTTGGATGACCACGGATTCGCTAAAGTTAATCGCAATGTCTCAGATTTATTTTCAGACATCGATGGTTGCACTTTTAATAACATTGAATACGTTGAATGTTGCTCAGTCAACATATTTTCTCTGTATAATGCCATTAAATATTCATTAATCAATGTTTGTTTCCGTTGCCACCGCCATAAAAAATATTCACGAACCCGAAGAAATTGCTTCCATAAACCATAAGCCGCAGCACTTGGTGAAACAGATGTCAACCGTTTATTCCTTCGATTTTTATTTAAAGGTTGATAAACAAAAATTCGACTTGGATCATCTATCGCCTGTATCGCCTGTTTCAAACCATCGAATTGTTGATGCAACCAACGTTCAGGAAATCTAATTGAAAGTTGCCATAATTTCATCAATGGTTTCAGTTTATTATACGATATACCCAATTGTTGTTTCAGATTCTGCTCCATTTCCAAGATATCTGACTCACGTTTATTAGTTTCCAATGCCGCAACTATAGGATTTATTAAATTTTCAGATAACTGCGGTTGGTGTGGTTTTAATATCACTGATTTAATTGAAGGCAATTGTGATGTTAAATTTACTGAATTTATCGAAGGCTCATGGAACGAAGTTATAGATTGTTGTGATGCTAATGATTCATTTTCTTTTTTTTGATTGTGCACGTTTAAAGCATTTAGTTTATTTTGATAAATAGTTATTTGTTGATGTAACAGATACGTTAAATTTCGAAGGAAAAATTCAATATTTTGAAACTGTAATACTTTAGGTTGAGGGTCCATTGAATCAATTTTGATGACTCCTAATTGTTGTTGATGGCATATATGTTTACGTTTTAGCAACTCAATTTGAGACATTAGTTCCCGTAAGTAAGATAAATTAGTTAAATTCGCTTCTATTTTCGGTTTGAATGTTACTTGCTTTCGTATTCTTTGATGATTTTGTTTTGGTTGATTTTTTTGTTTCAATTGTGATTCTTGTTTATTTTTTGATTGAGTTTCTTTTTCCGTTTCTTCACGTATTTTAGGAGATAAAGGTCGCGTACTAGATTGTCGCGAGATACCTCTATGTTCGGTCGACTTCTGTAGCAATTTTTGTTGTTTGATCAGCTTACCTTTGATTTTTTTATTTCTTTGCTGCACTTTACACTGTTCTTGTGATGAGTATTTTTGTTTTGTAATATTTTTCGGTAATACTGGTTTCTCTATTATTTTTTGCGAAACTTTCTTTGGTTGCACAGTTTTTGAACAAAGCTGTTCCAACTTCAAATATAATTTTTGTTTATCAGCTATATTTAGTGGTTTTGATGGCATAAAAACCATAGCCATACTTACATACTGATTTTCAACACAACTACGTAAATATCTTTCTTCAAACAGATTATAAAGATGCCGATTAATTAAATTTTTCGTAAACTTCAAATCATGTAGTTTCAATAAATTCATTTTCCAATATCTTTGGTGCATTTGTCGATTAATATCTATTTGATGCCAGTTTGGATGCATGTCAATCTTCTCTTCCGTTCCGATCACCATTGATTTTAAAATGTGTCTATTTGAACCTTCGTTAGAGACGGATTTCTTACATGGTTCAAGCTCTAAATTAACAGGATGCGATGTATGAGATAGCTGTTTATCTTGCAATTTTTGATCCAATTCACCCATATATTTTCCTACCAATCCGGTTCGTTCTTTTTGTAATCTTACCATAGCATCCCAATGTAAATTTGTTTCTTCAGTGACTTTTTTTATACTGTTACATAGCAACATCAAACATCGCTGTTCATTTGCAGTCCAAAAACTTTGTGCAATGGGTTCTATTAATTTTTGCACTTCATCTTTTTCATTAACAGTTAATTTATTTCGTATAATTTTCTTGGTGATAACTTCTGCTGGATTTGTTTCTTTTTGTGGTATAGTTATTTGCCGTGTGTTGGAGATGGGCTTAGTTGAAGCATATGCAGAAGATTTCACTGGGGTTTCTTTGACTAACGTTGATATTTTCCTATAAATACCAACCTCAGTCCACCATAAAGTTGAGCCTCTATGCGTTTTCCAGGATCCATGATAAACTTCCTTCACAATATTTTCCGGAATTACAGATTTAGTTGTTACCTGAGAATCATCGTTTGTAGACGTAGGCTGTTGTTTTGCCTCTTTAAGCTGTTGTTCTGTCTCCTCAGGCTGTTGTTTTACTTCCTCAAGTTTACGTAGATACAGTTGAATTCTATCTAAAACCGCTTTGTTAAATAATTGTTCACGGAGAGGACGTAGAGGATTAAACCATTGTGATTGTGATACGAATTTACCTAGTTTCCATTCAGCAGGATCGTTTAATTTAATATTTCCGCAAACATTTTTTTGTTTACAATTTTGTTGTCGATCCAATAAAGGCAATTCTTGTTCTTGAAGTTCATGTCTTTTTTGCGTTTGCTGATACAGATTTTTCTTTTGTTTAAGTATTAATTTTTCTTGGTGTTCTAACTCTTTGAGTTGTTGAAGACAGTTGATTTTATGATTACACTGGTGTAACTGTTGTTTTACAGGAGATTGTTGTTTTGGTCTTTCTAACACGGGTGATTTCAACTGCATATTGATTTGCTTCGGTAATCTACGACTTTCAATGAGTTCATTTTTAAGACTGTCTTGTTTATGCAATCCATACTGTTGATTTTGTTGTTGTAATAATGGTAATGATTTTTGTTCAAATTCATTTTTACTAGAATGATATTGATCAATTAACTGCTGAATATGGCGCAATTGATATTCTTCGTCCAAGAAAACGATGTTTTCTTCATTTTGTTTATCTTCATACGCGGGCCATAAATCTTGCCATAGACACAGATTATCATCAGCAACTACTTTATTAATAAATTGATCTACAGTCACGTTAATTTGCTCATTATGAATTGCGGCCGCTGTAGATTGACGAATGTCTTCCTGAGACGGCCCATATTCGGATAATAAATGGCGCAAATTATCCAATATAATTTTTCCTTGTTCGTCAACAAATAATGGTTTCTGTAATTTTGTCGAAGAATTTTGTTTATTAAACTGAACAACCAATTTCTGCTGTAACTCAAGTAACTTATTAATGATTGATTTATATTTGGCATACAACGCTGATGATCGCAATACCTGTATAAATGGTAATATTTTATCATGCAACTGATCTTGTGGTAAATTCCCAATATATTGTAGGTACTCACTAATAAGTACATGAACATTATGATTAAATCTTGGAAAATTCAGTCTGTCAAGGGGACCTAGTTCTTCAATGTTTTTAATCTTATTTGATTTTGAAGACTCTATTTTCCTGTTTCTTGATGATTTTTTTATAGGATATTTCATACTTATGTTCTCATCAAATGCAACAGGTCTTTTATTCGACTGTGTCAATGGCGCTTTCCACTTGGCTGATTGAAATTCTTCAACTACTTCAAGTTCTGGCAATGGTAGTTGTTCATTGGTAGAAATGGTTTTATGTTTGTGTCTTTTTCGACCATCTCGTTTTGATCTAGTACGTGACTTATTTTTATAAGAGTCTTGATTTGGTTGTTCCTCCATTTCAGTTTGTTCAGGCTCCTTATTTAATCTTAGAGAAGTTATTTTTTCTGTATTTAAACATACTCCAATAGTTTTTCTCGGGTCCTTTTGGTTTTTAGTATCTGTTGCCCATGAACCTTTAATTTTTCTACTTTCTAGTAATTCTAGTGTACGTTCATCTTCTGACGGTGAATTTATTGCTTGTATCGATTCACTTTTTAACAATGAGCCTTTGGTTTTTCTCGGTTCATTTTTTGACAATGAACTTTTTATTTTTGTCGGATCATTTTGTATTTTTTGACTAGCAGACCATGAACCTATAGTTTTTCTACTTTCTAGCAATTTGAATGTCCGTTCATCTTCTGATGATAAATCTATTGTTCGTATTGGTTCACTTTTTAACGATGAGTCTTTAGTTTTTTTTGGTTCATTTTTTGACGATGAAACTTTTGTTTTTTTCAACTCTTTTTGTGTTTTTTGAGCGGGTGCCCGAGAACTTATAGTTTTTTCATTTGTTTGTAATTTTTGTGTCCGTTCATCTTCTGATGTCAAATCTATTGTTATTATCGGCTTCTGTTGTGACGGTGGTAAGTTTACTGGAGCGCTTTGTGTATCAGATCGTTTCTGATTATGATGAGGCTCACTTTTATCACTATATTGTTGCTGCTGCTTTTTTTCTTCATTTTGATGCAGCTGTTCATGTAATTCGATATCATCTCTTAACGGGATCGTTTTGTTTGATTTTTTTATTTTTTTGGTAGGTAATTTATTGATTACTGGACAGTTTGCTGAATCAGAAATCTTACATAAACTTTGACCGGGAAGCGAAGTAAGAAATGAATGTCCTCCCGCATTTAGAATGGCATCTTCAAATAACTTTCTTTGATTTCGTTCGCGTTCAATTTCCAATTTATGTACTGATGATTTAACACTGTGATGCATTAGAAACGGAGACGGTTCAAAAGAATGTAGTTCATCATTAGCTTGAGACCATCTTTTGTTTACTGGTATCGGTAATAACTGGTCTTGTCGAAGGTCATGTAATAGAGGTGATAACGGTCTGAAAGATGACGATTCTGAAATATCATCTGATGAATAACTACTACCACCGACATAAAGATAATGTGATGGTTGTTTTTCTTCAACATCTCTTCCTTGGCCCATATCATCTTGATACTTGACATTAGATACCTGATTCATATCATGCTTGTGGCATAGCTCTTTTAAGCATCCCTGTAACTTCATGTAACCATTCATCGATTGATGTTTTTTTACTTGAGCAGATGGTTTGAATTTATTAGTTTTTTTATCAGTATCTCGATCACGTTGGTTTCGCGATTTCCGGAACGCAGCAAGTGCTGCTTCAGCAGCACGAGTAGCAGCATCCGCAACATTTACATGATTATTTTGACCATTTCGTGATAGAAAACTTTGGTGCGCACCACTATTGACTAATACATCAGACCGAGTTGATGATACGGTTTTTTTTAGAGATGGCATATAATTAACTTTTGCACCATGTTTTGTAATATCCTTTACATGTGATTCATCTTTAGTTTGCGACTCTAAGATCTCTGGACCACGTATTATAGAATTATGAGTATTAACTGATGACAAACATGTTGTATTAGTTGTAATAGTATTCGCTGTATTGTTATTTGTGACTGCTGTTTTACCATAATCAGGAATAATTACTGAGTTTTCATTTTTCTCTGATAATAATGTTCCTTTTTTATTAATTTTTAATTTATCATTTTTTTCTACAGTATTTTTAATTTCACCGAGTTTTTGTTTTCCACTTCTCAATTTATTCTTTTTAAATGGAGTTTTTCGGTTTTTGGTCACCACATTTTCTTCTACATTCCGATCAACCGAAGGATATAATTCTTTCTCGTCGCAGACTTTTAATTGTTTTCGCATCAAATACATTTGTTTTTGATAAATGCACGAGTGCCTATCTGACACACCACATGGACAATTTATATACCTTAATTCTCGAAGACGATCCGCGTATTTTTGGACAATCCGATATTGTTTTCTTACAGACAGCAGTATTCGATAGCTTGACCAGTATTTTTGTTTGTCATACAATAATTGGACCGAACTCTTAGTAGAATAAGGCATTAGCTGATTTTCATACTTTTGAATATTATTCCGTAATTGTTCACATTTTTTCTGTAACACTTCCAACGAGCCTAAATTTCGCTTTAACAAATGATGTTGACGATCTTCAACATAAACTTTTTCATCCTTATCCATCTCATCGTCAATGTTTGTTACAGTAGCAGTTTTAGTATGTAGTTGCTGTTGGTATTTTTTTTCTGGCAATTCATGCCATGACCGATCAAAACGTTTACGTATCCGGATTTGTGTCTCTAGAAGTTGTAACTTAAACTGTGCTAACGTTTTACATCGCTGTCGTAACATACGATCCTGAAATTGACGCAATCGTTTTATCAGTCGACGTTCATAACTTTTTAATTTTCGGCCTTTTGCCTTAAGCTCATGCAATAATTTTGCATATTTGTCCCGTATAAGAATTATGGAATCTAATTTTTTTTGTTCTTTTAGTCGTAACCACTGAGCCCACTTTGTTTCGTATGTATTAAATTTAATCGGATAACTTTTCTCACACTGACTTGGTTGTTTAGCTTGTGTTACATGGTTGTATTCTATTGTTTTTTGAATAGCATGTTGTTGTAATATCGATGGAATATCAGTATATGGTGGTGGTCCAAGTAAAATGGCTGCAACTGTAGCACCTGCTACTTCAATTCGCTCTTGTTCTTGAAAAGTTAGAGACGATGATTGTTGTAATTTGTTATCCATCACAAATGGACTACATGGAATTCGATTGGGCCAAAACCAACGAACCAGACTGCCGGATACATTAGGATACCAGTGGTCAATATATCCATGCGCTTGGGGCAAATCTAAGTAAGTGTATAATCGTAAAGGATGTCCAGTTTCAGTAATACCTTGAGCTCGAGCTGACCGTCGTTCCAGTCGCAGTAAGTAATGTGGTAACCAAGCTGCCAAACTAGATATAAACTCATTATGCAATGGCAATCGTTTTCCTAAAACAGCAATCGCTTCTTTAATTTTTATATCTGTATCAGTTTCTTTGATTAAATTATTTATCCATGGAATAGACTTAACATTTGTTATTGGTTGTGTTGTGGAAAATATCTGGGCATTTTTTTCATTTGATGTAGGTATTGATGATGCTGTTCTAATTTTTGAATTTGGAATTAAAGATTCTACCCCAGTTGTGGTTTTAGAGGTTAAAGTTACTAATGAATCAAATGTGTTACCAGAAGTTATTGTTGTTGAATCTGTAACTGTTAAATGTGTATTAGTACCATTGGTAAAAACACTGATATTTTTATCATTATCTTTAACCATCGATCTTAACGCCCACGATACATAAAACACCTTACGCATTTCACGATCATATTCATCTAGAGATAATTCGCCAAGTAACCAGTTTCTTAAAATAGCATCATAATATACTTGGTAATCATGTCCTAGAGCAATGGACAGCTCTTTATATCGTTCTCTAACTAGATGTTCAGCTTCGCGATATAAATGTCGTTGTTTCTTTAAAATATCATTATCTTCATCGTCATCTGACGAAGAAGACAATACCAGATTATCTTCATCAGTTGTAACATTATTGTAACTTGAACAATCTTTAGTCAAAATCCGTAATTGATTCACTGGCTTTTCACAATTTGTCGTTGATTTTTCAGTGTTTTGTTGATCCTCATTATGCTGAACAATTACTAACGACTTACGATTTTCTGACGAATCTTGTGTGGTAAGTAACTCCTGTTGTAACTGATGCTGCTGTGTTTTCTTAAGGTGTTGCTGCAATAATACTTGTTCCCGAAGTTTGTATTCTTCATGTTTCTGCTTAAGTTTATTTTCTTCGATACGTTTTTGTTGCTGATGTCTTTTTTGTTTCAGTTGTTGTTGTAACTTTAAATGGCTATCAAGTTTTTGTCGATCTTCTTGCTGTTTTTTGAACTGCTGTTGTAATTGTTCTGGCTCAAGACGCGCGGATCGTGGAAGTTTTTCAACTATTACAGCATTATGTAATGTTTGTTCTACTTGCTCTTGTTGCTGTTCGGTTTTTTGATTACGTTGCTGTTGTATTGGTTGTTTAGGGAGAAGCAATTGCTGTTGATTATTTTGTTGTACATGTTTTTGGGGAGTTTGGATATGGAATTGTTGTAGCTGTTGATGAGATTGTTTTACGTATAATTGCTGTACCAAGTTTTGATCCGACAATTTTACGTTAGATTTCTGATGTTGTTGTTGGGTAATGACAACATTTTGAGATGATTGTTGAGTCACTTTATGCTGTTGCACATTTTGCAGTTTCTGTTGTTTGGGGTTTGATAATTGTGCCAACTGTTGTTGGAGCAATGTTGATTGAGTTGATTGTTGCTGGGGTAATTTCAATAACTGTTGTTGATTTGCAATAACGACGCGTTGCTGCTGTTGTTTTACTGTTATTGGTCGTTGGACCAATGGTTGCTGTAGCTGGTTTAAAACCATACCACGTTGTGATGGTGATTGAATTTGTTGTGTTTGCTGTGAAGCTTTCAACTGTCCAATTACAAAACGTTGTCCAACCTGTTGAACTTGTGGTTGTTGAATAAATTGTTGATTTTGCTGACCTGATGAATTGGAGTTAACAACAACTAGTTGTGGCTGTTGTTGTTGTTGGCAAGCACCTGAGACAATAACACGCTGTTTCTGCTGTGGCTGTTGTTGAATAGAGCATGGGTTAAGAACGTTTTGAATTTGTTGCGGTAATTGTTGACTGGAACCTGGTATAACTACTTGCTGTAGTTGCTGTATTTGTTGACTAGGACCAGTGAAGATCATACGAGGACCCTGTTGAGGTTGTTGTTGACCAGCTCCTGTAACAACAACACATTGCATTTGTTGTTGACCTGTTGCGTTTGCTGTTTGTACACGTTGTGGTTGCTGTGTAAATTGTTGTTGCTGTGGTTGATTGTTTAAAACAACAATACGTGGTTTCTTGTTCTTAGACATTAACTGCTGTAGCTGTTGTTTTAACATTTGCTGAGTATTTGGAGTTTGTTTTGTTGTTTGTTGTTGAGATGATATATTAGTATACTGATTCTGTTGTTGTACAATTTGTGATTGTTGTATGATCTGAGGTTGTTTTATATGCTGAGATTGTTGTACAAGCTGGGATTTTTGTACTATCTGAGGTTGCTGTATATGGTAAGATTGTTGTATAATTTGCGGCTGTATCAAATGGGATTTTTGTAAAATCTGTGGTTGTTTTATAACCTGAGATTGTTGTATCATTTGAGGTGAAGGTTGAACAATTTGAGGTTCTGGTTGTTGTTGAATAATTTGATGTTGTTGAATAAATTGGTGTTGCTGAAAATTTGATTGTAATTGTTTTTGTTGTAGCGATTGTAACTGCATATGTTGATCTTGTTGTTGTCGCTGTTGCTGTTGCATATATACTTGTTGTTGTTGCTGGATGTTTTGTGGCCGTGGATGTTGTACAAATTGATGATTTTCTCCATCAGTATTGGTATCTTGCGATTGAAAAAGTTCTGGAAGTGCTTGCTCTTGTTTTTTCTGATGGTCTTGAAACATTTGCTGCTTATTCAAGTGTTCTTGCTGCATAACCTGCTTACGACGTAATATCTGTTGTTGGGTTATTAACTGCTGCTGGAATTGCGGTTGTGTTTGTAACTGAGGTTGAAATTGTGATGTTTGTAATAACTGCTGCGGCGGTTGCTGAGATTGTGTCTGTGAGTGTAATAGCTGTTGCTGTTGCTTCAAAAATTGGTGTTGTTGTAATTGTTTTTGTAAAAGAAGTTGCTGTTGCTGCAACAGTTGTTTTTTATCTGGTTGCTGCCTACCAGTATCCATGATGGTGAAGAGATAATCAGTCAAAATAAAAATGACTACCTATATAATAGTCCACCTGAATAAAAACAATAATAAACGCATATTAATTATTATAATTTTATCAAAAATATGTGTTATCTATCTCTTTTTACATTTTATTGTATGATTGTATTTTTATTGTATGATATTTATGATATGTTATTATGTGATGAAAATTTGAATAAAAAGTTAATAGATTTCATAAGAATAAATTTTTTTTTTTAACTTCAAATAGTATTAATAAAAATTACTCTATATGTTTAACCCTTTCAGACCTGAGTTTTTTTTCAATTGAATAAATAGGTTAAAAAAAAAATGTTCACCAATTTTTAGGGGGTTTTAATTATTTTTACCAAGAAAACAAGTAGGGTCACATAAGTGATCCATCGGCTTGTGCGGAATAAAATTTCGTATACAAATGTTGTAGGTACATTATTTTTTTTTTTTAAATATTTATTGAAAAATCGATTATTCTTTTTCGATAACTGCAACTTAAAATGCTTAATTCTAATAAAATAAATAAAAACTTTTTAAATTATTAATAGTAAAAACCAATTTTTAAAACCTTAATATAAAAATAATAAAATTTTGAATTTTGAACCGTATATAACGTGGTATTAAATGTTATATTATTAAAAAAATCGTCTTGAAAATACTGATTAAAATAATCTATTGTTGAAGTCATAGATTTAGGGTGAACTTCATTTTCTAATTCATCTAATTTTAATGTTAAACTTTGGAAAGGTTCATTTAACCATTTTATATTTTGCTTATTAGTAATTGGAAAGTTATTTTCCAGCGTATATTCATTAAAAGTAGTATTATTATTATCAGAGACGTTTGGCAAGTCACAGAAAACATCCTCATTTTCAAATTAATTTAATAAATTCTGAAATTCATCACCGGGAAAAAATTCATCCTCATCATCTATACTCCCAATATCAGAATTATAACCGTCCGATAATAATTCTTAAAAATTACATTCTAGTAATTTATGAGACATTTTTTTTTTTAATATTAATTTTTCATAAAATACAATATAAAAAATTACACTAATTAGTTTGCATAAGGTACCGCTGAGTATAGAAATGCGTTAGTATAACAGCACAATCCGTTTGATAAATGAAATAAATATCAGTGAAAATAAACGTAACATGTCACACAGACCGGTGGGTCACAAATGTGACCCAAAATTCAAACAATCATATCATTCGATATAATGGAAATGTAAGAGTAAAAATGATATTATTAGATTACGTAGCTAATATTCTTCTAGGAAATTATTGTACAACTCGATGTTATTATTATTTTCGTATTTATAAATCAAAAATGAAAATAAAACATGAACAATTATTTCCACATTATTTTTTCTTATAAATATACGGAAATACACTAAAATAAAGTCAATAAGATGATAATTAGATAAGTGAATTCTACGGAATTTTATACATCGTTATGTATACAGAGCGTTTGCTGTACACTAACAATTTATTTTTAATTGAAGAATGAAACATTGGGTCACAAAAGTGACCCGGGGGTCTGAAAGGGTTAAGACTAACTGTATTGAAAATTAAACCATCCTTGTGCTATGAAAACTACAATACAAGAATTTTTAGGGAACTTGTATATGAACATTAATTTTAATTAATACATTAAAAATCAATGCAGTAAGAGGGAGAGGGGAGGTTAAGAGATGTAAATATGTATGAATAATACATTAAAAAGGATAACCAGGATTTAACACTTAAATTTCATTAAAAATGATTTACACCAAAATTAAAAAAATATTACTAAGTAATGATAAACTTAACAGAATAATACTGATGTTTATATTTCTAGTCAGATTTCCAACTTCTTAATATCACGGAACATTATAAAAATGTCATACATTTTTAAAAACTTATTTCCAAGTTTATTTCCTTTACTAACTATAAAACCTCTAACTATAAAAACTAACTATAAAAAAATAATTATAAAAACAGTAAGTCAAGAAAAAAAAACTAGTAAGGTCAAAAATTAATTTAGTAAAAGATTCCAATAGGTAATTAATAATAACTTATTACTCATTTTTATCAGTTAATAAAAATTATTACATTGAAAAATTTCAAATAATTTCAGAACTCACTATTAGTCAGTCAAATTTGGATTTAATCAATACTGAAAAATACTATTTATTTAATTTTCTCAACATATTGTCATGTGACATCAATAAAAAGTTGTAAAAAGAATAAATATTATCGTACTTTTTTCACTACATTTTTTTTAAATAATTTTTCAGTGGGCCACTTATATATGATTTTTCAACAAAATGTATTGAACCTTTACTTTCAATATTATTTCTTCAAAAATTGGTATATGTTAAGAACAAAATTATAGGGGGTACCAATATTAGACTAACTAAAAAATAATTAATGACAATTACAGAAAGTAAAACAGTCATTTTTTATTTAGTGTTTTATGTTTGAGTTAAACATTTTAACAATGATGTATCTATGTTAATTTCATGAAAAAATTTCATTTTTGATGTGTGCAAATAGTTTAGATTTAAATACTATAACATTTTAATTTAAATTTTTTCATTACAAAACACACTACAATTTGTACTATTTTATATATATATATAGATATATAAATATAATAGACTATATAATGTTTATTATATATGTTAATCAATAACCATAAATCATAAAAATTGCTGGTATAGCTATTATATATAAATAATATAATATAGAGATATGTAATATCACTAATATTTCATCCTATTATTTCCATTTAAATATTGTAGTATGTATTTTCCTTTAGAAAACAATAATTTAAGACCCACTGTCTTATAGATTTGTTTAAACCATAATATTTTATATTACTTGAAAGTTCTGAGAATGTATATCAATAGGGCTAGTGACTTTATGCCCTTAAAAAACTTAAAATATCCATACATTAATGCCCTAAAGAATCAATAAATATGCTATTAAAATATGCATTAAAAAAAAAAATTCCATTTGTAATAGGGTCAGTGTACCAGTTCTGGCCACTGTACCAATTCTGGCCAATTGCAATAATGTGTTGATTTATTAAGCGTATATTGAATATCTTTAAACCAGAGTGAGCTACATTGTATGTTTTTGTATAATTTTATTTTATTTTTCCATGAATTAATGATAACACCTTCTTAACTATTTAACAATATTTTTTTTCAGTATCAGATTTTATAAAATCTTATATTTTTGATAAGAAAATCACAAAATATAAATATAGATTTTCGTTTTTTATTTTTAACTAATTTTAAGAAAAGTGTTTCCACATAGTAAACATAGACTGAAGATTTATGTTACACCTTACATTAAGTAAATTAGCAACATTAACACAGTTTTCAGTACAATTGCCAATCAGGTACATCATCAATTTATTAATATTCCCAGTTGTGGGCCACTCGGTGGCAACAAATGGTGATTATCAAATGTACCAGTTTTGAACATTTTTATTTTATTTCTAGTATAAATTGTATTTTTAATAAAAAAAAAAAACTATGGGCAAAAACAAAAATTCTTTACAAAGTCAAGGTGTAAGAAGAAAGTTGTTTCCAATATTCTCCTACAAAAATTCAACTGGCATTAAATGCTGTTAAAGATGGTTCTTTAAATGTACTTCAGGCCAGCAAAATGTACAAAGATCCTAGATCTACTCTGCGCAATAAATTGAGTGGAAAATCTCCAGATAGTGTCCATCAAGTAGGCCTTAAAGCAGTATTAGTTAAAGAAACTGAGGCAAAACTGGTAAATTGGATTCTTACCGTCGCTAAAATGGGGTTTCCAATCAATAAATTAATGTTGTTGGATACCGTTGAAAAAATTGTGACTTCAACAAAAGACAGCATAAGTACCCCTTTTATAGATGGTAGACCAGGCAGAAAATGGTTTGAAGGTTTCATGCGCCAACACAGTGAAATTAGTCAAAAGCAATCTGAGTATATTAATAAAGCGCGAGGCCAAATCACTGAAGCTAAAATTAGAGGTTGGTTTAAAGAGACTGAAGATTTATTAGGTCCAAACTCAGAAATATTAAAAGATCCAACAAGAGTTTTCAATTTAGATGAAACATAATTTTATCTGTACCCAAAAGGATATTTGGTGTTGGCAGAAAAAAGTACCCATGTGTATGACACATCAGCCAAATCAGATAAGGAGAACATTACAACATTATTCACTATTAGTGCTGCTGGTGTTACTGCCCCACCATTAACAATATACAAATATAAGAGGATGAATCAAGAAATAGCCAATTCTGCTCCAAACTATTGGGGTCTTGGAAAAACAGACAGTGGATGGATGACGGGAGAACCATTCTATCTATGAATATTTCAGTAACGTATTTCACCCTTATTTAATAAAATATAATGTAAAATTTCCGGTTATTATGTCTTTAGATTTACATGCATCACATTTAACCATACATTTGGGTGAATTTTGCAAAAATAATATAATTATACTAATATGTTTATTTCCTAATACAATTCATATTTTGCAGCCCTTGGATGTAGCAGTTTTTGCTCCATTAAAATCCAAATGGAAAAGCACTATACGTCAATGGCGATTAGATCATGATATGGTAGGGAAATAAGCAAACATAATATTCCTTCACTGCTGCATAATATTCTTACTAGTGGTAATTTTCAACAGTCAATTAAGTCAGGTTTTCGGGTTTGTGGTCTTTACCCTTGGAACCCTGATGCAGTACACTATAGAAAATGTACCCTAAAAGATATTCCAACTGTTATAACACCTCCATCTGCTTTATTAACACATTTAGAGTACTTGGAAAAAATAATACCTCCTAACAGACTTACTGAATTTAAAGACATACTAAAGAGGAACACTGATTGGGAAGGGGATATTTCTGCATCAGAACTATATGATATTTGGGTAAAATATTATTAAGATCAATCAGAAGTTGGTCAAAACATATCTCTTTCTGCAAATAATTCTGCGATAAGTCCACTTCAACATGTACCTGTAGCACCAAACATATCTAATCAAGAACCAAATAATACAATAATTACACCACCATCTACAGGCCCTAAAAAAAGTTTAAATGAAGTTTTGGCTGATGTTATGAAATGGCCAGAAGCTATATCAACAACAACTAGATCTTAAAATAGAGTAAAAGTGCCTACTGTTGTAACTTCAGAAAAATGGCTTGAAATAAAAAAATCACAAGATGATGAAAAGCAGCAAACATTAATTAATAAACATAATAAAAAAAAATAAGGTCTCAGAAAAAAAATTATGTGTGAAGTAAAATAAGAAAAGAAATCTAGTTGTAGTATCCAGTGAATCGGATTGTGAAGAATAAGTGCCTTTTGTTTCGGATAGTGACAGAAATGGTAATCATGACATTGAAGATGAATACAATATTGGTGACTTTGTTATTGTTAAATATGAAGAGGAATATTTTCCTGGCGTTATTAATGATACAAATCCAACATCGGCGTTAGTAAGTGTAATGATAATGAGTGGATCAGGATGGAAATGGTCAGATGTGGATGATGAAATTTGATATACTTATGAGAATGTGATACAATTAATCAAGCCTTCTGAAGTATCAAATTCAAGAGGGATTTGTAGTATTCTAGAAATCAATAAATATAGAAAGTTCTAAGTTTGGCTCTTATTAATATATAGTTTAAAAATTGCCCATTAAATTTTACTAAATTAATATTGACTGAAAAAGTATTTAGGTATTGATATATTTTGTTTTTAATATTATAATTATTCTTATTTGTTTATAGGTACATAAATTGTTTGATTTTACGTTTTATTCAGGTTATATTTTGTTTTATTTTATTTGTAAAAATGTTAACTAATTTTTAAAAACAGTGTTATCTATCTAATATTTGATTTTAGGTTTTAAGTAAAAAGACTGTTTATATAGTAAAAAAAGGTTCTCTACACTTATGTACTTCATTACATGTACGTGCACTGGTGCATGTCATAATAAAACCGTTTTGGTTATTATGTTTGAACCGAAAAAGATCAGAACAATTTTGATAATAATTTGATATTATTTAATATTAACGATGAGAACATTTTTTCCCTAATAGATGGCGTTACACATTATATAATTACATATTAAAGTTTTGGTATTATGATGACAGCAAAACTGATTATGGGAGTATGTTTGAACAGCTGTACGAACGCTATATAGGTGTACTATACTAATAGAAAAAATATCGGTACACGGAGAAACATATTTATTTTTAGAATTTTGATAAATTAGGGAATAATATTTGATTGATTATTTTGTACACATGTTTTATCTTGCAATGCATGAGTGCCCTTTCATGCATTATTGGCAAGTAATTATCTAATATATAATTTATAATTTATAAGCGACTATCACGCGTACTCTACTAACTGTTGCGTGCCGTAACGAACGAGTGAAAGTTATCGATTCGTTTTAAGTATATCATTGATTATTATATTTAAAATAAAAATTATTCGTTTAATTGTAATGGCTCGCAATATGAAACCTCATGAAGTTGAGCAAATTCTTGAAATTCCAATAGACAGTGACGAAGAGTTCGCTGATCTGAGTGATGACGAAGCTTTCATTTTACCGGTTAGTTATTGCTTAGATGTTTTATACATCTTATACATGTTATTTGTTTAGTTTTAACAAAGATGTATTTATTAATAGGAAATATTTCAAAACGACGACTATATTATATATTATAGATGAAATAGATAATATTAACAGTTTTATAAGAGAAATCGACAACAACCGATTATCAATTACTCAATTATCCTATAATTGTTGACACTGATGTCCCTAGTTTTATCGTGTCGTTTAGTCATTCTCCCGTCGTCATAAAAGTTCCCCGATTCTGAAACTTTGCCATTTACATCTTGTTCTCCAACTAAACTAGTTACACCTAATACTAGAAATAGAAAACGCCTTGGTAATTCGAATAAAATTGCACCAAATATAAACCAATCTAATATTGTAAAAACAAAAAAATTAAATCCTACATGGCGAAAAGGAAATTTAATACAAAACCCTGAATTTATTAAGTTTTCTGGTGAAGTACCTTTGCCGTCTTGTATCACAGAAATGACCTCATCTAAAGAATTTTTCTCCTATTTCTTTGATGATGAACTACTAAATTATATCGCAGAACAATTTACACTGTACAGCATCCAAACAAACTCCGATAAACCGTTTAAAATGTCAAAAAGTGATGTACAACATTTCTTATGTATTATATCTATGATGTCAATTGTTCATGTACCAAATACTAGATCCTATTGGTCCGAAAAAACTTCAAATATTGTTATTAAGAATTGCATGAGTGTAAACGTATTTGAAAATATAAGGCGATACTTGCATTTTAATGAAAATACTCAAGATTTACATAGAAATAATACAGACCGTGATAGGCTTTTTAAATTTCGACCTCTCGTTGACAAATTAAACGATAAATTTAGCTCTGTGCCAATGGAAGAAAATATTTCTTTAGATGAACAACTATGTCCCACTAAAGCAGTTTCCTACCTAAAACAGTATCTTCCATTAAAACCCCACAAGTGGGGATACAAATTGTTTGTTTTGTGTGGTGTATCTGGTTATGGGTATAACTTCGAAATTTATACTGGCAACGAAAATAAAGAAAGTCAGCGTTTAGCAAATGAACTAGATTTTGAAACTATCGGGAATGTTGTAATAAGGATGTCCAGAAAAAGACCAAATAATGCTCATCACAAATTATTTTTCAATAATTATTATACCTCGATTACCTGTTATGGTATACCTAGAAAAAAAAGGAATCCATACCGTGGGAACTTTCAGACAAAATCGATTTCCAAATATTTTATTGACGGATGATAAACAAATGATGAAAAAGGAGGTTTTTCCAAAGAATGCTTTACAGTATTAGAAAATGTTCCTGTTACTGCTGTAGCCTGGAAAGATAATAAAGTAGTTCATGTCACTTCTACTTTTGTCGGGGAACTCGAAAAATCTACGGTTTTAAGATATGATAAAAAAAAAAAAATGCGTTATTATTGTGAATAGACCTAAAATAATCGAGGTAATAATAAACATATGGGTGGAGTTTATCTTATGGATTCAATGATAGGAAAGTATAGGATTATAATGAGGTCGAAAAAGTGGTATATGAAAATCTTTTATCATTTGATCGACATGTCTATAGTAAATGCCTGGATTTTATTTAAAAGGGTAACAGGGGAATCAATGGAGTTGGAACAGTTTCGTGAACAATTGGCAATCGAACTTTGTCAAGATTCCTTGGAAATAAAAAAAAAAGGTAGAAAATCAGATGCAAGATGAACTTAATAAAAGAATAAAGAGAACACCAACAGCATCGATTCCTTCAGAACAAATCCCAATGGATGGTTACCAACATTAGCCACAGTTCGAAAAAAAAGAGAAGAGTTTGCAGATATTCAGGATGTAAATACCAGTATTTTGCCATGTGCTCCAAATGTACTTTATATTTGTGTTGCAACACAGAAAGAAATTGTTTTGTGGAATTTCACAGTAATTAACATTGTCATTTATATTACTATGCATTTATTTACCTACTACCTAAAATTTAATTTTCTATTACTCAGGTATTTTTTTTATTTTGTTTATTATTTAGAGTTGCATTAATAATTGCATAACATTGTTTTATGTTTCATTGATTTTCTAATATATATATACTTATACGATATAGAATTTTTAATAACAAGTTGCATGGAAGTGCACTGGTGCATTTCATAAAAAACTGACATAATCATTACTTAGAAGACAAAAATCGAATTTTTTACCATTATTTATATGGGTATTTTACATATAAAAACATTTTTTTTGAATAAAAAAAAAAAATCATGCAGTGAAGGGTTAAAGTAACAAAAGACTGTTATTATTAAGTATATACTTATATTATATAAAAATTAAAGTGTTCATTATTACCTAAATAGTGTTGTATATAATGATTAAATAAATCAAAATTTTATTTATGAGCATCATTAATGATTATGATTATGGTTTTAAGTAAAGTAAAAAATGTAATCTGATGAGGCCAGAAATGGTACAAAACAATGACCACAAATATTACAATGGTGGCTAAAACTGGTGCATTTTACTTTTTTATTTTTCATTGAAGATTAAAAAATTTCCTCATGACTTTTTAAAATATAAATTATATAGATAGAAAGAAAATAACATGGAGCTCGGTAATTAAATATCAAAGTTTAAAAATTTTAATTTTTACTAAAGAAAAAAAATTATAACAAATTTATTTTTTCTTAAATTGGCTAGAACTGGTACACTTACCCTAATCAATTAAATAAAAAAGTTAAATTAGTTTGTTGTCTAAAACAAAAAATTTAAAATTATTTTAAAAATAAATTAAATTAGTATATTTTTTCTATTTTAATATTTTAAAACTTCTCCTCCATATAAATAATTGTCAAAAATTTTTATTTTCTGTTTATTAAAATTCTAATAGTGAATTAATATCAAAGAACAATAAATACCAACAATGATTAATAAGATAAGGCCCCTGCAATAAATGTGTATTGCTGCGACAGTTAGATTTTTATAATTATTCTTGTTTTTTACTGTCAAAAATCTAGTTTTTCTCTATTGTTCATTATTAGTAATATTTATTTATTATTATACATATATTACTTAAATTAATTATTTTAAATAATTTTACGATAGTACTATTACCTAGAGACCATAGTTATAAATGAAAACATTTTGGCTTTTAAATAGATAGTAAAATTATATAAAGGATTTAAATAAAAAAACAAATTTATTATTTTACATGTAAGTCTGTCATTGCATACAGCTGTAATATTACTACTTTCAAATCACATATGCAACTGTGTAAATCAAAAAAATTTATCTCATTGAGTTCAATTAAACCATATTTTCAAGTATGTCTAGCTGAAAGAGGTGAAAATCTGTTGAATGAAGCTGGTCAAGTTATTAGCAAAAGAAGAAATTGGTTATCATCAGACTGAGTTAATCGACTACTTTTTTTAAATTCATATTTAAAAGAAAAATATGGACTACATAAGGATAACATAATAGTATTAAAAAATTAAATATAGTATATTTTAATTAAATACTTATAATTTTATGTATATTTTCAGGAGGCAATTATATAAAACATGGAGGTATCTAAATTAGATAAAAAGTAAATAATGTAACAGTAATTTTAATTCAGTATTATTTTTATTTTTTTATTTTTTATAATAATATAATTCACATTAAAAAAAATGTAATATAACAATTCCAAAAAACAAAATTATATGTTGTATTAAGTATTGTTGTTTTTAGTCTTATAAAATATATCGATATACGTATAGTTTTTTAATATTGATATCGTTTTTTTATATCGCAATACAATATCAATAATTTAAAATACATCATTGTGCAATACTATTACTAATATTATAATAAAATTAATAATTTTATGTTGTCATATCAACATTATCTACAAATAATAATCTTCAATTTTCAAAATATTAATATAAGAAAAAATAAATAAATAATATTTATAATAGTTATGTTACTATGCGTTAATAGTTAAAGCATAATTCACATTAATATTACTTACATTATTTAATATTATTTACATTATAAAATTAATAAATATAATTCTGTAAATACATTTATTTATTATTAGTAAAATGTAAATAAATTTTGATTATTTTAAAATAGATTTATAGCTGACTATAATAGACAATTAATTTAACCAATAGCATTAATAAGTATATTTATAAGAATTGTTTTATATAAAATGTTTATTAATTCAATTGTAGGTTCTTATTTAAAAAATAAAGACATAAATCACAAGGAAAATTTTAATAATACTAAAGTAATATTTAAAATCTTCTTTTATCTTCTCCTTCACTTTAATCCCAACTATTTGGGGTCGGTCACCCTTGTCCTAAACCTCCACTTGGCTTGATTTTCTATACCCCCGACCTACACACCAATAACCTTAAAATAATTCTTAATTGTATTGGTATTTCTCTCTTTTTTCCCTTTAAAGTTAATTTTCATAACATCTCATACTGCTTTTTTTTCTTTAAGTAATATTTAAAATAATTTATAAAATGATACTAATAATATTTATGCTTATTTTTAATTATTATGTGTAAGCAGAATTAGCAGAAACTTGTGCTAAGCTTATATTAAATTATATGGTTTAGTTAATTTTTACAAAATTATTATAAATCATTGATGAAAAAAAAATCTTCAAAATACATATTACACTAGTATACTCAACAAAAATGTTTTTAGAAAAAGTCAGTTTGTTTTGTGATAACTGATGATAAATGATTATATATATATACATGATTATAGAATCATATAGTCTTTATTGAGATATATGTATTTTAATTTTTGAATAATGAAAACAAATGGATAAATTGGACTTACAGTATTAATTGAAAAATTGTTATTTCAGAATAAGAGAAAACATAATAGAATTCTTTTAATTGCTACTAACTGAATATTGAAGATTCAAATTCAAATTCAGATTCTCATTTATATATTAATAAAATATAAGGTTGACGAGTTCAAAGACTCTTATATTTTGACAAATTTTGCAAAAGATAAATAGATAAAGAACACTTATTAATATAAAAATTAACTAGCCATGAATATTCTATCAGTTAAGTGGAAAGTATTAACAAACCTTATAAATTACATTTTTTTATATAAGAGTCAACCACAATGAAAATTTCATTACTCCATAGACATAGGTCTATACTTAAATAATCAATACACTTTGGATGTTGGTAAAACAGAGGTATTGAATAAGAACATATAAACAACAAGCCTACTTTAACAGCAGCTAAAAAAGAAATTGTTTTGGGCAATCAATTCAACTCATGTCCTTAACATTTTTTAACAAGATGTTGTACTAGCATTGTGAACTGACATTTGAAAAATTATAAACGAAACAATATTTGCTAAAAATATTAATAATTTAGAAAAGTAAATAAATTACTGTTATAATTATTACCATCTATATCAGCGATTCTCAAATTGTGGTACGTGGAAGGCCGCATGGAAGTACAACAGAAATTAAAAACTTGATATTTAGTTCATATATTAATTTAAAAACACTGATAAATTTGTATTCATAAATAAATAATAATTTTATTTTAGTATTTCACTGCCTCTTTATTTAAAATAAATGTATTTAACTATGTAAAGTTTGTACAGTTCTATTTTTAATTATTAGTAGTAAGTGACTGATTGATAATATACTCAAGTGGTACTTTTTTAAAAAAGTTTAAGAACCGCTGAACTATAATATACATACAGTTCAAGAAACACTCACTAATTAACTCATCAGCATCCATATCATAAGATCAGTCTGATTATTATTTTTTTTTTATCAATATAGTAACTTATATTTACTCTGATATAAAGCAGCATAATATTTCTCAAGTGAACCAGGTAATTCAGGTAATAATATATACACATTGATAAATATTCAAGATCAACTTCATTTTTAAATTTTTTATTTATCAAAATAGTAATTACTCTTATATAAAGTAGTATAATATCTCTCAAGTAAACCAGGTAATTTAAATATAATATATACATTTGATAATTATTCAAGTTCATAACAATAGAATCTTAAGAAAAATTATTTACAATGTAGATAGTACTTATACTCAATGAATTTAATTTAGAATGAAGTAGCAATTTTTGTATAGCAAACTTAATGATTACCAGTAACTATGACCCAAAATTAAACAATCTAGAATGACGGGATTTGTTATTTATAAAGTGGATATTAAGATATGGTACAACACTATACAATAAATTGTGAAGTTGCCATTGACCAAATTACATAGTAATACATTAAACATTGATACTACACACGCTCCATTCAAAACTACTTTAAAAAATCTCCAACAAGAGTCAGATATGATGTACTTACATGATGACTACTTTGATATACACGACACTTGTGATTTTTCTCAAACAAACGGTACACACAGACTAATAACCAGCAATGACATCACCAAACACAAAACGCCATCATAATAGTTTTTGCAATAACTACAACAGCCATGAGTTCAACAATTTTAGTGATGATTAGATGAGAGCGCTCACTTAAGGCTAATAATTAACATTCAAATATACAGTTACTCACCACCAACACCAGAATTATATATCAGAACCATCAGTTCGAATGAAAGCACATATGAACCAAATAAAGTAATTAAATTAATGGTCAAATATACATATTACTCAACTTACGCGCGTCGCGAATACGAAAATAAACAGCGTAGCTTCAACATTGGTGCTATTGTCGTTCACAATTCGTACGATGACGGGTGACGGCACACGTTATCACAAATGCTTTGGAGGCGTTATCAACAACTACTAAGGAAATTTTATCAAAAACAGCTATGGAGGCGTCGTCAATAACAACTACGAAGACATTATCGATAGCGTAGCTGCCGTAATGACAATGCCGTTCAATAAAGATCCGTTCGTACGTGAACGACACATCGCTAATCGTCATTTAGTGTTAGAGTAATATTAATTATTCCAATTTCACACAAAACATAAATAAATATTAAACAAGATGTAACTTGAAAATAACTTAAGATGTAACTTGAGACATTCATGAGGGGAAAAAAGGAGCCATTGCCCCTTCTGATATTATCTAAATGTATGTTATTTAATGTAACGAAAATCACTATTTATAAAATGATATAGAATTATACAAAATTAGGATAATATTTTAATTTTTTTAAGACTTTTGTTAAAATATTGAAAAAATATGTAACTTTTATTATCTAATAAAACCGAACATCGTTTATAAATTAAATTATGATCAACAATTCTAGTGATAACCAGCACTCGTAAATAAACGCTAAACTGTTTATGTAAACCAAAAATCTTTTTTAAATTTTTAATTTTGTCATTGTCGTTAACTCATTATCCTTAGTTAAGAGGATATCTAAGTATTTAAATTGTGGTACCCTGTGGAAGATATATCCATCTACATTCACACTCTCCATTTTGAGTTGCATATATTCTGTCTTTTCATCATTTATTATAAGACTGATTTTACTTGCAGCATCCATAAGTTTCTTACAATGTACTTTTATTATCTCAATACCGTCTCATATGATGACAATATTATCAGCATATGCTAGCAGGCCTATCTTCTCAGAATTTTCTATGATTACTTTATTAAGGTTTGTTAATTATTTTGGTTTAATAAACTTCTTCAATATATTAAATAACAACCTATTGATACACTACAATAATATGAAAATAGTAGTATTATTAGTTCATTAGTTATTACCCGAGTTATTATCTATAATGTACATTTTTAAATTAAATTTTTTTACAATGAATATTTAGATATATAGTGTTCCTGTTCATTTTGAGCACTGATAATACAGTATTACTAATTGATAAGTGCTTTGAACCAAATAAGATGGTTAATAAGACTTCTGAACAAAGGATAAATTGGACTAGAAAAAAGATGACTACTTCCTCTAAATAATTGTATACAGAATTGTTATATATACTGAAGTAAATAAATAATCAAACCAAAAATAAATTGATTAAGACAGAAATTTAAATTACTTATAATAATTAAAAATATATATGTATTATAAATTTTATTATCAAAATTTATAAATTAATAACTAAAAAAAAAAAATAAATAAATGTTAGGATACTCAACCACAAAAAAAAATATGTATATATAAAGTTATCTATAATATGATTTGTGTTGTTAATGAATTAATGAACCTTATAATATTATAGCCGGAGGTAAAGTATTAAAAATACTCATGGAAGCAGTTCAATAGCAAAACAATAGTCAATGTATAATAAAACTAAAATATATTTAATATGTATCTATAGAAAATTAATTTGGATACATGGATACGCTCAATCATTTTTAGCCTTTTTTTAAAACTTCTTTCTTTTTGAGTAATTTTATTATAACAAGGTTATAGTGGATTCCTAAAATATTATACTTATTATGTTATAAAAAAGAAAATTTATTAAATTATATTTATTATTGAAAAAAATTCTTATTAATTCCATTTAATAATATTATTATTAAATATGTTTTCAAGTATAGGTATTATAGATATAAATTTATTTATATATAACATAACACAAAAAAAAAAAATGTTAAAATATTACATAATAAATTATAAAATATGAATACTTTATAATTGTATAGTGCATGCATGTAAATAAGGTAGGTACTATTTTTTTTATTATTATTATTTTTTTTTTTTTTTAATTGAATCACTGATTTTAAATTATATTAATTCAGTTTATTAATAATATAAAAGTGATAATTTTGAAAATTATATTAAAATACAACACTAATTGTATAAATTAACTGAGTATAAAAAGTTATGTATTTGTAAGGGTTATAGGTAATTTTTTTTATGTTCATATCCACAGTCCTCCTACTTGAGAAATTATAAAATCTAACTATGCCAGAAGTTTATGCTCTGTATGTGCCATTTATGCCCGGTGGTCCCATTTTTATGCTCCCTCTCCAATTTGAGATATACTAAAGAGACCTAACGAAATGATAACCCCTCACTAGAAAAATTATAATGAAAACAAATAACTATGCACATAAATCGATGATTGGTTTTGTACTAAAAATAGAATATGAATTATGATACAGTGAAAACTCTTTATAACGAAAAACTGTATATAACTTAAACACTACATAATAATGGTTGGTTTGCTTTATAACCCACTAGTCAATTTATTCTCTAAAACGTATTTGTCACTCTCAATAAGGAAACAATATTTTATGTTTCATAATACTATTTGTGTTTTCATATTATAAATTATAAAAGTAATCGTCAAAAATGCAGAAATTTCCAAGAAAGATTACACTCTTTCATTATCTACTATTAATATTGTAATAATACCGTTATTATCGATATCTGAGGATACCTGAGGATCTACAAAAGCATATAGAAATAGACGAGAACCTGGTTACAAAATTATTGTTAACTGATGAAGAAATCCTAAATGGAGTGACAAAAGGCGAGAAGGAGCAAAAAAAAAATGAGGAGGAAGAACAACGTGACAAAGTTGTAATACCAAGTATTCAACAAACACTTAATGAGGCTAAATTATTAAAAATATACTTATTGTTTTATGAATATAATCCAAAGTTATCCCAAAACATGAGACAAATACATAGAAAAATTCAAAAAAATATTGGCAAAGTAAACTAGTCCAAACAAAGATGACAGACTATTTTAAATAATAGTATAAAATACATATATATAATATAATGTAAAAATAATTATGTGTAACTTTATATATAAATAATTAAAATTTGTTTTTTTTAACCCTCTAATACGAAAATTTTATAATAAAAAAAAAAAATCTCTTGGTCCCTTCAGATTTGTTATAAAGGGTTTTCACTGTATTTTGTAATTATAATAATATAATAAGTAGAACGTGTAGTTCTTCATTTCAATATAGTGATAATGTTAATTTTAAATTGAATATTGATCAAATCTATGGTATGGGAAGTAAATCTATTTGTTACGATTTGTCCGTCAATTTTGTCATACCTATATGACAAACCCTGATGTACAAAAGATTTTATACAAAACTCTAACTTTATCTCGTTTTCATTTGACACTAATTTTTTACCCTGATTCGTATAAGCAGGTGGCTTTGATTAGAAATTAAAAAAAAAGCTTTGCCGAGCCAACATGGGTAATATCACAATCATATATAAATTATATAAAAATTGAAATTATTGTAAAAATTATTGCAATTTTTATATACTCCACGTGATAAAATATACAAATTATTATTTCTAAAATAATTTTAAAATAAAAGTATAACTACGACGTAAATTTTTACCCGTAATTATACGTAGTTAAGCATTTTTAAAATAATAGGTACTTATCTGAAGTAAATAGTTAATTGTTTAAACATAATTAGTGAAATTGAAAATATTTTTATCAATATTCCCGGTCCTCCCAATGGGAAAATAGTTAAAGATAAATTAAAATATGCCTTAGAAAAAAAATGAAGGATGCAAAACTATTAAAACTAACTCTGAGGCAGTGTTGGACTATCTAGATAAAATTATCCAAAAGATAATCTAGATAACGTCCAAATTATCTTTCATCTTTTATCTAGATAATTCCAGAGTATCTTTATCTTATACTTATATTTTTGCGTTTTTTCTATTGATAGATAATAGATGTTAAATCAAGCAGTTGTTTTTTTTTTTTTTATTAAAATAAGATTTTTTTTTATTTTATTTAGCTGTTTTTCATAATTTGTCATACAATAATAATTGAAATATGTGAACTGTGACATTTATATGTATTTTAAAATTTAAATTATTAGGGGAGAGTGTTGTACTTTGGACCGCTTATACCTTGGACTAATATAAATATTTAATAAAATATTGAGGGAAAAAAAATCTCATGGAAAAAATTTGCGTCATTAGTCCTACTACAATAAATAATTTAGAATTTTATAGCAAAAATGTGCGTATTTTTTTGATAAGCAGCAAGCCATTTGTAGTATCACGTGATATATGTAATGTTGAATATTGTATTAATTAGGAATATTATATGTAGATTATGTAATAGTTGAAATCACCTTTGTAATAGATTAATCGCATTACGAAATTAATTAAATAATATAAATTGTGCTTACTAGTGTATAAATATTAATATAAAAGGAGAACCGACATGTTAATCGTGGCCTCACTTTTATTTTTGTACTTGTTAAAGACTAAGGTAATCCGTATGTGGACAACTGAAGTCTAACTTTACTTGTGTATCAATAATTAAAATATTATATTCTAGTTCAAATCGTCGTTGTTATTTATTTAAATAATCTAGTTAGCCTATTCAACGGGCTTACTACACATTTTTTTATCACAAAAAAAATAATATTTGAATTTTAGAACACGAGTTGTTTTATTTTAATTTATTCACTCAAATTAATAAGGTAAGTGTTAATCTATGTTAATTATTGTATTTAATTGAATGGTGTGGTCCTTTGTTACAATATAAATGTACAAAATGGCCAAAACAACAATTAATAAAAATATAACTCGAATGTACCTTGGACCATCCATTAATTTTTCAAAAATTGATATTACATTATGAATTATTATTTAATAACTTGTAGATTAGTACAGTTATAATGGCTAGAAGCAAACAAGGTATTAAAAGAGTATTACCCAATCAAACAGATTTTGAGTGTACTGTAAATGAAATTATAGCAAATAGTCTAACAGTATCAGAAGCTGTAAGTATTTATAAAGTATCAAAAACCACATTGTTACAGCACATTAAAGTGTTTAAAAATTTGAAGGAAGATACTTATTAATACACATCTAATATTAGACACCATCTAGGTATTCACAGTAGATGAAGAAAAAGAATTAGTTTAATACTTACAGATGTCTGCGAAGTTACAGTATGGTCTTACCAAAACTGACACTAAGAAATGAGCATATCAGTTTGCTGTTAACAATGGTAAAAATGTGAAAGAATGGGACAAGTGTAAAGAAGCATGAAAGGAATGGTTGAGAGGTTTTTATAGCCGCAATAATTCACTAACCCTCAGGAAGCCTGAGCCCACTAGTATGTCACGAGCCACCAGCTTTAATAAGTATAATGTTTCTGCTTTTTTTAAAAAATCTTATTAATTTTTTATCCCGAAGTCATTTTACTCCTGATTGGATTTATAATTTGGATAAAACAGGTAATTCCACAATCCATGTACCTCCAAAAATCATTGCCACTAAGGAGACCAAACAAATTGACTGTATGACCTCAGGTGAATGGGGCCTAAATGTTACCATGATTTGTGCGATAAACGCTGCTGGCAATCACGTTTCCCCCATGATTATATTTCCAAGAAAAAATATATAGAGCCTATGTTGTTACAAGTACCACCTGGTACAATTGGAGGTGCAAATCCATCTAGATGGTCCAATGATTTAATATTTGTACAATACTTGCATTATTTTATTAACTATGCAAAGCTATCTGCTGAAAATAAAATCTTATTAATAATGGACAACCACGAATCTCATATAAGAATAGAAGCTATAAAGTTGGCCAAAGAGAACCATATCATTTTGTTAACATTTCCACCTCATACATCCCATATCATCAATATTTTTATAAAACAAAGAGTAAAAAATGTACTGATGGTAAAGAGGATCATGATGAGGTAACAGATAATGAAATAGTGAGGAAACTACCATTGCCCACGCTAAATTATTTTGCATCTGAACATCAAATGTCACAAATTTCATTTTCAATTGACTTCTCTTCTTATATTCTTGGCTGACGCACGTTATCTAATAATATTATGTAGTTTTTTTTTAAAAATTATTTTAGTACCTATGTATAGGTAGTTGTGATAAAATATGATAAGGCATAATTAAGGTTTAAAAAGTGTTCAATTAATTTTTTTTTAATTTTAAAAAAGACTGTTTCTATAAGTTTATTTAAGAATAAAAAAGTTATATTATTACTTATTAATTAAGTTTATTTTTTTTTACTGTTTTATTTACTACATTAACTATTAACTATTAAAGTAATTATCAAATACTTATTATAACGAGAAAACTGTTTTTTAAGACTAAAAATTGTTATGAAATTTTTATTGTTATTAATATTGTTATTGTCTAGGAAGGTACTTAATTTTATTTTATTTCCATTTTGTTTATTATAAAAAAAAAAAAAAAAAATAAAGACTTAAGAAGAGTTAACATGAGACTGAAGTTTATTTATTCTATCTACCTTTCTAATTATTGTGTATTGTTGTAGGTTATAAGTTAAATAATGAGTTATCTATAAATAATAATAATTATATTTAGTAACTATAATAATTTAAATAAATGATAACTAGGTATTCATAACTAATCAAGTATATAATATAAAATTATTTTTGAAATTAAGTATGCATATGTCAATGCAAACCAAGGTGCAATACCCCAAATACCAAGGTACATATATATTTTGTACCTTGGACCATTGTTTGGTTTTTTAAAAAACAAATTTTAATTAAAATAATAATTGATATTATATTTTATACTCTCCCCTATAATAAAAAATATTTTAGTACAAATTCTAGTGCAACCAAATTTTATATACTTATATACTAGTATATCTTCATACAACTTAATGTCAACTTTTATAAACAAATTAAATTTTGTTATAAAATAATGAATAATGTAAGGCCACTTAGTAATCACTACTTGTACAGATATTAAAATATAGTTAGGTATAATAAATAATAATTTAAATTAATCTACATCTGTTAATCATTTATTAACCTATTTACTTTTAAGAATAATAAGAATATTCCATCAAACTTTAAGGCATTAAATAAAAGTTTTTATAAAAATATAGCCAAGAGTCAGACCTTAAATGTTATTTTAAATAATTCTCTTTTATCTTTTATCTTTTTATTTCATCTAGATAACTGAAAGATTATCTTTTATCTTTATCTTAAATAAACCTTTAGTCATTATCTTTAGATTTTATAATTTCTAGATAAAAATATTGGTTATCTTTCCCAACACTGCTCTGAGGTTATGACAGGAAATCAAAATGTTAATTCAAATATAACACCTAATTTTTTAAATAGGCACTGACAACAAGTATAGTTGTTGAACGTACTTTTTCATTATATAAACATATTTTTAGTAACCGACAATAAAATTTTCAAAAAATGTTTTATTTTGTAAATATTATATTAATGTCCATAATATTAATAAAATAAATAATTAATGATTATATATTTGATATGATTTTACTATATAATTTTAATGCAATTATATCCAGTCTTTATTAATAAATTATTAACACTTTATGTGTGTATAATATGTGTGATGTATATTGTACATAATTATTTTAAATACTGTTATTATAACTGAAATAGTACATTTGTAAATATTTTTAAGTATACTACATCTGTAAACACTTCATGAAGTACCCAGGCCTCTCAAATCTCTAACTCTATTTATATTTATTTACTTATGATGCACTCTATTAGTTTTTACTAACTACTATATTAATTTTTATCTGATATGTATAGAGTAGTTGTGGGAGGTTCTGGTCGTTCTCGTTTTTACAATAATAATTTTTTTGAATATTACATTATTATTTTATATTATTTTTAATTGTAGTATATGTAGTATACAATAACCACGTAATTATTAACAAAACTTAAACATTTTTACACTAAAATATAACCAAAATAGTTTACCAATTATTCATATATTATGTAGTATTGTAAATAAACAAACAATATTAAAAAACTAACCGAATAAAGCAAACCACAAATATTTCTGTGAATTATTTATTCAGATTTTTTTTTTTTTTTGTTGAGGTTTGCATAAATAAAAAAATTTAATTATAATTTTTTTTCATCTCAAACACAATAACACATCTATTAAAATACTATAAAAAAATGTAATATTGTAACAAAAAACATGTAACTAACAACATATTATTCAATATTAATTAAATAACAACAGCAATTGTACTTTATAATAATATAAATAACCCCATAACCAATGTAACTCCAATTCAGTCCGAATACAGACTTAGGCTCCGGCTAACCATTGCCCAATTGTGTTATTATAAAGTGCGAGTGTTGTTAGTTAAATAATATCAAGTGACTACTAGCTATTTTCATTTGAATACATTCATCTCCTTTCATTTAATTTGCTTATTCTTTGCGCTCTGTGGACTTTCATCGCATAGACTAAGTAAAGAAGTCAGAAGATTTACACTTTCCAATATAAAGGTAAGGAATATATATTTATTATAATATTTTAATAAATAAACTAATAAAAAAACTTATTAAGAATAATAAATATTCCATGTGAATAGGTTAGGTAATAACCAAACTAACAACCCCATAGTTCTTCATCATCCAATAAAATATTGATTATAATAATTGTATCTGGCATATCATAGCACTGCAGAAGTTTGATCCTGCCTTTTACCAATGTTATTAATCTAAACTTTAAGATCCTGGTTTATATTTTATTGTAAAGTAATGTGAACAATTTTATTATAAAAAAATTATATCTAACCCATATAAAAAAATTTAACTGTAATCATTACACACTTTTCAAAGAAGACGTGCCTCACAATTGGGAAATCACTGAGTTACCTTACCCTATAACAGAATAATATTAAATGACAAAGTAAATAGTTCATGGATAACCCAACAATTATTTATATTTCTTTGTATTTAAGTCAATCCTATTTTTCAAGTATTTGGTATAATTTTCATGGGGGTCTAGAGATATAGGGACTATATCTCCTCCCTCCAGTTATGCTGATGATAACCGCTTATAAGTAATATGGCCCAAGAATGTAGACGGAACAACCAACCCAGAACGGTGCGGCAATTCAAATTTATAATAGGAGTACATCCACCCTCTGTTTAAAAATGGACAAAGAGCATAATTCTGCTATGTCCTAAGGGACTCCAAAATCTTTTTTAAACAAAGATCAACCAATCATGTATTGTTTGCATTATTATATCAACCTTAGAACACTCACAAATGATCAAATCGAAAAATTCAGTCCAACGCAGTAATTATCTTCTTGGATTTATTTTGTTACTCTTAATCACATGTGACCACCATATGTAGCTCAAACTAATTTTGATAACATTTATAGAATAGGGAAGACAGTCGAAAGCACACCAATTAAAACAATAACGAATTCACTCGTAGCAACAAACAACCGATTTAGCATTTTTAATAAGTATAATATGGTAAAATTTTAAAAAACTACCTGTATTCTAAGAAATATAATATTATTAAATTAGAAGAGTTATTTAATTAATATAGGCCAAATAATCGTGAACATTTATTTATTTAAGATTTAGAAACACTAACCTATAAACGGCAGCTGTGGATTTCAATTATAGTTCACTAAACACATGCGCACGCACTCACACATGCAAATACACATATACACAACGCGCGAGAACGCTACACGAACACGAGACCAATGAGACATATAACATATAATTTGATCGTGTTTAACGTCACCGATCCTGAATTCAATAATGTGATAGAACTCGACCTGCGACTAATTAGCAATTGAACAAAATCCTTAGCGGCGGTCAATTGATAACGGTATTTCTATTCGGATAAACATCGAGAAGTTTTAAGTGTGTTAGTGCACAGATGATCTAATAATGTGAAAAACAATAAGTCAGTCCCGATAGTAGTGTTTCAAATTGTGTGATAATAATGACAGGAAATTTAGAATTTTAAGAATTATATGCACAGAAAAACATCAAAATGTCATCTAAATATACTTAAATATTATTAAGCTACAAAATATAAATTTATTTTTAAATGTGCACTGATGTTAACAGATTGCAAAAAATGAATTAAGTTTAATCTTGGTTACAACATACAAAATACGTGAAATAAAATTGGAGTCATTTATATAAAAATAATTTAAATCATGCATATTTTTTATCAGATTTAAAACACCTTGCTATAGTAAGCGTATGAATACGCATACGAATCCGTTTCTGGTTTATTACGATTAGTGTATAAAAAATAATAGAATTGGAGGAAAAAATTTAATCCAATGGATATAGACGATTCAGTTAAACGGAACAATTGTAGGTAGTTTATGGTTTGATGATCAGTTCACCCACGCGTTTAGCTCCTCAACTAGTTACTTGACCAATAGCACTACCAAACATAGTGCGAAATATGTGTTCGGATTGGAACCGTCGCGACTAGAATGTTAAATAATAATTAATTATTATACTCACCGGTTGGCCACAGACGGACGCGTGTCCGCGAAACTGTTAACGCACGGTGTGCGATAAAGTTGGTCACGCGCGAACCGACGGGTGGGATGACTGTTCCGTTTTTCCTTGGCCTTTTTCACGATGACGTAATCACGAAAGCGAAGAGGGGGGTAGGGAGAAAAAAAAATCAAAAACACCGTACGCGAAAACGCAATGGAACTCGACTAGTGGAGAACAATGCGGAATAGCGTCACGACGAAAACTGCTTGCACGTTGCTACCGTACAGTGCGCGCAACGATTGTTGAGCGAGCACGGGGCTGTGCAGCGGCGGCGAACGGTAGTGAGAGGGAGATGGTTTCAAACACGTGTACGACAATGGCTCACAGATATTGCGCGGCGTAAAGACGACTCGCCGGGAAGGCGGTAAAGTTTGTCACGCGCGAACCGACGCGGGTGAGGAAACGTGTGACGATTGTTCCGTTTTTCCTCGACCTTTTTCACGACGACGTAATCACAAAAACGAAGAGGGGGGTAGGGAGAAAAAAAAACCAAGAACACCGTACGCGAAAACGCAATGGAACTCGACGAATGGAGAACGATGCGCAATAGCGTCACGACGAAAACTGCTTGCACGTTGCGAGCGTACGGCGCGCGCAGATCGCCGGGCGGACACAGGGTTGTGCAGCGGTGGCGAACGGTAGTGGGAGGGAGGTGGTTTCAAACACGTGTACGACAATGGCTCACAGATATTGGCGTGGTGTAAAAACTCGTCTTCCGTTTACGGCGTCAGTAAAAACCATAGACATAATATTATATATATTATGTCTATGGTAAAAACCGGGGGAGCACCGAACGTTACCGTGCGCCGTGAGGTCGAGTTCGCTACGAAGGGCCTCCGGCGACGATACATTCGATTTGCCCACCAACGAATTGTTTACGCGCCCAACAGTTGTGCTACAACGCGTTCGTGCGCTCCGAAAAGGGTCGATTTTTCCAACAAGGGACCGACGGCGTTCTACGCGGCTTGCTTTAAACCCCGCGTTAGTTATGTTTGGATCGATAATATAATTGTTGTGTCCTCAACCCGGTTCCTTCGCCCCGGTAACGACCAACTCTAACTGGTCAGAGTTCAGGGGGGGGGAGACTCCAAGGAGTTTCTTATTGTGTACTACTATTGGAAATTAATAGATTTCGGTTGTGCAGTGATAAATCGATAGATCTGCTTCGTTTTTACCGCGCGAAATCGTTGAACATTTATTGTTCGCGGGCGCGACGAGTGCCATCCGAATTAAATATCTGCTATTATCAAAGCCAGTACTTTTAAACCACTAATTAAAACCGTTTTAACAACGGTTTTCGGTTCGGTTCGATTACATAGTCGTAATATACAATCAGATTCCAGTTATAGATATGTCCTACCATAGAGGTGTACTATATAATAATCTTTCGAAATAGTCTATGGTTTTTAAAGGTTTTAGTAACAAAATGACAATTCAACGTTTTACCCAAAAATGCAATTCTGCTGGTTCTAAGCAAACTTCAAACTTAATAATTTGTGTAAATGTAGTTTCAGTTAAAATTATTGACCTATGAAAACTAACTAATCAATGATCATTATTATATGAATGGTAACTGGTACTTTGAAATGTATAAAAGCACTGCATTATTGCACAGTATAATTACAGCATTCTCTTATAATAAAATATTCGTATTATTCATCAATAGAACATTTTTCATAGAATTAGAAGTATACTTTTTGTTAAATTTGCTGAATAAAATAAATATATACTGATAACAATATAAGAAAACTAATATTTATAAGTCTTTTGCATACCATAAAAAAATTACTATGTAGAAATTGGATATCTATTGGACATTAGAAATTGGTAAAAATAATGCAATAATTGTTAAAAGCGGTAATTTCATACATATAACAAAGTTATTAGTTATTATTCACAATTTTCAAAACCTTGTTATATTTATTTATTAGATATAAATATAATATAAATTTATAAAATCTAAGTATAATTTTAACTTAAGTCGTACATAAATTTAAATATTTATTATTATCACATAGGAAGTACTCATTGTGTATGAAAATACATTTAGGCTTAAAAATTCAAATACCTAAATTACTTGATACTTATTTGTAAATAAAAAGGTAATTTAAAAGTGTTATGAATCATTATGAATAAAAATCTTGGATAAAATACAATATAAAACTGTTAAGAAAAATTTAAATAAATAACAATATTCCGGAACAGCTTTATAATGTCACTGAATACAAGTAGTTTTGTTATAACATAAAATAATACATAGCGTTTATTTAAATTGCTTTTAATTCCACAGTGTGAATAAATAGTAGAAATTTAAAAACAATGCAGTAACTAAATGTACTTATGAGTATATATATCTAAATAAACTAAAAATAATGACTTTTTTTTATTCTTTCATGTATTTTATGAAATGTCTACTTTAATATAAGAATATTTAAATCATATTTAAGTTATATTTTAACTTTAACATGAAGAAACTGATAAGAATTATGAGTATATTTTTTCATTACACATTTTACTGATACCATATGATAAGTAAATTTATACAGAGACCAAATAAATATATTAAACAGCAAAAACTTTAATATTTTAATAATTAATAAATTCAAGTTATAAATTATATACAACAATTTGAATGTATAATGAAATGTGATAAATAAAAATAGACAGCTTAGCTTAACTTTAATATAGTTTTATTGTACTTATAAATTAATATCATGATTAAATAAATGTAATATAAAAGTATAACTATTAGTTAAATGTTGATTTAACATTAAACATTCTATAATACTAATTATCTTCTATATGAAATAATTATTTTCATAAAAATATATTGTTACACTGTACACCATTAATATATGCCCCAAACAATATGTTGATAATTATTATGCATGGCTGTTAAATTAATTAAATAAATAATTGGAAATAACTAATAATTTCAGTAAAAAATGTAAAGCTAAATAATAAACATGCTAGCAGGTTGTAGAAATACTTTCTAAAAATATTCTTAATAACTATATAAATATTAAAAAAATATAATGTTGTACATCAATTAATTTAAATTTCATACACCTAGTCTACTGTATTTAATTTTTTATTTATAATTAGAATAATTATTTTACAAACAAGAATTATGAAGCAATCGCTAAGTACATAAAATATATTTAGAAATAAAAAAATTCAAATTGACAATACATAATAAGACAAAAAAATTAAAAAAAGAATTTTCTACTTCAGAGTAAAATTTAGTTATGATTTTAAATTATATGTTTCATGAAAAATAACTTGAAAATTTCAAAATACTACGAGATTCATTATGGAGATAATAATTTAAAAAAAAATATTAAATGACTGCACATTTTCAATTATTTTAATAAGATGGTATAATAATAATTTAATATTATAAATATAATCAATTTTAAAACATTCTGTTTAAAATAATTATTTTAATATAGAAATAAAAATCTTTTAAAATGGCACATGTTTAATTTATGAAATTGAATGTAAAAATAAGTTTTAGAACTGTATATTATGATTATAAAATACATTAAATTGGATAGAAAACTATGACAATTCAAATAATAGCATAATTAAATACATAAAAAAACCACAAAATATAAATTATTTTAATTATTATAATTTATAATTATATGTATATCAAAATTAATGGTACTTTAAAATTTTTTAAAAAAATTATAAATGTTATAGAATAAAATAAAATTTTCAGGTTATTAGAGATGTCGTTTTTATAGTAGACCAGATTTAAAAAAAACAGTCCTCAATCAAAAATACTAGAACTTATAAAAAACCATTAATATTAATGAGCATTAAATATATATATATTAATTTACGTTAACACTGAATAAATGAAGAATAGATATATTAGTCTAGTAAATTAGCTATTTTCCAAGTATGAATAGTTTTTATGATAATTTAAAAGCAATAAATATTAATATATTAAATAAAAATGTAATTCTATATATAAACCATTTGTTTATATATATATATTAATTTACAAGTATTAAACATCTACCATTTTTCAATTTTAATTAAATTTTAATATTCCTATTTATAAATTATTATCGTTCAGTATCTTTTTTTTTTTAAATTTTTTGTTTAATTTATTTTTTTATAGTATTTGTATAATGTATTATAAACAAATATAAAAATAATTAAAAATATTTAAATAATTCATTTTGATTGAATTTTAATAAATATTTAACACCATATTATGGTAATAGTTTTGGCTAAATATATAAATTATATTTTTATGATTTATAATAAACCTCACCATGTGTTACAAATTTAAGTGGTTAATTATATTAAATACATATAGTACTTCAACATCATAACAAAAATAATGATAAATCAAGTAATTATCGATTATACTTAAGGTTATTCAATTAGCTGGTCATTGTAATATGTTTCCATTTAAGTTTTTTACAAAGTATAAAGCATTTCACTAAGCATTGCTCATAATCAGGGCTCAGAAGTTATAGCACTAAAAATGTTATTTTTTAACTCTTAAATATGCACTCAAAAACTAAAATATGCGCTATAAATAGCACGAAAAATCAAAACAATTGCATTTAAATTGAAAAAATTATAAATTTATTAGAAAAAAAAATTAAATGTCATTTTACAGTTTTTTGAGTTCATAGACGGTCTGGACTGGTTGAATTATAAATTTAACAAAAATGTTAAATTACTTAAATATATTTGTAAAAGTGTACTTATAATTATATTATTTTATTTAGTTTCTAACTATTAATGCATCAAATTGTCAATGAAAACTTAAAATAATAATGAATGAGGAGTATTTATTTTCAATAATTCAAATAATTTTAAAACTATAACTAGTTAGATTATTATAATCAACAAAATATGATTATTTTCTGTATTATGTGAAAATATACCCAAAAATAGCACTAATAAACCCGAAATTTGCAAAATAGCAATAAAACCCGTAAATATGCAAAAAATATTAAAATTTTATTTTGTATATGATATCCGAGTAATGTGAAACATAGTTGTATCTAACTTTGGATGTACTAGGATGAACCAAGAAAAATATGCATTTGCTAAAACTTCCAAGCCCTGTTCATAAAACTTAAGGTTCTTTAGAACTTATATAAAATTGAAAGTAACTTTTGGTCTCAAATGTTTGTAAACCTTTGTCCTCACATACAGTATTTATAATTATTAGTCCTGATATTAATTAAACTTTTCACTGAAGTAGTGACACAGGACACCACCTTCACACATGTCATGTACATATATTATCAAAATTGCTTAATGTAAAAACATATTCAAGATTGTACAATTATCTTTTTTAATAAAAAAAAAAAAAAAAAAATTAGAATAAAACAATAAAACAGAGCATATTAATAGTTATACACAAAAATAAATACAATAATACATTGATGAAAATATTCCCCAGGAAAATAACAATAAACTTATGTTATAATAAACAATCAACAAAATAATATAAGTTAAATTCGAATGTTTCTTTTAATAATAGTATTTAATAATAATAGTAGTTAAAGTAGGTATTTTAGACTACCATTCTCAAAAATTATAATTAATATACATGATAGGATTAATAACAGTCGTTTTAGCTAATATTTGGTCCGATATTAATTTATCAAAAATGTATAAGATTTAACATTATATAGATTCTGATAACATATTTACTAATATATTTAATAAATGTAAAATAATAGAGGTGTAATACAATTTGCCATGTTTAGTCTATTTAATACTTTTATTACTATTATTATTACTACTATTACTACTGATTTGTATAATATTGATGATAAGAGGAGTTATCTCCTTGGTTATAATGTTGTTCATAATGATGGTCAACACCAGCTCCAAAAGTCTCATCATCTGGATACATTAGTAAGACATTTTCTAAATTGTCAGCAATCTGCAAAAAAAAAAAAAAACTATTGTTATTGAAAAAATTTAAATAAAATTAATAAATAATAAAATAATAAAAAAATTAATTAAAATTAAAAATTAGTAAAAGGTTAATTAATTAATTTTATTTCTTATTTCTATACATAACCTATTTATTTATTTAGAAATTTAATTATTTAATATCAGTATTGCTTTTATTTAAGAGTTAAGTAGTAGTTAGCTAGTAAATTATCAATAATATTCTGATTTAATAGATATCACAACTTTTTATTGATACCAGGTAAATCAAATCTGATCAAATATGTATACGAATCAAATTAATTACCATCCTCCTATTTAATTTAATAATGCAATTTTTTGCAACTTTCAACAATTTTGCAATTTTTATATACTTCATGTGACAAAATATAAAAATTATTATTTTCAAAGTAATTTAAAATAAAAATAAAACTATGACGTACATTTTTACATGTAGTTAAATTTAGTAAAGCAATTTTTAAATTATATTTATCCGAGTTATACACAAAACTTACAAGCTAAGAAGAATCAAATAGCCAATTATTTAATAGTTTAAACATATATAGTAAAAATGAAAATATTTTGTTAAATATTCCTGGTCCTAATGGGAAAATAGTTAAGATAAATTAAAATATGTCTTAGAAAAAAATAAAGGATATAAAACTATTAAAATTTACCCTGAGGTTATGACAAGAAATCAAAATGTTAATTTAGATATAACACCAAATTTTTTAAATTATTTTAAATATGCGCCAATAACAAGTGTTATTGATATTGACCATACTTTTCACTATAATATAATTTTTATATTACAAACATATTTTTAGTAACAGACGATACAATTTTCAAGAATATAAATAATTATATATTTTTTAAATATTATATTAATGTCCATAATATTAATAAAGTAAGTAATTAATGATTATATATTTGATATAATTTTACTATGTAATTTTTATATATTTTTCATTGCAATTTTAACATATTTATATTATAATTTTGATAAATGTTCATTGTAATTTGGGTATCTTTTTAGTTCAATTTTAAGATATTTAATCAATAATATCCGATCTTTAATTATTAGATATAGGGTTGATGAAAAATAAAGAATATAACTATAATAACTATTCTATTACTCAGATTCTGCACTCACCTTGCGATAAAATTCTATTTGATATTTTAATAATTGACGTACATGACCAGCCATTTGACCTAATACGTGGTCCCGATGAAATTGATTTATTTCAGCTAACAGAGAATATGATACTAGGTCAGTACGACGTTGCACTTCTCTTAATAATCGTCGCTGTTGCTCTGGATCAGAAGTTGCCATGGTCGCACTACTACTAGATCCAACTGATGATGCACCGCTACTGGATCCTCCAGTTCCCTCACTACTACCACCACCAATAGGAATGCCTTCCGAATACTGTCGCTCACAATCTTTCCTTTTTTGCAATGCGTTCTATAACAAGCATATATAATTTAAAATATTTTAGTTAATAAATGTATAAGATAATAATTATATAAATAAGTAATACTCAACAGTGGTAAAATAATAATAAACAATTAAAATAAACATAAAATAATGTAAAATTTAAATTTAAAAATACCACCATCAAATAAAAATGTTAGGTAGTACTAATCACTTTGTGCATAGTCAGTATGTCTGGGAATGCAGATGCAACACCTCGGTATACATGCAACATATCAGCAAATGAATCCCAACCAGCAACGGGTAGCTCATCCATCAGCCGACCGCCCATCTCATTAAAAGCATCACCAGTTTTTTTTAATGCAGTCATTAATTGTCTGGTAGTCAAGCTTATAGCATTGCCACTGCCACTAGTGTCTCCTGTAGATGTGGATGATGCACCTACAATATCATGAAATATAAATGATCGGCTATAATATAAAGTTGGGAAGACAGGTATAGTAACACCCCCCCTCCCTCCTTAGCCGTGGTATACTTATGTCTTATAAAAATGCATCAATTATTGAATACATTTACTTCATAATTAAAATTTACAATGTATCTCTAGAATAATTATGTTATGCTTTCTGTACGCCTTGCTGATTTGCACATATTATATGCCTAATACCTAATGAGACATTAAAATTATCAAATTAATGAATAATTTCTGTAAAGTGCATATACTATATTATTGTATACATATATAGTATATTATTATTTTTCATGGTTATATTTACATATTATTATACCTATGGCCTAGGTATAATTTAAAGAATATTTTAATTACCTCTAATTATGTAGACATCTGTGGTACAACTATTCTTAACACTTAATATTTGTTTTATTTTTTAAAGTTAACTATTTTCATCGGTATAATATTTTAAAGAATACTTTTAATCCTAATTCATCATTTAAGTTTCCTGGTAGTGGTAAAAGGAATCTTAAATTTCAAATTAATTGGCTACGTAAATGGAAATGATTGGCTTATTCAGAAGCTTGTGATGGTGCTTTTTGCATGTATTGTATGTTGTTTTGTTCAAAAGAAGTCGACACTCAAAAACTCGGTCAACTTGTTTTTGAAAAATTGAATAATTAGCATTGTTATACAGAAAATTTTAATGCCCATCAAAAAAGTAAATTACCATATAAATGCCACTTAAAAGTTTATGAATTTTTGTCTGTATTTGAAAATAAACAAGAAATATTGCTATTAAACTTGATTCTAAACTAAAATTAGAAGTTGAAAATAATAGAAAAATGTTAAGACCAATAATAGAAACAATTTTACTTTGCAATCGACAAAGTATTGCTTTAAGGAGACGTACAGGTAGTTCTACTGATACAAGTTTTTTATTTCTTTCTAAAAAGGAGAGAAATTTTAGAGTTATATTAAAATATGGTCCTATGAATAGTTAAGATGAATCAATTTTTTTTTTTTTTAAATCTTTCGAAAAATACAAGATATATCAGTCTTAATATTCAAAATGAAATTTTAATTGCAATAGGTTAGTAGTTAAGAATCTTATTACTAAAATAAATCAGCCAAAATGTTTTACAATTTGGCGGATGAAACAGCCGATGTAGCTGGAATAAAACAATTTTCTATGTGTGTTAGATATTTTGATAAAGATACTAACAGAATAAGAGAGAATTTTCTTCAATTTGTATCAGTAACAGATATGAGTTGAAAAGGTTTAGCTCAAGTTTTGTTTGAATGTCTTGGACATTTAGGAATTAACTTAAATTATTTCAGAGGCCAAGGGTATGATGGAGCTTCTACCATGTGAGAGCTATTCAAAACGGAGTGCAAGCAATAATAAAACAATCTTATCCATTAGCATTATATTTACACTGTTGTAGCCATTCATTAAACTTAGCTATATCTGATTCATGTGATATAAAATTAATTTGTAATGCTGTTGGAATTATTCAGTTTGTAGTTTTTTTAATACACCTAAAAGACAGGTTGTTTGAGGGCAACTTAGTCTAGTTTTAGCAAGCCATTATTTGAGTTATTTTTTGAAGTTAAACTAAAATTTTTATTTGATACTATTAACATATATGATGGAGTTTTATTACGATAACCTCTAATTAAATTTGAATTAAAAAAGCAGACTACCAAGAACGTAAATGGTTATTTAAAAATTCCTTTAAGAAACACTCGTGATAATGGATAGGATACTAAGCTAATAAATTCATCATTAAAATCATTAATCATAAAATAAATTTAAATCTAAAATATTCTTTAGGCTCTTTTTAACTAATTTAGTGTAAAGAGAGAAATTGTTATTATAATAAAAAATGTAAATGATTCACTAAATGGCAGGTGTATCCCAACAACTCAATAATTTATTACACCACAGAAATTAATTTCTTACCACTATAAGCGTGACCCAGCGTATAAAATGATTGACCTATCCTTTGTGCGTCCCGTTTGTAACATGTTTGTATGCGTTTTGTTTGTTCTGACACTGTCTGAGCCATATTTTTAAGAGCTCCATCAAGCCCAGATATGAATTTTTGAAATCCATCCACTTCACGATCTCTTCAAAATTGATAAATGAAAAATTATTGACAACTAAATGATTTATAGTAATAAAAGCTAAATAAACAAAAACATACAATAAAGCCTGATTGATAGGAGGAGGCGCTTGATCACTTCCATCAGCAGATATGGCCTGGATTACAAAAAATATGTTAGCTCCAGTGAGTGTTTCAGCACTTGTGTTACGTGATTCAGCTCTTCGCTTGCCTGTTTTCCAACGTTTCTCATCTGTACACGTTATAAAGTGATGGCGCCATACCCAGCTTCGTGATAAAACTGGATGTCGGCAAACAGCATCTACAAATGCCTGAAGCTGCTGTTTACGACGTTCAATAAAATGTTCTTCATACCGACCTATTGGTAATAATTTAGCACATTAATATTTCCTATTGAATTAAACTACTTGCAACTTATTGATAGAGTAGGATTACTCCTGGATTGTACTCACCTGATATTTGTTTGTCAGGTAAAGGTGGAATAGGCACTAAACAACAATATTTATCTAAAAGTCGTTCATGCAGCCAATCAAAGTGTTTGTATCTTCGAGAAACTTGAATATTGTTGAACTAAAATATGTACAAATATATAAAAACAAACAAAAATTAAATTGAAAATCAAATTGATAAAATAACTTTAAAATACATTACAGAGAAAATATTTAGTTATCATTTTCATGTACATACAAAAATTAACTTCTATTGGCTATAACTAAATTTTAAACGTTTTTAATTATTTCTAATATATTTATCAATATTTAAATATGCCAAGTAGAGAAGTTAAATTATAAAAAATTAAATAGAAAATATTTAAACATTAAAATATTTAACAAAACTCATTTGTAGTAATAAATTCCTTAATATAAATAAAAAATAGTAATTAATATCAAAGAAATTCTAATTCTAATAATAAAACATACTGGTGTGACTTATGGAATAATTAAATTAATATTTAGATAAACTATTCAAGTTATTCACTAACCGTTGGAGTGATTTGATAGGCAATAAATGACTTAAGGCCTTTGAGTTTGGATTCCTTCTTAGGAGACGCTACAATACACTGGTATCCATGCGGTTCATTATCAAGATCACGGCGCCATTCCACATCTACTGCCATGGGTCCACTACTAGTACCACTACGTACAACAATTGTAATCTGTTCTGTATCAGGAATTGGGATAGATGGTTGAATGGCACCCATAATATATGATGCATCTCCACCACCAACTGACTTAGAAAACCGTGAACTGTTACTTGTAGTAGTAGCTGGCTTGCCTACATAAACATACTTAAATTAATTTAATATAATATAAATTTACAAAAAACTCATGTAAATTATTAATCCATAGATACAATTATAGATGTATTTATTTGTATTACAATTTATATTATTATTATTAATGTGTGTGCGTAGGGAATGTAGAAAATTTTGATGAGTGAAAGTTTAAGACAAAGGTGGCCAACCTCAAATAGTTGGGAGAAAAGCAAGGAAAAAGAAGAAGAATATTATGATTATTATTGTTAATTGTATAATTGAAAAAAAAAAGTGATTGGTTTCCCATCAATGTCAACAGATTGTAAAAAGCCACTTATAATACAGTCTAAGCTAAATAACTCATTTTAAATTTAATAATATGCATGCTTGTAAATACCAGCAGTTTTCATCATAGAGGCCTTAGACCCAATCGCTGGATACTGAGTAGATGAAGGAACTATTGCAGATGATGTAACAGTACTGCTACCACCATATTCTGAATCGTCATCCCACTCATCATCGTAAAAATCATCAGGTGACTGCAAATATAATACAAAATTATAAATCAACCAAGCAAACACAATGAAGAAATTAAATTATTACAAAATACCTATCTAATGAATTAAAAATAAAAGTTAAAATGTTTTATTTACATTTGATATTTAAATAAATAAGAGTAGTTTATGATTAAAAATAGTGAAAAGAATTACATATATAACTTTTCAGATAAGTTATCCAAACAGAAAGTATGTTATAGATATTTCCTTGTAATTATAAATAAAAATATCACAAGAGATGGCAATGATTGTTATGGATATTTTATTTTTATTAGAATAATTGTTATTTTTATGTATATTATACTATGGAATCAGTGATCTAGTGACCTATAAATACTATAGAACCTTACACTCCCATGCTAATGAACAAATACTATAAAAGAACACTAGTTATAAATTATAATTTATCTAAATGAATTATTGTGTAAACTAGTTGGATCTGCTTGAGGTGGTAAACCTCATACACAAAGAGTTACAACATTAGCCATTATGGCTTTAGCATTCTGTTTCTACATTTAAATTTTTCCAATTTTAAAATTATATGAGACCAAATTTCAAATATGTAGATATCTGATAAAAAAAACGTTCATAGGGTTGAGCATTTAGGAAATCAAGTATTTGATACAGTAACTATTGAATTAGTATTTTATTTTTCTGTTCAAAAATAATATCTTTCAAGAATATATTTTGAAAATCTTACTGATACAAGACTAAATACTTCAAGTGATATTGATTATTTTTAATAAAATTAGTAAATGGTTCATATTCTTAAATAAATAGATAAATGCTGTAGTATTATACATTTCCAATAACATTAATTTAGGTCACGGGATATACGATCTAGGACAAATGGACATGAGGTCATTTAGACGCAGCCGTTTGGATGCGAAAAAACATAAATAATAATATTTATTTTATTCAGGTGTAGGTACGTAATTAAATTCAAATATGGCATCAAATATGATAACATGTATAAAAATAAACATAAATTATATATGTTACCGGCAATAAGGATAATCCGGTATTTTACAAAATGCCAAAAATCACTAGGCAATATATATAAAATGAGCTTTGCTAGGTATTGTGTATAATTCCAATCGTGGAGTAGGCAATATGAAGAAAACAAACAAAATTGGGTATCGCCAATTACCAACGACTTTACTTATCGTTTATCATAAATGTGCGTTCACGAATTAACACAATAAAGATTAATATTATTTTACTACTATAATAATAATTCTGAGACACAATATTGAACGTACTAATAATTTTATTACAATATCGTCATTTTTCTCGTCATTTTCGTGTCTCGTTTTGGTGTTATGTGTCTCCCAACATTTTTTTAATTATTACTTTAGAGCAGAGATTAAAACCAGGGCTTGAAATCGATTTCAGATATCGATAAAAATTGTTAAAAATATTTTAGTAAATCAAAATCGTTAATGGTTGGTAATGATTTTCAAAATTTATATTGAAATTGAAAAAGTTAAAATCGATATTTCATATCAAAATCAAAATAATTTTAATTAAAACGATTTTAAATCAAATTAATTTATAATTCAACAGCCAACAGGTCTATTTATATTATCGATTCGTAGACATTGCCATATTTGGTAATAATATTGCAATTATGCAATAGTAATTTAAAGTAACATTTTTTTTCCACATATTTATTAGTTAGTCATTTTTTGGTGTATTTATGCATACTGTATATTTTTGTATTTATTAGAGCTAAATAGAGTCTTTAATAATTTTACCCAACTATTTTTTTTTTACAACATAATATCTGGTACTTTTTGTTGTTCATAGGTATTTATTAACACAAATGCATGCATATTTGTGTATTTTATAGAGATAGAAGCTCATAAGCCAAATAATTATCATAATAACTGATAATATTTGTTTCCATATTCTTTAACTAACAAATATTGGCCAATAATATATTTTTGTAACTTGAAAACATGGTTAAGATCAAGAATAGGCCAGCATAGACTAACAGGTTTGACTTTGCTGCATGTACATAATATTATTGTATCCATTGATGAAACAATCAACAAATTTGCAAAAATGGAAAAAAAAACATAGTATGAAAGTGAAGCTAAAATGAAGTAAACTAGGGATACGTCTATGTGAAATGATTAAAATGTAAAATAAAGTTTTTTATTCATAGACTCAGATATAATTAAACTAAATATGAGAACAATGTTTTAAATTATAAGTGAACAAATATGACGACGCCTAGTAAAACTTCGCCTAGTAAAAAATTAAAACTATTTTAGGTTATTTGATTGTATATTGTTGGTTAAAAGTATAACTCAAGTGTGATAGTCAATGGAGTATAATAAATTAATATGTTATCCATAAAGCCGCGTCCATACCCAACAAATATTTTACAAACGTTTGGTCAAACATTCGTCAAACATCCAAAATATCCAACCAATATGTTTCTTGAACGTAAGTCCTATTACAAAGTATTAGAAGCACAGGGTGTTTGTGAATACAAAGCTAAATATCAAATTATACATATACACATATACATAAATTAATACACACACACACACACACACACATATATTCATATTTATATAACAATTTAGATTATAAATGTAAAACGTATGATACTAAGGATCACTAAATATAATCAAATTTAAATCTATTGCCTGCTATCATTAATAGGTTAGATTTAATTGATACCTATTAATTGAATTAATTGATAATATAATTTTTAGTAGAATAAACTGGGTAAAAAAGTTTATGGTCTCTTGTGTTTTGGGAATTTATATTGAAATTAATAAGTGAGAAAAATTGACTAAAGCTAAAATATGATATCATGCTCACAAAATAAGATTCAATTGGGGAAGTAAAATCGGTTGGTAGTTTGTTACACGACCAAACTAAAGAAGGGAGATTAAAATCGCCTAGTAATATAATATTAGAGGTGGGATTTGCGTTACAAACTTCTGTTATTGCAGAAAATTTTTTTCATATGTATTGATAGGGAAACGAGGTGGTATATAACCACAACCAATGATAAAATAAGAATTGTCTAAATGTAATGACACAAAAATATGTTCTACGCTATTTATAGAGATTTTTAATAATTTACTTTTTAAATTAACATTAACTGCAATTAATACACCGCCTCCTCTACTATAATTGTTATTTAGAGGAGATCTATCACATCTATAAATTATATAATTATTAAATCCTAGTTCAGAGTTTGAAATTATATCAGAAAGCCAAGTTTCAGTAAATACAATAATATCAGAATGAGAGGTATTGAGAGAGAGAATTAGCTGGTTAATTTCGGTGACTAAACTTCGGACATTTTGGTAATACATGGTAAGCTCGGATTTCTTAATTAGTTTTTTTTATCGGGAATAGAAACAATTGACGATTAACCTTTGATATATTTGATTATTAAATTATTTTCTCTACTTGAAATACGTTCGTTTAAACATGTTCGAAGTTCTTGTAGATATTGGCGTTGTTTCGGGGATTTATTGCTAGTAATCTTTATTTAATTGAAAACTATATCAGATTTTATAAGGCGTGATGCTCCCAACCATTTGAAAACGCCCGAAGCTATATTAAACATAAATTTCAAGGGACAAGACTTATTGCTAGGTTTTCCTAGTTGAAAACATTGACAGGTGTAACATCAATATTAAATTTTCCAATTATACGTATTACTGTTTGAATGTCTAAATTGTAATCAGCATTATCAGGCTATTCTCGGATATTAAACATAATGATATTTTTAGATCTAGCTTTTTGATCAATAAAATCTGAGAAAGAACACTGATTATTAGTCTGTTTTTTTTTGCTAGATTCAATTGTTTCTACGCGTTTGTTTAAATTGAGAAAATCATTTCGCAAAGCAATATTTTCATTTTTAATTAAAGTTCAGAGAAGATTTTAGAAAATGTTGATTCAAGCGTGTCCAGTTTCTCACCTTGTTTTTTGACAATGTCAATTAGTGTAGATTATTTTGTACGCAGAGTATCAAGTTAATTGATAATTATTTGAAGTTCAGATAAGGGAGTAGATATGCGATTGGTTACAGATGAGGCAGGTTGATTGTCTTTTGGTATGTTCTTAAACTGTTTTATGCAATTTTTGCATGTTCAGGTTTTTTTATTACTAATTAAATAGTTAAAATCATCAGGGTTTAACGAAACACAATTGTGGTGAAAAATATTTTTACAGTTTACACACGATATGCAATCGCCTTGATTTTGCTTAATTGAGGTTAAACAATTTGAACAAGAAGCCATTGAAACGAAGTAATTAGCTATAAGACAGAGTGATGAAACGAACATGCGAGCACTATGACCGACTGATACCGACATATTTGTTTGGTATAGACGTGTTCCTAAACAATTTTGTTTGTCAATGTACCAAACAAAATTTTTCGCTAATTATTCGAATATTATGGCATACATTTTGTGAGAAACAAAATCATTTCATACAAATAACTGTTTATTTACTATTTATTATTTGTAATATACACTTGGCAGTGGGGTTGATATTTAAAATCGTAATGATACGATTCACCAGACGACAAAAACACTAGACGCACTGATACTCAAATACTGTTGCGAAAATTTGTATTTTCTTTTGCAACTTCGGGTAAAATTACACTTATTAAAAATTCAATATCGGTACTTGACATTCTTGTAAAATTATTAAATAAATCACTTGTGTGTAAATCCAAAATGAAACGCTCACCACTATAAGTTTTTCGGCGTTGTAGTAGTTGTCTTACCCACCATCGTCTTTTACTACCCTTCATTTTATTTTTATAGTGTTTATGAATAATTATGAATGCAGCTCCTACACATGCAACTTACTCTAGAGACGCCATAATCAAAAGTGTAGATTAATGAATTGAGCCAACACATAACGAACAAATAAAAATGTTTGTTATTTTGACAAACTTTTCAACAAAAATGTATCCCCAGATATTCGCTAGGTGTGGATGCGGTTTAATAGTACACTACAAAATGTCTATATATAGGATACTTACGGATTAAAGCCTGATTCACACCTGTCCGGCACGGCACAGCACAGCACGTAACGGCATGATAAAACATTGTATTATTAGTTTATATAAAATAATTCACATTGGTGAGTACATTACCGCACCAGCACCGACCGGACCGACCATCATTAGAAAGAATGTTTTGACGGTCCTGTTCGTGCCGGTGTGTTTAGTATCGATGCAGTGTAAACATAAAAACCCACAAACATCGATGAAAAACTATTCAAATTTACATAGTTAAATATTAATAAATATTTAGATTTTTTATATTCCTTTTCAAGTACAATTTGTAATCCTCACGTTAATTTATCAAAAATACAACATTTCAATCCACTCATTGAATTTATTCAAGGAATAAGGATTTTTATATTAGGGGTCTTTAATTCACGTGTATTTAATTACACGGGTACACGTGTTTTTAAGAAATCGGTATTGAAGTTCGTATAAATATAGTACACAGATAAACAAACATTAAAATCCGTATACCCGTGTACTCATGTATTTGCTACGTTTACCCGTGTAGCGTGTACCCGTGTATTTTATTAAAAAAAAAAAAAAAAATGTGCCTATCGATCAAATTTTCTCATTATGAAACGTATAGACTACAGATTGTAGTAGATCATATATTTGTGTATAATGAAAAATATATTTATTGTTATACACGTTTATGAATAATACGTACTTATAGTATTTTCAGTCTATAACATTTTTATTTTCTTAGATTTGAATAAATACAATTAGTAACAATACATTTTAAACAAAATAATTACGAATAAATAAAGTAAAAAAATAAACATAAAAATATAGGTACTCGATGTATTTAACATAATTTATAAATAAAAATAAATATTAATAATTTAATAATAATAACTTAAAATAATAAATAAATAATAAGTCTAAAGAGAAAGAAAATTAGATTAAGAATAATTCAACACTAATTGTCATTAAATGTCTTCCTACTGATCCTCTAGTACCATCATTACAACAGAACTCATTATTTTCACTATCAGAACATAAACTGCAGTATACTTTATTTCCTTGACGATTAGTATATTGCCAAACCAAGCTCTTTTGGTTGTTCATTTTAAAATTTTTAATTATTCAATTATGTATTAAATAAACGCACGACTTTTTAACGTAAACGTCAAATGAAAGAATGAGAATATTACCTATTTTTAAAAACGATGCTTTAAATTTTATCTTGGTTTCCATTAGGTAGGTGCATGATTTCGAGACAACACAAAGTATGAAAGTCACTAAGATATCACTAACAAACTATTTAAATGCATTTAATATTATCAAAACATATAATTATATAGTATTATATTTATACACTAATAGGTTTTGAGATTAATATTTAATAATATATTATGATTAAATTATATATAAAACCAATGTTGTAATATAATTGCAGCTTATAAGATATATATATATATGTATATAACTTGTATATATTTAATATTATATTTATATTAATTATTTAAAATAAACTTTAAAAAAATACACGCGTATTTCAAATACACGGGTACACGGATTTTATTTACACGTGTAATTCAATACACGGATATTAATACATTTTAGAAACGTGTTCACGGATTCCGTGTACACGTATTACTTAATATACGTTCAAAATCGCGAGTCCTACTTTATATCAATTTATTACAATGATCGTATTATTTTTTGTGCCGTTCTTATTACCAAGAATACAAGTATACCTACTAAAAAAATTCAAAACAAATTATAAAATTCTAACACATGAATGATAATATGCCGTTACGTTTCAGTCCGGTACTGTGCCGTGCCGGACAAGTGTAAATCAGGCTTAAATCATGTGTATAAAAACAACAATCGCTCATCGAACACTGATTTCTTATTGTAAATATTCTAAGAAAACAAAATAGGTACTAGCATTGATTATAAAAAGTATTTATAATCAATGGTCAGGGCGGCCCAAGCAAAAATAGTGCACTAGGAAAAATCAAATTTTGCCGTCTCTAAAAAAAAAAATTTAACTCTTATTTTAACTTAGCCCATCCCCCTATTTTTATGTGAAATATATACTAAAAAAAAAATTTAATTTTTTTATTTTATGGATAAAATTATAAGTAAAAATAATTAAAAATGATTTCTATTACTTTTACTCAAAACCCATCACTACCGCGACTATCGAATATGTGGTTATTTATATTTTTTGAATAATTGAAAACGCCTAGTGTAGGCAGTAATATAAATTAATATAATAACTTTAGACAATATTATTTTACTATATAGGTAAGTGGTTTTCACGAATGAATTCATTTAAATATTTTTCTTACTAAAGTGCCGTTCTAGGCAGGTGCCTAGCTGGCCTATACCTTAAGCCGGCCCTGTCAATGGTACAAGTTATTTATTATTATGTATAATCAATATTATTACCAAATATGGCAATGTCTACGAATTGACAATATAAATAAACCTGTTGGCTGTTGAATTTTAAATTTATTTGATTTAAAATCGTTTTAATTATTAAAATGATTTTGATTTTAATATAAAATATCAATTTTAACTATTTTCAATTTCAATATAAATTTTGAAAATCATAACCAACCATTAAGGATTTTTACAATTTTTTTTTTCGAATATTGATTTTGATTTACTAAATGATTTTTAACGATTTTTATCGATATTTGAAATCGATTTCAAGCCCTGTAATAATATATAGTAATTATAAGAATCTTAATGTAATATAAATAATATATATTAGCATTTTGCATAATTCATGGATATTTTATAAAATACGTAGGTTTAGTGTACATTCAATCTTGCTCTGGGGGAAGGAGTTAACAAAAATAATCGTAATCTTTTTTTTTTTTTGGTTGCACAAATAAATAACTGCTATAAATAGATATTATTTTATACAACTTTTTTACCAATTTACAGTTTACTTTTACATTACAGTAAATTAATAGCTATTAAAATATAAAGTAGCATAGTTAATAAAACTCTTCAAACACTTATCAATATAATTATTTAATTATTATAATATTTGTATACTTGTATATTTTGAGTTCAAAGCGTAATAATGAAACTACAAATATATTGTTCGTAGTTTCATTATTACGTCATAAATAATAAAACAAACTTTTTTTTTTGGCCCTGGGGAGGGTTTTAACAAATGTTAAATTCAAAATGTAAAAACGAATATTCTTCAATAGGTTAAAAATAATACAGATCTAATTACATTATATAATAAAATTGAAAACGAAAATTAATAAATTTCTATTGCATAATAAATTAGAAAAATAATACTGTAAATCTACACCCGGGGGAAAAAATTTGCCCAACAAAAATATTTTTTCTAATTCATTATTTCACTAATTCAAATTGATTCACTACAAACAAATCACCAATAATTTAAAAAAATGATTTTTGGCACTTTCCAAAAACTTAGTAGGGGCTGCTGGCTAAGATAATTTTGTTTCAGTAACAAGTGATGTATGTATATTATTTTACTACACAGTATATTATAATATATTTCATTCTTATAATTATATTTCATAATTTCTTAAGACCTAAAAAGGAATTGAATGTTTGAGATACAAGTTTACACTATATAAATAAAATTATTATTTATATTTATATATTTAATAAATAATATTAAAATATTAAATTATAAACCACTAAGAATTGGTCTAGGTCAATGACCACAAAACCAGAATTATCCTTGAATAATTTTAATAAATTCAAAAATGAATTTGTTACTAGGGATACATGATATTTTAACATGAATCATTAATAAAATTAATTTTTTAATTCTTAGCATTTAGGATATTTTACACATTCATAAAAAGTTAAATAAATTACTTTAAATATCAAGGCTGTAAACCTTATAATTTTTACGGTAGTCGCGATAACCGACAAGTACCAAATTATATATACTAACCTGCTGATATTGACTGCTAGGAACATGTGAATAGTAATCATTTTGTTGTTCGTCAACAGTCCAAGGATCAGTTGTAGGTGGTAATGGTGGAGGTGGCAAAGCTGGTGGTGGTTTACTTTCATCCATGATGTTGTCCCTAACTTTTATTTCCTTTTAACAGTCAACATGTATGTTGCAAATTATATTAAATAGTCATTAATAAAGAATATTCAAAAAAAACATACCTCAACATAAGCAGCTGGAAATAGACCTGTCTGGCCAGCAGAATTTGTGCCTTCCCACCAGCCTTCACCTACATCTTGTCTATTAACAAAAAGAGTTTCCCCTGCAGTCACCGACAGTTCTGATGAGCCAGGTTCACCCACAAAATCATACAGTACCAAAACCTACCAATAATATATGTACTTAAATAAGATTTTACATTAACATTATATTTAATTATACTTAAATATTTAATGTTTAATTTATTTATATTTGTTGCTCCAAAAAATGTTTGAAAATATAAGTAAATTAATTAATTTGAAAATATAAAATATAACATAAATTGATCAAACATCAGACAAATAATTAATAAAATAAAATTGCATTATGCTATAAATCTGTTTATTAAGTACTTATATGTTTTAAAATTATTTTTTGATATTACTACTTCATTGATAATACATTGAAAAACATTTAAGCAATATAAAAAAACTTTTAATAATTTAAAGTATAGACAATTGAAACCAAATAGCTCTTTTATATTTTTTACAGAAGCACTGGGGTTTAAATGTATATTAAATGTTTACAAATAATAAAAAACAATACCTTCATTTTAGCAGTTCTGGTAATGTTGTAATGCACAAATGAAATTATATGAAAACTGCTACTTAACAGTTTTATATGAACAGCTCGTCACAACAGCTGCGGCTTAAAATAACAATGATTTTCTCATGATATTTGCTGCTCTCACTGATAAAGCACAGTTACTTGCTTTCGCTAGTAAAAAAACATACACAGAAAATTATATTAAATCTTATAAAGTTGATTAAATGTAGACATTATTTTAAAATTCAAGCATACATGACCATTGGACCATAAGCGTGCACACGGGGTAATCAGGGTAGGCACTTGACTACTCTGTGAACCTTCTCTCCCTCTCCAAAATATTCAATATTATCATAACAAGAAATAACCATAATATGTTCAACCACTTCGAAACGTCCGTAAATGGTAAATAAATGTATAAGAATATCGGAAAAATATAATTATTTAGTTAAATTAAGTTAACTCATCCAAATTTGTTGTTAGTATTAAATGTTTATGTGTTATATACAACTACCTTGCCAGTAATGTCTACGCACGCTTATGCATTGGACATCTATACTGACAAGATATGATGATTATTATGTATGACAATGATATGGATGACAATGAATGTGTTGACTCAACTGTCACAAAACAAGGAAGTATCTACTGTTTCCCATTAGCCATTATAAAATGTTATCAAGATCAACGCCCACGCAACACAAAGAAATATTGAACAAAAATTTTAACCAAAATACGCTTAAAGGGTCTGAAAATCGGTTTCCGATTGTCCATACGTTTCGAGTGGCTACGCAAGGAGAATATTCACATGAACGTATGAGAAAGAGAGATCAGATGCACCTACCCGAATAATTTATTGTTCAGTACTTACTCGTAGCACGTCCTAAGAAAACGCCACCAACGATCGCGATGTAGGGCAACAAACACTGAGCAGATTACCGTATAGGCGTGGGTTAGTTACATCACCGGTGGGTTACCACCAGCAGAGCGACGGCACAAGGGTTGCGAACGCGCGCGTAAATCCGCGAGACGCACACACGCAGAGATCGAACGGAAGCGGCGGCGACCACTGCAGATTATTGCATGTTATCATCGCCGACGGAACGCAAGTGTTCTATAATACATTATTGTTGTCGTGCGCTTACCCGACACCAAACCTGGATGAGGAGAGTACGGTGCAGGTGAATTAAACACGAATGTCGATCCAATTGGTCGGACGCCACGTACGTGTGCGTGCGTGCGTAATCTTCTGGGAATAATTAATTATTTATTTATTTATTAATGATTTTTTTTTTTTTTAACACCGAACGGTGATAATGACATTATCGAATGCGTGTGTGTTTGTGCGTGTTCTGTGATAACTGTTAACCACGGACAGGCGACGGCAGTATTACGCGGATTCCATTGTTTGTGTAATCCTCTGACGTGATAACGATACGCCGCCAACGTTATCACCACCGCGGCAACCGCACGTTCGCCCAACAACTATAACCCACATCAGCGGTTCCATCGACGTTTCGACGTCTCCCGAGTGATCCTCAACAAAAAGTGTGAACCGCCCGCGCCTCGAATTAAACACCAACAAAATTATCGCCCTCTTGCGCTATTCTTTATCACTGTAACCCGGGGTGCACTGATCTCACCGGTTTGTCACAGTCATCGGTTACGTTTTCTTATTGACCCGTCCAATCCTTCTGTGACGGCTATTTATTCATCCTGTCTGACATACTAAGCACACTAAGATACTAGATACTAAATGACTCCAAGGCTACATACGGAGTTTTCCGTCGTATTCTTCGTTTCCCCCTGCCTTCGCAGTATCGATAATTTGATACACGTTGACGGTCGAAAAAAACGCGACGGGTAATGTAGTCCATACATTTCATATCGCTCCCGTTGAGTTCAAAGAATAAAGTTTTAATAAGCAATAGCCCCCCCTGAAATATTTAAGAGGGCGGCAATATTTTTACCGTGATTCTAAATAAAACCAAATCGATTTGTTTGCATTCTCAATGGAAAATTATTTTTGAATAAATAAAATTAAATAAATAAATAAATGTTACACTATAAAATCATATATATTATTTAGTAGCGTACAACATTTATATCTGTTTAAGAGTATTTTATTTCATATGGTATTTTGTTGAAATGTAGGTATTGGTTTAATCTTGATTTATATGGGGATGAGACATTCAGACCGAAAGGTATTAAATCATTTAAGGGTACCACCATCCAGGCCCTATTATTTGTACAATTTCGGACTGCACACTTGATTTTACTGCTTTAAATGAAAATTTAGTCTCGCTACTGTCTTAGAAAAAGGAATATATTACATACATAATATATATGCATTAAATTTTAAAAAATTCAATAATACTCATATTTCCTAGTAATTGGCTTATTATTTAATTTTTGTTTTGTAGACCGTAGTGCACACTTGTACAGTGCCGCATTTCCCAGTAGACACTATAAGCTAGTGCTTAGGGTGGCAAATAATTTTTAACATTACATTTTTATTATGTATGTCACTAGAACTAAAATAAATGCAACTAATTATAAAATGTTTTATTTTATTAAATCCGATGGGTACTAGGTACTAAGTATTTAGCTTTGAATATAATTTAAAAATGAACTATTTTTTATTACCATGTTTTTTTATCATTATATTTTTTATCATATTTTTATAATTAAATTTTTCATGTGAATATTGATTAAATATACATATTAATGTATATTTAATCAATGATGTGAATGTATGTGTGCACTTTTATAACAACTTTATATTCTTATTTAACATCATTAACATTTTAAGCAATAAAGGAAACAACTATAATTATATGCTTTAATAACATTTTTTAGACTAGAAAAATATTTATATTAAAAGGCGGCAATTTATTTAGTGCTTAAAGCGGCACAATGGTTAAATCCGGCACTGCACTTGTACATTGGTAGTGCACATTGTGTGTCGGAGTGCACATAAATATAGAACCTGCCACCAACAGTCTTATAAAAGAAAATTTTCTATTACTTTATCTGTGTAATTATAACTGTTATTAAGTATTTTGGATTTGATAATTATTACAAATATTGTGTAATACTATACTGAAATGGGGAAAATGAATTGCGAGTGGCTTTTTAATGAATACTTGGAAACATTTATTTTCGGTTTTACACTTCAGGGAAGAGGGGCGGCAAAATGTTGTTGTCCCTGGGCAACAAAACTTAAATACTGCTCTGTGTAGGACCGTCGCAATCATATAGAATAATGGTCGTAAACGTTTTCCCGTCTCATGGGCTTATTTTAGAGAGGGCGAAGGGGCAATCGCCCCCCTAGAATCTGTATTCAAGGAATTGATTATATGTGAGATACACATTTCAAATTATTTTAATGTGGATCATTTTATAACAAAATTACGCATGGCTGTGAATACTAAATTGGACTTTTTGTCGGGTCCATACTTAGTGAAGGATCAAATAAAATACAAACGTAACTTTCAAGACACTGACAAGTGTTAAAAAAGATAAACACAATAGTCGATTCTAAGTGCATCCGGCATAAGATTAAAAAAAAAAAAAAAAACCACAAATATTAAGGATTCGTCTGATTTAAATAATACCAATAATTTTACTAGTACATTTTGAGCCTGAATTAAAGAAAAAATTTGAGTCAACTCCCCCCCTTCCCTACGGTTTCCGGAGTGACGCCGCCGCCGGAAAACTCGGCGAGAACGCACCTGTTATCGGTGGAAACGTGATAATAACGGGGTGACCAAGTCGTCGTCAACCGACAGTTGGTCGAATCTCGGCGACGGTGCCAGTTGCCTCAATAGTTATTTCTTCTATATAGTCGTGCAGGACGCCGTCACGCAACGTCGTCACGTCCGACTGGTCGGTGCCGGTGTACCGCTCGATCTCGCGGCGTTGGTCTCTCTCGCGCTCCGTTGACCCCGGCTGCAACCGTGTACCGCCATGACCACGGCGCGGGAGGTGGTGGCGGGCCGGGAAGTAAACAAAGGGGAGCCCGTGGGACGGCGCGGAGGCGGGCGGCCTGGACGCCGGTTATCATCCTTCGCGGGCAGGCGGGGCGAGGGGATTCGTCGTCCGTGCACGCACACCGGAGTATTGGGTGTAGTGCACATTGCACCGGGGTACTGCATTCGGATATTTGCCCGCGGCGACGTTGTGTTCCGCGACGTTCCATTGCCCGAGACAGGTGCACAGCAATACGGCCGCCGCGCGTTAATTGAAACGAGTTCGGCGACGTGATGTCCGCTCACTGCCGGACACGAACGTAGACACCTCTGGGTGCCGGTATTCCGTGTACAGAGTTTCCCGTAGTGCGCCACATTTCATGAATCGACCGTCGATGGAACGGATGTTTCCAGTTTCCAATCGGAGCTACGAACGAGGTACTTACTGAAATTTGTTTGGTTTTGGTATTTTAATTTTTCTCATCCGCCCAATATGTTCGTCGTATCTCGATCGTCTACCTCATCGTCTCGTTTGAAAAGTTACTGGTTTCGTTTTTATCCAACAATTAAATAACAGTTGCCCATTAACGGCTTTTAATTTATTAGTGTAAACTGAACTTGTCGTATAAAATTTACTGTCATTAGTTAAAATAAAGATTGTCGTCGTAGACTTATGAAGTGATGTTTTTTTCTGTTACTAATCTGATACCAACATTAATAATATTTTTTATGTACTTATCAATATGAATACTTCAAATAGTCGAGTTCAGAATTAATGATTACTTACCTTTTTTATTGATTAAATTGATTTGATTTATCTTTTATATCTTTATATCTATTATATTTGAATTAAATTGATTAAACCTAAATCTAGTTTAATTTATCAATATCACTTTTCATAGTTTTTTGTTGTTATTGTGATGTTAGGTACTTGGTTGTACAAAACAAGGTTTAGTGTACTACTTAAATACAAATCGTCATCGTTTAATTTGCCATTAATGTATATTAGCTGATGAGTTTGTTTTTACCAAAACTTTTTTTTTAAAGAATATTCAAAATCTAATTTTATCATTCTCTGTTTCCAGAAGGGTAATTTTTTACGCTATCATACTTAAAATTTCTACTCCATTGAATGTAATTTTTGTCATTTTTCTGAGTTTTCTTAAAATTTTAAAAAGTATGCGAAAACATTTTTATTTTTTGTAATAATACTGTATTATGACTATATTAACAAAAAAATTATCATATTTTGTGTAATAGAACTTGCTATTATTGTTAGCAAATGATTCAATCATTGGTTCATTTTGTTATGTTTCAGAATATAAATTTCATTTTTTTGTAATAACCCCTTGTAACTTGTAACATTTGTATATTTGTTTATATTCATTCCAAATAATGATGGAGTTAAATATAAATTTTTTATTGTATATTTCAAAGTTTGAATGCTATTTTATAATTTTGAATATTTTTAACACTATTATTTTACTCATATAATGTCATTTCAAATTAGAAAAATATAATCTACATGTTTAAAATTCAAACACTATTACTCGTTCACTAATCGCTATATTTCCAAAATAATAAAACATATGAACTTGTAATTTGACATAATGATTCCTCTAATAATTAAGATGTGCAATAAAAAGGGATTTTGTAATAATTAGATTTTTGGTGAAAATAGTTTTAAGTTAGATACATTAATATTTTCTTTTTTTAATATATTTATTTTAAACATTAATTAATTATAATTAAATAAATATATAATAAATAAATAAAAATATACATCATTGGAATACACTGAATATATGCTTTTTAAAATGAATTGTTAATATATGAACTCCTTTAATAGTATATAACTTGTAGAATACATAAATGCATTTATCACTAAAATTTTGAATAATGTATACAAGGCTTTATGGTATTTCCAAAATATGAATGTATTACTGAGAGTTAGTGTTTATAGTTATTTATATATAATGTTCTACAACGTTTATTAATTGTGTGATATTATACAAATATTTGATAAATTATCATAACTAATTTTTTACCTGTTTACACAGAACTGTAAAAAATACCTTTTTTTTATAAAATATTAAGTCAAATGTTATGTTATATTTTTAAACAAAAAATTCAAAAATTACATTTTTTAAGTACTACACTAAATAATTATACATTATAAGGACAAAAACCTTTTACCATTTTAATTTATTTTGGGAAGATTTGTTTATATTTAATACAATGTGATTTTATAGTTTGCAGATAAATTTATGCAATAATATAAACATTAGTAATCATCAAAAAAAAAAAAAATTGTTTTCAATCATATTATATTATATAGCTATTTTATTAACACTGTTCAAGGAATGCTTTATTAATTATTTTTTATCCCACTCATAAATACTTTAAAATAATTAAATATATTTACTAAATTTGTCATATACAAGGTATAACCAAATTAAAAACTGGAGGTCATGGGTAGGGCCATCTTGTAATAATAATGATATTCATACAATTTCCTTAAGATAATTTTTTGCTGTTTAAATATCTTTGTTACATGGATTGGTTAACACCCAAAACCCAAACTCTTGACTTAAATGTTGTTATATATTATAACACAAAATAATAAAAAAAATTTATTATATTTTAGGATACAATAAATAATAATTTTACTAGATTGTTAATAAATCAATGTTTTCATTTTTACTTCATCATTTTGGATCACATATGTAAAAATATGCCATATAGTTAAGGTTTGTATGGTTTTAAGTTGAACAGTTGTAAAATATAATTTTGATATAAATGGGATGGTTAAATATAAAATATTTATTTACTTTTTAGGACCCTTATTAACAATTAAAATTATTTGTAATCATTTAAAATGTATGTATAAAGATAAATATTTTTAAATTATAATTATGATAAGTTTTTTCAATGAAAACTTATTCTACGTGTATTCATTGTTCAATTCCCGAAATTAATAGAAAAATAGAAAAATAGATTATTTAATAAAAATCTAAAACTTCTATTATAACTTTTGAATAAATTGTTAAAATAATGTAATACATAATTATATTTTAAGTTGTGTATTTTTAAGCAATATAAAATGTATGATGTAAGATTTTTCAACTTTGCTTATTTTTTGTCGAAGTATTCATGTTTAAATAATAATTATATATTTTTCCTACACATTTTATTATGATTTTCTATATTTTTTTGGAAAATGTAAATACATTTTGTGTGTTTTTTTACCCTAAAATAATTTAAGCAATTATATGATAAAATACAGATACTAATTTTAATAAATGTTTTTATAAATAAAATATAGTTTCAAGTTTTATCAAATTATTAATTTTGATAATTACATTTTTATCAGTGTTTTGGGTAATTTATGATTAATGGCAACAGTTATTATTTAGTTATTTTTTTATTTTATCATTTCCCAAAAATAATTTTAACTAGAGTTGAAAATATTTGGCTGTATTATCAATCTTATAATTTTTTTAATTTTTTTATGTCATTAGGTTAGCTTTCACAATCCAATACCAATGTAGATGGATAGTGATTAACTAATTCATCATCAACTTATCATGATATCAATTTTCCTCTATCGCTGGTAGTTGAACAAGTCTGGCCGTTCACCTTACGTAGTATTATGCATGGCACTACTTGAAAACAATTTTTAATGCAGAAAATATAACGGTTCTTAAGAAGTAATATAAATAGAAACATTTTTCAAATCATCTATTTATCACTATAACAGTAATTACATCTGTTATCACTACTAGTTATAAGTAAATTTTATTTAACTTTTTTTTACCACTCTTATTACTAAGGAATCACATTTCTAATTGTAACATTTGAAATTCAGGTATTCTAATATTGTTAACAACGCTCTTACTGTTGTCTTCATTGAACGTTGCTGCTCTGTAAAAATCCAGCAGCAGCAACAGTACTAGTGCGACTATGAACCACCTTGGAACTGAGACAATTGGTCGTCGAAGCTTGTTGAATGGATTAATGACAGCAGCAACGAGATCTTGGCGACATGGTCTTCAACCTAATGGTCACACTTCAAATGCTATGGTATTTCCTACTATTACTACAGCTGTTAATTCTAGTCCAACTTGTCGAACTCCCACCACGGATAGTGCCAATATGATTGAAGAGCAGCGCAGGCGGCTTCAACAACAACGGCATCAAGATCACAGACTTAATGTTCTTTGGTATGGTGGAGATGATAGACAACAGCAACAGACACCAGCTCTTCTTTTTGAATCTCACAATCAATATCAGTCAACAGATGACTGGGAAAAACAACCTCTACGACAACGGGGACGAAAATCTCAACGTTCACGATGTCGGCGAAATCATAAGAAGAAACATTCTATGTTACCCACATTACCGATTTCATGGGCTGCCATGTTAGTAGCAATGTATGCAGCTGCTATGGCTGTAGTATACTTTATATTTGGCGCTTCTACCGGCAGCGGATGGATATGGTTAAGAGGTATTGCTGTTAACAATAATAGTTTATTGTGGTTATACCATCTACCACCGACATGGTATTATATAGTACAAGCTTTTTGTGCAGCCATTATCAGTTGTTGTTGCCATCATTTGTGCTTCCAGCGACAACAATGGTGTTGTTATATATTACTTGCACTATTCAGCACCACACTATTGCCGTCTATTCCACTTGCCGAAGTCTTCAGTGGAAATATTAAAACAACTTCATTGGGAAATTCAATCACAAAACAACAACCGAATTCCTATAATCCAGAAGATTTTAATGATAATCGGTTAGCATTATATGAAGGCTTGTGGCAAATAGTTTTTTTCATATTCATTGCATATTGTTTTGTATTGCCGACAAGCAACAGTGGATTATCAGATAATACAAATGACGAAAACATTAATGAACCCAAAAAAGATGTTTTAATAAATATCAAAGAAGACCACCATGTTACAACAGCAGTTTTGATATTTTCAATTGTGGCCTCAATGGGACACACAACATTAAACATATACACCGCACACTGTTGGTACTCCCCACAACATATTCATCGAGATTACAATTCAACTAAATCTATGGCCGCTATACAACAGGTTTGATCACAATATTTTATAATATGTTATTGTTTATGATGCGAGTGTCTAATTTTGTGTTTTTTGATGTCCTCAACAGCTTATAGCTAACACCATAGTGCTGGCTTGTATCAATGTGACTGGGTGGCTAATACGTCAGTCTGTGATTAAAGACCGTGCAGAAATTATAGGTTATGAGGGTAACAACCAGTTTCTAGGAAAATACCAACAGTTACGCTTTGCACTAAGACGACAAGCTGATAAACTGGTAATTATAATATTTTGTTAACTGTTAATACTAGTTGTAATAATATGTTGTTTAAATTACTAATTTTAAGATTGTATTCATAGTAATTTGATTATTATCTTTATTTTAATCAATTTCATATGACTTTTCATATTATATTCTCATTATATTTTCACATTGGGATTTATTATTTTTCATTGTATATTATAATTTTAGTTAGTACTCATTTTGTAACTCAAAACACAATAACAAACACAAATAAATGTGGAATCATTGTTCATATATTTTACATTATATATATATTTTTTTTTTATTTAGAAATCAAAAATAAATAGTTACAAATTAACAAATTTAACTGTGTAGAGAAGAATAGGAAATAACACTATATCAGTTAAAAGAAATATTACAGGTGCCATTCTTGATTTTTTATTTTAAATAAATTTCACTGTTAATATCAATAACTGAAGGCTTATAATCACAGATTATATAATTTATTTTATATAATATTTTATTTAATATTTTAGTTTTTATTTAAGTTGTATTTTGAACCTGCTTAAATGTTAATAATAACATAATTATTTTAATGTATACCAACTCTCTAGACTGATAGGTTGCTATTTAGTCATGGATAGAGGACTTTCAAAAGAAGTTTTCGTAAAAAAAAGTGTACTTTTAATTTTGATTGAAATTTAAGAACAAGATTTTGGAGCTGATCGTTTTTGTTTTGGACCACTTAGGTACTTTGGAAGATTAAAAATATTGATGGTATAGATCTGGGTCTTAAAATTTAAAATTGTCTATTTCCAGTCTTCTGAATGACTCCTGAAATTTGAATCTCATAATTTGTCATTATTCTTCAAGCAAAAACTAACAAATTCCTTGAAAGGAAATTTTAGGTTAGTTAATTTAAACTAATGTATTTATTATTAATACATTTTTCGATTTATCTATTTATTTTTGTGCTCTATATGTAGGTATTAAAATATGTAGATTTGTAGCATACTTATAAACTATTTAAATAGATAATAATCAATTCTCCAAACCCAGATTATTTAATAATAATGTACCTTTGGTGTTCAATAAATATAAATTTCTTCATTTATCTCAGGATTACAGCTGTCATAGTCATATTTAAAATGTGGCACATAATATTTGTTTTACATTCTGAAATTAAAATGTTTATAATAATAAATTTAATTAAATTTGTTTGAAATAATTAAATAATAACTTATGTTTTTATTTTTAAAAAGGTAATATAACTTAAAACAACAAAATTTTTACAGTAACTCATGAATTTATTAATTATAAGATGTTCATTGAATAATCTCATGTTATTAATGCATAGCTATGAATTAACAGCCTAATATAATATGATTTATTTTCCTTCACATTTTGTAAGTGGGGTAAGATAATGTAAATTATTTAAATCATTTTATTTTTATGAATTATGTAGGTTATAGACCATAGGGTCATGTATTTTTGTATTCTTAAAAATCAAAATAATTTATTTTGTTTTTTATCTGTTATTCTAGTAAATTCATAAATAAACATAACCTCAATTTATTTTCATATTTTAATATTTATAAATATTGGTACAGTATATACACAACATTTGTATAGTAATAAACATTTTATGTGTTGTACAAAAATCATAAATTGATGACTGAACATAATATAATATATGAGGAAATGGCTATCCACATTCTATTGATTGAACTCATGTTAAAAATACATTCCAGTAATACTGCAGTTTATTTGAATTCCTAATGTATGCTTTTATTCTATATATATTTTTAATAGAATTAATGCTAGTTGGAATCTTATTCATTAATAAGATATCTAACATAATTAACTTTAATACAAACAAATAATTATCATTATTTTTATAATCAATGACATTACCTATTTATATATTATATAATTGATAATAAGTAATATGAAATATGTAAAACTAAATTAAATCGAATATAGTATTATATTTACATTTTAATATTTTACAATCTATTGAAACCATAGAAAATTGGTAGCAGTGGTATAGCTAGAAAAATATTTTGGAAGGGTTTAAAATTTTTAATCCTCTTATATAAGTATTATATTTTCATTTTAGCAAATTGATTATACATAAGTTAAAATATTAAATTATTTAATTTATTGAAACTGTGAAAATTGTTTTATGATGATATGATACCTATTTCTTAAAATTATTGTTTACTTTACAAATTAAGAGATACATTTCATTTTTTAACCCGTGAATTCCCCTGGCTATATCACTAATTAGTGCTACACAATACACCTATTTCCTATACAACCTATACCACAAATGTATAAGTATATTACAGATATTCAAATAATAATAATGCCTTTGGTTGATGGCGCTGTCAGTGGAATTTATTTTAATTATAATAGGGCCATAAAAAAAGCGCCTATACCCAAATGTTATCGCCTAATCTTCTCTACACCGTGGTACGAACTTAATATTAACTTTATATTCCCCGATAATTCAAAACATATTCTTTTCGAATTTAGCAATGTTTTTATAGTTACTCATAAATGTATGGGAAATGTCTTGATCTATCTTCTTAGTAATAAATGTTACTATGATTTATAATATTTTTACTACTTACAATTTATTTTAAAAAGTTTATGCTGTTACTAATATTATTTTGATATAAAACAGAATCTTCTACTGACGTCTTTGCTGCCGATACGCGTATTTTCGGAAATGAAATATGATATAGTCACTGATGCTGCACGTTCCTATAACATTATAAGCGGTTCTAATGACGATAATCCTCAGAGCAAACCATCTCAACAAGAATTAAATCTACAAACACCTCAACTGCCTAAATTGTATCTGAAAGAATATGAAAATATTAGTGTGGTGTTTGCCAATCTAACGGGTTTCTGGAACAATGGATCTGCTATCACAGGCTATGGAGAATCTGGGTCTCAATCGTCTCGTCAGCTCATCACTCTTATTGACCGACTTATGGTAGATTTATTTTGTGCACTGGCCCGTAGCAACCACTGCCTTCCTATACGCTTACTCGGTCACCGTTTATACTTCGTAGCAGGACTTCCGGCTGAAGAGGGTTATTTGCATGACGATAAAAACCCTAGGTGGACATTGGACGCTGATAAACATGCCAGTAATGCTGTCCGTTTGGGACTAGATCTAATCGACGCCGTTAAGTAAGTACTAAATTAAATAAAAAAAATTAATAATTAATTAACTCATAATTAGCACATTGTAAATTTGTTAATTTTTTAAATATTATATTGTAATTGTAACACCAACATTTTGTTAAACAGTACAGTGATTCGTGATGTAAGCCGACATGGTTATGGTCGTAATATAAATCTTAATGTTCGAGTGGGCGTTCATTCTGGCCGAATTGCATGTGGTGTACAGAGTTTCACAGGAGGCATAGGGACCTGTTCCAATTTCGGAAGTCGTTGGCAGTATGATGTTTGGGGCCGTGACGTTAATGTGGCTTCTCATATTGAATCCAGTGGTCGCCCAGGGTTAGTGCACGTTAGCCGGGCCACTGTTGATAAAATTACTGAAAAAGAAGTAGCGCCAAATGCAGCCTCTGGGTCAAACCATTTTCCAGCTGAAGTCAAGTTCCGCAAAAAAACCGTTAACCCTGGACCAGATTTTAGTGATAAAGACAATTATACCTTCGAACGGAGTCATGAAGAACAAAGAAACCAGTTTCTTCGCCACAATCGAATCGATACATATTTTGTTGTGCCTAGCACATTGGTAAGCTATAGTCCGATACAAATGTTGTATAATGAATTAAATGGATATTTTTTAACGAATATGTTTTGTAATTTTTTTCTAGTCTCCTAATTCAGAATTCAATAAAAATCCTATAGAAAATTGTGGTGATGCATACATCACCAATGACGAAAATCATTACAGTAAACATATTGAACCGTTGATTCTCCAATCGATAGAACACCAGTTACAGAAAGAGGAGATACGGCGGCAATATGTTTCCATTGATTCTACGCAGGAAAATGTAAATACTTCGGAACAACTGGATCAAACCACTAAAAAAACAGGAACTGTAGACATACCTGTAACAACCACCGCTCCAGTAACCAGCGTTAAGATGGTTATGAACCGCCATAGGCGTAGTAAATATTTTGAACAAGAGTCCCTGCAAGCTTTGGTGACAAAAATGAATACAAGTTCTGCTATTAAAATACCAATGGTGCGTATTATGCAGTATTTAATGTGGAGTAGTTATGTTTCTCTTCTAATTTTTATTTTTACCTGAAGAAGCGCAGAAATCGTGACCGCAACACAAATAAATTAAATGAGTTTATTATTTTAATTTCATGGTCATATTTTTTAGACGCGTCGCAGTCGATGGGAGGATGATATTTTTGGAGGTCATGACAGTAATGAACATGAAAAAGTTAGAGGTAAATCTGATGATGATGATCTCTTTCGGCTAGCCAAATCACAGCTAATGCTTCTTTGTGTGATTATTGCTTTGTTTGTGGTGAATGTAACCACCATGCCATGGACTTTGTTACTTGGCATAACGTTTATTACACCGTTTGTTATAACTGCTGTGAGTATTTTTCATCAAATCAAATAAAGATATTAGTTATAAATTATATAATTACAATTTTATTTATTTTGACGTAGGGAGAACTTATATATGTGATGGCCTTGTTGATTGATTGGATTCCACGCCCCACGTTACACAGCTCTACTTACTCCACTGCAATTTTTGCTGACGATGATGAATATTATCATCACTATGATAGCGATAACAATGATAGTGATAGTAGTTACAACAGTGATGGTGGTGGCAGATGTTTAACTCGTTTTCTTATTTGTCATCATCCTGGTAGCTGTTCGTTTTTGGCTAGAATATTTAAGCCTTTTAGGTCAGAGTCTAATACTACTATTTCGACTCGCAGTCCTCTAGAAAATAATAACAGTTGGAAATGGCTTCCTGTAAAATGGTGCCGTTGCTGTCAATGTTACGGTCGCCATAGCTGGTTCACATCATGTTTTGATAATGAAGGCGTGTCGTCTGGTGTATCGTCTGACGATAGTGATATCGAGAGCCGACTTGGTTTTCGGAACGAGAATGCCATAATGGCATCTACAGCGGGTGTGTCGCCACCACCACCACAACAACAACAAAATCAGCTACAACATGCACAGCCCCTTAATATAAACACCAATAGACAACGTCAGCGACATAGGCGATTAATGCGAAAATATCAAGACGAAGAAAGACGCACTTGGTTCTTTTGGCTAGGTGCTTGTAGTGAACTAATCGTTGTGTTACTAGTATGTCTTTTAGCCCTATTAAACGCTGTAAGTATGTTAACTATGATTTTTTCGATATTTATTTATAACTACATTTATACATTTAACAAAAAGCATAGAAATTATGGCATATTTTATTGTTTGTAGTTTACTTGTGAACCAGTAGCGACAGCTACATCAAATGCTAATTTTGATGATCAATTCCATGTCCAAAACAAAATCATCAATGGTACTGGTGAATTCAATACTCCTATAGTTAATATCAATACAACACAAGACAAAAACCATAGCCCATTGACTTGTTTTTGGCCTCAATACGCTGTGCTTACATGCTGCCTTGTATATGTGTCAATTGTTATTACATTTCCAATATATTATGGATCTCTGCCAACATTGCGTATAAAAATCGGAGTACTATTTGTCATGACTTGTGTGTTCGCTGTAGCATTTATTCACTTTACTCATCGACATGTATTTGTTGCCGCTTCAATATCATCACAGAGACCTTACAATATTGAAAACGTCAATATTCTTGGTCAACAGATTATTAACACCACCAACAAACAATGGCTTAGGGAACATGACCAAGAACTACAGCATGCTGCTGGATTGAATACTGTGATTGCTACAGTGTATGCAATTGCATTTGCCATGGCTACTCTTATTTGCTTCATATATAAGCATCACTTACTAGATCGGCGAGCCCACAATAAGGTTAAGGTTAGTATTTACAATTAGGTATAACTCATTTGGAACAGTATTTTTGTTACTGTACTATATTAATTCAAGTTGTCAATTTGTATTTACAGATGGATCGTGAATACAGACGATTGGGTGTGTTACGTGTGGCCCATCGACGTACTTTGCATGCCATCGTACCTGACCATGTAGCTAATTCATTACAAAAAATCTACTCTGATACAAAAAATGTTGATTATGGAAGAACTCGGCGGGAACTTAATTTAATATCTGCTGATAACCAACCAATACCGATGAACCACTCGGTACATTCAGTATTACTCAATAATTTGTATAGCTCTTATGTATTATTTTTCTTATTTATTAGCTAAACCGCCAAATTCGAGAACGGATTCCAGCTTACATATCTCCACTTTATTACTATGGCTACCGATCTGTAGTCGTCATATTTGCTACTGTTGTACAATCAGATCAAATGTTACCAACCATTATCCCAAGCAGTGAAAACAACTGTCATTACAATTATCGTCAGCTTTCATTATTTCACAACATATTCAGTGAATTTGATCGGGTAATTTTTATAAAGTATGAATCTAAATTAATTTTTATTTTAAAATGTTTTTTTATGTAAAAAGCTACTCGATGGCCAAAAATTTCGAGGTCTGGTTGAAAAAATTAAGATGGTTGGAACCAACACATACATGGCAGCTGTTGGGCTGCAACATCAGCATGAATCAGAGCATCAATTACTCATGTTGCTGAAAGAGATAAAACAAAGAAACAATGAAACTAGTCAGTATAATAACAAAGACGAAAAAGATGACATAGACAATAACCTAGCAAATGGCTACGAATTATATGATGTTTTATCAGCACATCATGTTATATTTGCTTTGGATTTCATTTGTAACATGCGTCGTATTCTATACCGCCAACAGTCATCAGTAATGACTCCAAATTCGTGTAACTCACAAATCGCTCTTCGAGTTGGTTAGTACAAGATAAAAATAGTAACTCCCAGAATTCCCAATGTATTTATATTTTTATAATCAAGTATAACAATAAATCTTACAGTTAATAAATTCTAATAGAATAAATTGTACCATATGAATTTCTTTTTTAATAGAATAAAAGTTAATGCATTTTAATTTGATTTGTTTTTTAACCATCAATAATTTAATTTAGACATACTTTTATAATTTTAATCATAATAAACTTCGTATTTTTTATTTATTAGGCATAATTTTTTCATAAAAAGAACAACATCAAAACTTAGATTCCATATTCACCTATTATATTCCTAATCATTAATAAATTATTAATAACTAGCTAGTCATATTATTTCAATTTACAATTAATTAGTTAAAAAATTAAAACTGTAAGAATACTTTTGTATACTGTTAATTTGTTTTTATCTTTTTTCTATTTTATATTTAAAACTATTAAAACATATTATTTATATATATTTACAGGAGTTAACCTTGGACCGGTTGTGGCTGGATTAATTGGTTGTAATGACAGTATATGGAAACGGCCTCAGTATGATATATGGGGAAATACAGTAAATGTAGCCCACCAAATGGATACCACTGGTGTACCAGGAAGTACACAAGTCACAAACTATGTGGTTGAAATAATGAAATCGATAAGAAATCCTAAATATGAGTTTGATGTCCGAACCAAATTGATCAACAAAGACAACAAAAGAATTGCTTACTTCGTTCGTGAAAATTTTGAGTCTGATGAAAGTCATAATTCGATCAAGGCTTCAGGCTCTTCTAACTATAGTCAAACTCAACACCATCAAGTTTCTATGAGTAATAAAAGTCATCTTCAGCATCTCGAGCCGGAAGACCGCCTACAACTGTATAAACATCCATCTACTATACAACCATCCCAGAATGCCTACCGTGCGATCACACAACAATTACCTCGGGATCAGTTGCATAATATACCCGTTGTTACTGTACACTCGCAACATTCATATTATAACGCTATTCCACAGCAACAAGAAATAAGGCATATTAATACGGAACCTCAAAAATCACCACCGCCACCACCACCACCACGTAGTCCACCACCTGTAAACATGCGGTGCACACAGCATACTACTAACTATCCCAAAGTTCAATATCAATGTAGTGGAGAACGTGAACGAAACTTGGATAAACGACAACGATCACGAGGTGACTGTTACAACAATTAAATATTAAATGTAAAATGCCTCTACATATATTTTTACTAATTATTTTTCCCCTTATTCACAAGCAGGTTGCCAATTGTCCCATAACATTCAACAACAGAACCGGTGCACTCCTGAAACGACTGCGAAAACCACAGCCATATACGCTCGTCCACTACAACATCAACAACAGAACAATAATAAACAGTCTAGTGTAACTGTGGTGCCTCGGGGGCTTGTTAAAATTTTTGGCGATGAACCAAAACAGATATCGCCACAACACACACCAACTATTTCCAAATCCAAACCAACATGTACCTCAAACCATAGTACTAATGAAACTGTATTTTCTACCAAAAATACTCCACAACAACTACAGCAACCACGCCGACCGAATGTTTTACTGCTTTCAAACACAGCAACAGAAACGGCTCCAAATGTATCTAAAAACTTTGACGCTGACCGACCATTGCCAGCGCCACCGCGTTCTTCCGATACTGTAGCTGGTCGACAACGACATCACCACGATCCTCGGCGGCGGCGGCGGCATCATAATCAATCGCAAATGATGGACAAACATCAACAGGAAACACAACAACTGCTTGCCCGATCAGATATTAATAACGACCCAGTGGTGGTATCGTCGGCAGCTTGGCCATCGTCGTCTTCGTTTCGTTCACCAATTAGTGCAGGAAGTTTTATTGGTATGTCATCTCCGCCATCGTCATTGTCATCATCCGAGTCCACAGATGCCGGTGGTACTACCACGTCTAATAACAATTATAATACTACTACTACTGCTTCGTCGTCGGACGAAAGTTTCGGTCGTACAGCTACAGAAGATGGCGGTGGCATTGATCGAGCGGATATTGAAGATTTCGATACTGCTGCCTCTTCCGCAGCTTTGTCTCCTATTCACCACCGGTATCGACAACAGCAACATATGCTGCTTCGTCAATGGTCTCCATCAACCACAGCCAATTCGTCTCCCGTTAAACGATCGTCTTCTTTCCGATCGCCACTTTCATGTGGCGACAACATTGCCGTATCTTCATCGTCATTAAAATCTCCACTTATGGCGGGGAATGCCATCACCACAGGCTTTAGTGGTACACAATCATTAAACCGCCGTCGTATTCACCCCACCAATACTACTTCTGGTGTTAGCAATTCTAGTCGTCGTCGGCGTCGTCGGCAACAACAACAGCAGCAAAACAACACACCAAACACTGAACAATCGATATCTCCTGGCGTTCCAGATGTTACAAGTGCTGTTACTGCCACCGCAATGACGTCATCTGAAAAATCTGAATCACCATTACCGTCACCTTGGAAAAAACAGCAACAGCAACAGCAACAACAACAACATCGACGACAAGTAACGAGTAAAGAACAAGGATCAGGTTGTGCCGTTGTAGGTGCTGACTTTACTGACGAAATAAGACGCATACTGTTATTGGATCATCACCGTGGCAATGTCCGTCAACAACAGCGAGGCCTATGCGAAGGAAAAGAAGTACAAGTTAACAAACATCGTCATGTTAAAGAGTGAGTACAATATTTATTTTCTATTTTAAGAGTGTGGAAAAATTGAATCATTAATAATTTAAGTTATACATTATTATTAATACTTAATGAATTCTTAATTAAGTTTAAATAAGTTTAATATATATGCTGCTCTATTGATAAACTTTTATGAGCTCATTAGTAAAAGAAAGTAAATATATAAGTGTGAGCCTCAGAATTCTATATTTGTGTGAACTATCAACGTTACAATTTTGCGGCCTCTTATAAAATGAAAACTTCCAAACCTTTTTACACATTGTTTGTTTTTATGTTAGGAAAATATACGAAACAGTTGCTAAATTATCTTCATCTTCAAAGCCACAACGAACTGCTGTTGTTTCGACGACGGATCAAAATCTCGATAGAAATATAGAAAATCAACGTAACGAAAACGATAGCAAAGATAGTAATATAAACTCAGCTGCAATTGTAGTTTCTCAAACTATTGGTATAACTACTGATAGAGAAAATATGTCATCAACTTCATCGTTTGAGGCACGTGAAAGGGAAATAACGGAACAAGTCAGACGACAGGTGAAAAAAATTATTGTTTTATTACATGTTAGTCTTAATTGGTATTAAAATCTTGGTAAGGTTAACTTTGTGTATTGCAAACGAAATTTATAAATCAAACCTGCATGTATTATATTAATTATACAGGTATGTATAATATATTAATAAGTAGGGCTCCTCTTAAAACTACTGTAATATGCATGCATTTATGCACTAAAAAATTGCGAAATATGCAATCAAAATATGTACTAAAAATTATAAAATATGCATTTTTAGCTAATAAAAACCATATTATACACAAAAAAAAACATTTTTAAATTTGCATAGCATTTTATTTAATTTGATTTACATTATTATTTATTATTTATTATATGATTAGCGTTACACTGTATTGCTATGGGTTTTTTAATTTTATAAAATGTATAACTACATCTGTTATCACTAAGTACATTTTTGTACCGTGAAAAACTTCGTTCTACATCAACTGATGTTATTGGAACATATTTGAAGATTGCAAGATCCTCAACCTTTAATTTATTTTTTATTCAAATTATTAGAGAGTAAAATTCTGTCTCCAACCACGTTCCCCAATGCGTGATAGATTGTAGTTACAACACTTATAAAACTTATGTTTAAAAATTGCAGAATTAATTGTATAGTTCATTCAATTAAATTGTTTTTTAAAAAAATGTACTGAAATACCTATGCAATTTTATTTTTAAAATCCCAAAATATGCAACTAAAAAATAAGACCATTAAATATGTAAAAATATGCAAAATAAAAATAGTATTATTTGATTCAGTAGAACATGAATTAAATTTATATCCAGGTTAGCATTAAATTGGATAAATAAAAAAAAATATGCAATTTCATAAAAATCCGAACCCTATTAATAAGTTTAATATATTTATTGTACAGGGTCCGGCAGTGAAATGGGATGATTTCATCACTTAATTACTATTTAATGAATGAATAAATTTTAATTTTAATTTTAATAAATATAAAGTATAAGAGTTACAATTTTATGTTTAATACAAAAAAATACTATTTTCTATGTACTACGTTTGCCAAATGACCTCCATTGTTATTTATGCATTCTTGTAGGCGGAACTTAAAGTTATGCATGACCTCTCGCAGCATATTAATGGAAATTGATTCAATTTCGTCTCAAATGCGATGTTTGAGTGTTTGAATAGTTCTGCTGGACCTTGTATAAACTTATTCAGTAGCGTGGCGACTGGATTATTTTATTATTGCAAAGGACAACATACATTTTTGGTACCCACACTACCTTTAAAAATGTATGTCTATTTAATAGAACGTCTTCAAGTCATAACTGGACAACTGATACCTGATCTAATTTACTATACTTAATAATAATTAATAACACAAAAAAAGAACAGGAATTTTATGTAAAAAATATCGGTGCTAGGGGCATCCACCATCCTTTCAATATTTATCAGGGAAAATAGCCTATTTTGGACCCATATTCACCACGTTTCTGAACTTATTAATTGTTCAGTTATGATCAATTACATGACTGTACTTATTTTATTGTTTTATTTTTCTTGTGTTTTTTGATATTTCAGCAAGCTGAAGTTAGACGGATACTTCAAGAACATAAAAACAACGTGGTAGCGGTTGTCAGAGGAGTAACGGTAGGTACTAATGAATCGGGTCTACACAACCGACGACGAGTTCCAACAACCGCGATAGAATCTTTATGGAGTGATGACGAGTCAATGGAACCGTCATTGTCATTATTGAACGATGGTCACCAACAACGCATCGGACTTTCAGTAGGTGAATATGATGCCAATGCTACCTTGGTTGCTGCCGATAACGAATATACTACTGGCGGCGAAGGTGACGGGTACACAACTGACTGTGATGGCGATGGATACACAACCACTGGATACACTACAGATGATGCACCTCCCTCCACAGCTGGTATGGCTACTGAGATGTCATATGCCACGGCTGCTGATTTACCAAATATATCTCCAGCACGTCAACTAGCTGACAACTTATCCACCCTGAACGACACTGGGCTTACAGACGCTGAAGGTTATTATCTGATTATCTTGATTATCCAACATTATCTGATCTTTAAATTTAATTTTATATTATATTAAAGTAATAGAAACTGTATAATTATCATAATCAATATTGTAATCTTAACTCAACGTTTATCTTATATAGCTGCATTGAGTGACGTCAATTCAATGATAGACTACAATGACTGTAATGAAAATAACCGGTACAGAGGTCGTCGCCAGAGCAGCATTAGCAGTAACAGTGTATGTCCATATGCAAGCGATAGTTTTTGCGACGACGATGATGACTACAATGACGACGACGAATACTTTTTTTGGGACGGATACCACGTGGAAAATGAAAAAGCAGGCTCTGGCGATGATGAAGATAACATTGAAAGCCGTTATAACCATAGCCAGTTCTTACAGCAACAACAACTACTATTATCTTCACCGTCATCATCATCACCACTAATTAATGATGCCAACGTTGACAATAATCAGAAAAGGTACGTTTCGGTGTTATATAACACATGACAACATATAACTGTCATTTACAATATAGTCACTTTTATTTTAACATTAATAAGATAATACTTTAAATGAATTTGTAATATCGTAATAAATTGTTTTAATGTTTTAAGAAATTATATTTAAAATCATATCTGAACTATTTTTTTATTTAATATTTAAAACAATAATTTTAAATAAAATTAATTGCGACTCGTACTAAAATCCATTATATTTATATATTTTATTGATTTGACAATGTCTTGTAAAGATGTACTATAAATATATACAAGTTAATTAAGTGTTAAATAATAACTAAGTGAAACACTAATACAGTTGTACATAAATTATATAGATAGAAACTCATTAATTTAAGTTACATTACATTGAATAAAATTTCATAGAATTATAATATGTCATCAAATTAATGAAAAAATTAATTTCACTTTATGGCTACTAATATAAATACAAATAAAGATTTTTTTATAATAGTATTATATTATGTTAACACAATTGCAAGTTTTTAATAGAAAACTATTAAGTTAACTATTTTTTAAATATTTTGCTATGTAGAGAATATTGATATAATTTCAGATTTTTTTATAATTTTTTTCTTATTTTATGCATTTATAATATTATATTATATTATCATACTATATCATTTAATTTTGTCATATTGTTATTTTACTTATTTAAAATTTTTACAGATTACAATATCAGTCACAACAGCAAACTCCATCACAGGTCAATGTCGTCAATAATGTAAATAACTCTCAAAGGCCTAACACATCTGCTATCACTTGCAAAGCTTCAAAAACAACAACCGCTACAAATACTACTCCTGTAGCAGAAAATTCTACTTGCAATTCATCTGTTGTTGATACTTGTGCTGCTATTACTAATGCTAATACTACAAATACTAAATTAGACGAGCCACCACCATCTTCCAATACTAAGGACCAGTCAAATATATAATAAAGATATGAATAAGTTTAAAATAATTGAAGTGTACTAATTCATATATTAAATAAGTATATCAATATTATCATCACCAGTATATTTAAATATACTTAAGTCTAAAGTGATTGTACCTCAATATACTCAAAATTATTTTTGTAATCAAAAAATAACACATTCATAAATGCTAACTAAAAAAGATCAAATATATAAGAGTTCTATTGTTGTTTGTATATTTTAATAAACTAGTAAAAAGTCTTAGCGAAATAGAAATATATCAATTACTTAAAATACTTATGGCGATTTAGCTACTTAAATTTATTCATAACTCAAATTTTATGTTTGGAATAACTATCACCAATTATTGTTAAAATATAAGGTAACGATCGAATTTTATTATTTTAAGTTACTCCCCTCAATTTGTTAAGGATTTAATATTATATTAAGTTTAAATGATAATTTAACTTTAAGGGTAACAGTTATATTACTAAAAAAAAAATACAAAAAAAAAAATAGTAAACATTTACATTTATTTCGCATTTATTATTAACAAGTAATAGTTGAATTTTATCCTATAACCTGTTTTACTCAACAACCAGATAGATACAATGCTAATTATTGAATGGAGGGCAGGGCAAGTATTTACTAACACTTGTTTCCGATCACGCTTCTCCGCCGCCGCCGGAAAGGATTCCATAACCATGTATTTATTTTGTTAGTACTATCAGTAGTGTCATTGCCACTATTAGTTGTCTGTCTTCGTTGACGTCGTTGTTTGGAGGTTGACTGCGACAACATCTGTGCTGGTGGCAGGCTGGAATGTTGAGATGAAGTCATCACCGACGTGGTTGTTTTCCTTCGGGGATACATCTATTGTGAATAATACAAAGTTAAATAGATATTGAAACAACTGTGTTTTTTCTCTTACATATATATTATACTAAATTAATAACAATCTTTCCAAAATGATAATAAGTAAATTAGAAACCCAATTATTTCATATGCGCCGCTAAACTGAATGTATCCCATTATTAATAACTTCAACATAGATTAAATATTTAAACACTAACAAGGTTGTGTAAACTTATAATACTACGATTTTAATTCTAAAAATATTTTAAACAATTTTCTTATTAATGTGTAGATTACACGTTTACTGAAATTTGGATAAACATTAAGGATTGAACTTTAAAACACTGAAGTAGTTTATTTTGGCCAAAAAAATAAAATTTGAAGAATATTAAATTGATTACACTTATTAAACATTTATATTAAAGAGCAAAAGTAAATTGCTTTGTATATTTTCAGAATTACAATAACAACATCTAGAGTAAAATAATTGAAAAGTTATTGGGTTCCATCAATGTCGAAAAACGAATTATGTACACTAAAATAATTCATCAAATATTTATTAATGACTTGTTTAACTGTCTTTATAATAGTTTTATTATAATATAAATAGATAAGTATAATGTTTAATATTATTTTATACCTACCTATATACCAATTTTTTTTTTTTATTATTAATGTTTGATATATTATTCATTGTTAATTGTAAAATTATTTTTATTCTTGTAGTTTATAGATTACTAATTGTTAATATTATTGTTCTTGTTTATTTCTTCGAAAAATAATAGGCCTCACTAAATAGGTTGATTTACTTTATGCATCGGATGATTATGTTTGTAAAATGACTGTAATATGTATGCATTTATACACTAAAAAAATGCATCTTAGATAAAAAGAACATGTAGAGTAAAATTTAATACATTTTTCAATGATTTTTGTTAAGGTTAATGATAAAAATATTGGTCGCTAATTTTCTGATTTTAACTTATCACCTCATTTAAATATTAGAATAACTATATTTTTTTTATTTATCAAAGGATATTAACCAGTTATTAATGATTTATTAAAATTTATTGTAGTTTTTGATTTTACTAAGGTGTTCAATAATTTCATCACTACTAATTAGTTTAAGAAATATAGATACTGTATTTTATTATTTCATTATCACCAGGCATGAATCTATTTGAATTTATAATCTTTATTTTTAAATTATTTCTTACATTTATAAAGTGGTTATTTAACTCGTTACAAATTTTAATTTCATCGTCAGTAATAATACTATATTGTTTATTATATTTTTTAATTTGTATGGTTTTCCTATTACCTAATTAATGATATTCCAAACTTGTTTGCAATCAGACTGAGCACGTTGTATTTTTTCTTGGTAATGTAATTGTATAGATGTTCTTACTAATAAGTTTAATATATTTCTATGTTTATTATAAAATTGTTTTAAACGTATATCAAAGGGTCTAGTTTTATCCTAGTTTTGAGAATAGATTTTCACAGAGGCTAAAATATATATTTTTTTCGTACTGCACGCTTAGGGGTTTTGTCATACTCCCATTTCAAACGTTAACAGTAATGAGTAACACAATTAAAATAGTTCATATTTTAGATTTTGCTGATGATACATCTTGATATTTTAAAAATATATAAAATTAAAAATAAATACCATAATATAAAGAATAGAACCACAACACACTTTTTAATTTCGTACTACACATTTAACGTTTTGCATAACACATATCTAACCGTACCTTGTTCGGGTCCATTGACGTTGACTTGGTCGCGTGTCCATCAGACGCCACCGCTGCAGTGATTGGCGTTACAACTTTCAATTGCACGGACACACCACCACTGTCGCCGGAACCGTAGTGCCGACGTCTTTGATTGTTTACGATGAGCTCGGCTACACGTCGGCACGTGTCCCACCTGACGTCCAGAACACGGTCAACACCGTTCCCGGTGCATTTCAACTCCACCACAATATCCCCTCGTTTCAGACCAGCGTACTGCAACGTAAAAACGTGATATTAATGCGTGTGCGTGGACGGCATAATCATACCGTTGGGTAAGATCTTACAAAATAACATTTGGATGAAAGTTGCGCATTGCTTTTAAAAAAACTATGACAAGTACTTTGTACATAGGAATATAATGGAATTGCAATGGGCGCGCGCGGTTCGATAAAGTGAACGTCGTTAAATCACCTGTGCCTGGGAATTGGATCGGACGTGTCCCACGGAGGCCGGCGGCACCGCAGCCGTCGCGCCGCCGCCGTGACTGCGCAACTCGAACCCGAACCACCTGTCCACGAGTTGAATCGGATCGACGGTGGCAGGCGATTCGTCGTGATCGTCACCGGCGTCGACTGCGGTGGACCGGTGACGGCTGCCTCGGACCATCTTCACCCACCGGGGCCGAGTGTACCGGTGACGGGCCGAGAACACGGCCACCGGGCCCAGCCCGGCAAACAGGTCGGCTCGGCGTTCTTCTCGATCAGCTGCCTCGTGCAAGTGTTGCCTTTGCCGTGGTCGATCGTCACCACCGCCACGCTGTTTAGTCGCGGTCGTCACGCCGTCAACATCGTCGTCACCGTCTCCGGTGTCCGTGAAGTCCGGTGCGATCGACATCAGCCGAAATCGAGTACGGGCTAATAAAGATAAATTACGTGTCATTAAGTTTGAACGCGACGAATACCGACAATATTCGCTCAGACATCGCGTACGTCGGGCTCGGTGTTTGCGTTTCAATTATTCGTACCAGTGCTCGACTTGGCAAAACTGAAGAAGGAGGACACTTTGTATAATTCAAAAAAATTAGCGTGCTCCAAAACTTGTTAATCGTTATAACTATAACGTAATAACACTAGGGGAACGCTAAAATTTCCGAAAATTAGTCGGGGTATTCCGTGCCCCTGTGTTCCCCCTCAAGTCGAACATTGATTCGTACGAATATTATATAGTATATATACTACCTGCACCGTGATGTTTGTTTGTTTTATCGTAACGAAAAAATAGACAACCGCTTATTTTTTCCAAACATATTTAGCAAAACCGTACTCGAAAATAAATATTATCGACTAACACGAACGTATTGAATCCGAGTAGTTTCACTTGGCGATCAAGCAGTGATTTAATTGTTTTTTTTTTTCAATAAAATTACAAACGCTCGTTGTCCGAGATTCGATATATACGAGTATAAAAAACTGTTCACAGTTTATCGTTGATATTAAAATAACTTGGTACACTAAAAAAATGCATTAATCGCTTTTTAAATTAACGTGCTCAGTTTTCGATTTAATGACACGCTGTTATGTACTGATAGTGCAAATAAATAATCCAAACACATTAACTCTAATTAATATGTATACGAATTGCTGTCAAGTAAATATATAGATAACTCACGTCTGATGAGCACACCGCGATCCACGTCCAAGCCGGGTATACCGGCTATTCCAGCCGCAGTGAATTCCTCTTGGTCAGCGTTGCCGGAACAGTAATCCGCGACTGCGGCAGCGTCCGTACCTTCGTCATCTGAGCAACAGTCGTGATAATCCTCATAACGACGTTCCTTGGTCGCCTTCGTCGCGTCGCCGTTACTGTTGTCCTCGTCATCGCTGAAGCAACGGTAACGGCAGCAACAGTGATTTTCATCGTCCTCGTCTTCGTCGTTGCTCTTTGTGGTACCGTATTCATCGTCGTTGCGACGATGCATTAACAACAATCGTACTGTTCGCTGCCTTTCCCGATCCAATACTCCGGCTAGTAATCCGCCGCCACCAGAAGTGTTCCATTCAGCTTTAGCCCGGAGTTGTCGACATAATCGTTGTGCACGGGCTGCTCGATCATGCGCTGCTGCTGCCGCTTCGAGCAACAGTTTACCTGCAATGAAATAGCGTATCGCGTGAAAATTGTATCCAAGTTTCGACAGTTAAATATTTATTATATTTGTTTAATCATAAACAAGTACAAAACAGGATGGTTTATTATTTGTAATTCGCATGATACTAAACGCATTGAGCTAAAAACGTGAGAACTTTGAAAGTGGTTTCGAATAAGGTGGGAAAAAATCAATTTTTACGAGGACATGAATACGGAGTGCTGCTCATCAGAAGGTATATGCCACATAAAGTCGAATACAGCCACTAGAATTTTAAAACTATTTATTTTTAACATTATAATTTCATGTATGATTGGTACTCGAAACGAACGATAAAACTTCCGGAACGCGTTGTGTTCAAACGATAGATACCTTCGCGCTGTTATACGAGCAGTTGTTTACTTGGTTTGATCATCAGATTTTCCAGAGTAGGTACCTATTTAAGATCAACCTGAATACGAGTAACATTCACGAAACGTTCAACGTTCAACTTCGAACAAATACTGAGTAAGCGGCTAGTCCTATGCAATTTTTGTAGTGACACATAACAACATATTCGCGTGCATGAGGAAAAGTATAGAAAAAAAAAAAAAAATTAAATATGATCCGTGTATTACCGAGGTGCTTGCATCGCTGCTGTTGCCGCATGGTTTCTGACGTCACTTCGTCGTCTTCCGCCATCTCCAAGCCCGCGGCAGCCGCGGCCGTCATTAGCTCTTGGAACAGTTCACCTGCGTTCGAGTCATTAGCGTTTCGCCATCGGCGTCGGCCGTGGTGCGGCCTGTCATCAGACGAGTCGACGGTGCACCGGTAGTACGGGAGCAGCGCGCACGCCGCGTAACGGTAAGCCAACGCGGCGTAGTGTCGGTCTTTGATTCTGCACACGGACACCCAAACGTCCGGCAGCATGGACGAGTGCGCGCCTCCCTGCTCGCCGCTGTTTTCCTTTGAACCTTGCGCGGCCCCGTCGCTGGGACGACAGCTGCTGTTGTACACCACGTCCCCGTACATTCGCGACAACTTCACAAACAAAAAAAGTAAATAAATCGACGACAGTTCAACCGGCGAGGGCGTGCCGCCAAAAGCAATTCAAAAGCGTAGTATAGTCGCACAACATTTTGCACGCGTGGATCGAAACCGTAACGGCTCAAAGAACAACTTTTTTTTTTTTTTGCAACTGAAATTGCAACGGTTTTTTCCTCCAATTTTCGAGACTGATCGAAATAGATTTTTTTTTTTTTTTGGTTCGTACAACTTCGTTTGTAGAACCGAATCGAAATTATCGACAAAAAACGTCCACTATTCGAGTTGTTACAATTTTGATCCAAGCGTGCGATCGGTCGTCGTGCGACAATGGAAACCGTGTGGAGGTACTCACGTGAGCCGCTTCGCGCGCCAAATCCGTCCAGGACGGCGAGTAGTTCACAGTCACGTCGTTCGAACCGCCACCCGCCGCCGTTACCGTCGACGATCGTTTCGCGGACGCGTTCGGTGCACCGCGGCCGGCCTCGGTCTGGAGTGGCAGCTTGCGGACGTGTTCCTCGCGGCGAAAACGGCGACAACGATGCCGGACGGACGCCAAGAACCGCCACTGCAATCTCTCAAAAGCGCACTCGTGCGCCTGGGCCTAAGTGCAACAACACGCGATTACCGACTACCCCTATCGACCGTGCGCAGCAGCACTAAACCGTCCAGTACGTATGCGAGCGCATCGAACGGCAATTCGTTTTGGATCTATTTCGGGTCTGCGGATATCTATTTGAAAGGCGTACCGCACGGATGCGGAGCCGTTGCCGGAGCTCGGAAGTTATTGCGTTTGTAACTATTTTTCAGATCCATCGATGTATTGCACGCTTTAAATTCGTTTTATGCGTGTACGAATAATGAATCTAAATAATTTCAGTGCGGATTTTTGCGCTTATCGTCATATTTTCGATTTCAGCACGATTCCGTCGATTTTCCTCGTTTGTTATACACATTTTTAGATATTTTAAATACTCATTTACAAGATTTCATTTATTTTTCTACGTAAAAATTATTATTATTATTATTATTATTATTATTGTATGCTTTATTGTAACAATAATATTCGTAATTTACAATTTCAAAAAATAAAATATAATAATACAGCTACCCTACTAAGCACACCTTGTGTGGGGGTAGCGATTCTTATCTACTTAAGTTTTTATATTCAGAATAATTTATAGTTTATGAAAATACATTTTATAACAAAATGAAGATAATATAAAATATAAGGGGATAAAAAAATAAAATAAAATGAAAATATTAACTATTTAATATTTTGATTGTATATAACTATAAATAATAAATAATTAATAAGTTAATAATTAATTACTTGATAAATTTAGAACTCTTCTATAGTTTTTAAAACATTTTAAATTATTATATCATATGAAAAATATTTATATTTATATTTAACTTACTTTAACATAAACTTAGACCATTTTATAATATACTTTTTTGGCCAAAAACTTTAATACGATTTGGAAGATATATTTACATTTTTTCTGTATTTGGTATTATACTCATTATCGGAGAAAGATACTAAATTTTTTTGCTTATAAGTTCGTGTAGGACTGATAAATTATCAGTCCTAACCTAACATTCATTTTATTATAGACTGGTTCTAGTTTGGATAAATATATAATAAGTATTTAATTATGCAATTTAAAGCAGTATTGATTCTGGATAAGTGAATATTCATGATCCCTAAATCGGTTTACCATAAAAAACAATTAATTATACTAGTAATAAATAAATAATTATTTTATATAAGTCGTTAAATATATAGATGTTTTATTTCTTTTAATAGATAAAAGAATTGTCGTAGGATATTGTTTAAATAATTTATATAACCATTCCATTTAACCCTATTTTCAATTATTAAAATTTTGTAAAAGTACTATTGTTTAATAAATCGTAGTTTAATTTAATAATTTTTGACCCAGTCGATAACTGTGCAATTGAAAATGAATTATTAAATGAAACTATTAAAAAAACTATTAAAACTATTTAAAAACTATTAATTTTATTTTCCGTATTAAATCACTGGTATTGCATAAATATTAAACAACAAGATCCCGAAACAGGTACCAAAACAAATAAAAATGTTAGTTCGAAGGATTATTATGCATATCGATTGATGATTTAACGCGATCAGGACAACGTTTTCTACGATGTCGTGAGCTTTGTCAACAATTCATGGTCGACATGTATGTAAAGATAAAGAGCAAACGATTACGATACTTGTGATTCAATCAGAAAAAGCTACGTGCGGAAGATTCTCAAAACAATTAATAGATATCGGTGATGGAAAAGTTACTACAGATGAAAGGGGATGCAAGGGGATATTCTGCACAATTATTGATTCACAAGATGCTTTCATTGACCAGATATTTTCCAATGTACACAGACAATACACAAATCATGACTGGCTTGACGTTTTTTCATTTTTATATTCTGTCAACGTTTATAGCATTCCATACCTCTTCTACTTATATACCAGATCCTTATACAGTTATATTAAATTAGTTATTTTTTTCTAGCAAAATATTCTCTAGAAATAATTTATATGACAAAACGATTTCACAAAACTTCCGAGCCCGTCATTACAGACAAAAACACACAACCGCTCAACTACTAATCAGGGCAACGGTATAATGGTAAAACTGTCGATTTGTTTTTATTTTACGTGATTCCTATAATATTTTTGTTTAGTATTATTATAAAAGTACATACGACAGTATATTATATTTAATATAAGTATACATAAAAAAAAAAAAAATCGTATTTGTATATAATATAATAAATAAATTATATACGAATACGATTGCTTTTTATTTAGCATATTTCTTGTATGATCATAATTAAGGAAATTAGTGGGTTCACTCTTTGTTCTGCTGGGCCGGTTGAAAATGTATGCTGCACCGGACACACGGTCGTGCGCACTTACGACACACTTATGTACGTCTTATGATCTAAATAACACGCATACTGACCATCATAAGGGCGTAAAGGACGACGGTGGCGCGAAGATCGGCAGCCCGGGCCGGAGCGTTGGCGAACGTATCGCCGATGTGCCGGTACGCGCCGGCCGCCCTCAGGAAACATTGCGCCGCGGCCACGGCACCGTCCACGGTTTCCGGTCCGGTCGATGTCGACGAAGAGCTGGCGGTCGGTTTCCCAGTGCCGCTGGTGTCGTCGTCGTCTCTGCCACCGACGTTGGTGCAACGGCGGTCATACTTGGCGCCCATTTGCGTGTGCACCGCCGCCACGTTGAACAGCACGCACGCCTGTTCGAATCGGACCGTGCGTTGTCCACAGGACGGGACGGGACCGCCGAACGAATCATACCTACGACCGAGCGTACATAAGCGTAACTGATTTGATCGATGCAAGAATGAGCAATGACGGTTTGTGTACACAAACAATCGACCCGAAACCCGATGTATAGGTATTGGTGATGAGTTGTCTGTGGTTACGGGAAATCGTTACAAGTAGTCGGGACAGTAAAGAAAAATAACGTTGAAATTAGAGCACGCATTAATCTGTTGTTTATGTACAATTGTACTAGCTATATGGCTAAAAAATATTAATCGTAATAATCATCGCATTACAATCGATGGGGACTGTCCATCGGTTGATGTCTCACGCACAAAAATTATATTATGTGCTTATTACGATTTACACCGTCGTTAATAAACGACGGTTAGGAAAGAAATGAAAAACACGTTCGATTTGTTCATATTAAAACCATTCAACAGTACGTATAGCAATCGGAAAGAAATTATTTTCTCTTAGATCTGATTTCCCGTCCAAATATGTATTATTGAAAATTCCTTATTGTTAAGGGTCGTCTCATTGATTATTGGAAACAAATAATTTTCGACAAACATTGTTAAAGTTACTCTCCGATGCCCGATGTTAATTTAACCGATTTCGATGTAATTTTAATGCAAGCAACTTGACGATCAATGACTGCGTATTTTTGTCGATTCGATCATCTGAAGAATGTTTAAGCATATAATTAAACGCATGAGTTCCGAGAAACTGTAAATTTTTTCCTACGAAAAAAAAAAAGAACGTACCTACTCACAATTAAGGATACAGCTCTCGGTAGGGTTGAAGATAACTAAAAAATATATACTGTGTCGTTAAAACACCGATAGTAAGAGGAACACCCCACGAGAAAAGTTTCACTAGTGCTGATCAGTAAACCGCGTACGATGAAGGAAAATTACCACTCGAAATAAATGGCTGGTAGTGACGACGACGCGTCAGGTGCCTGCTGCTGCTTGTTCTGACGGTAATGGTTGTCCTGTTGCTGATGGTTGTGAAGTGGATGATTTCGCGGTGCGGTCGCTGTCGCCGAAGAAGGCGGGAAAAACCGGCGGTCCACGTAGTACAGCTGGCGGTAATACCGCAGTAAAAGTCGCACGCCGTCCGCGTCACGGCTAGGCGTCTGCGTGTCCTGACCAATAGAAAATCCAACTATAAGTAGGTGCGGTATTTACGCGACACTGTACCGGCGTGCATAATCGGTGCCGTAACGAACATTGCGCCCGGGGCGAACTTCAGAACGCGCCTCTGCGCATTTTTTTTAATTTCAAAATGTTATAAACATTAGATGTTATTTTCAGCGATTGCTCCGATCGATATAAAGGGCGTGACGTTGAAGTTTTCGTAAACAAAATATACAACGTTGACCGTTTTGTCGTGAAATGCAATTTTTTTGTTTTCGCGCCCCCCCCCCCCCCCGGAATTTTGCCCCGGGCGCAGACACCTCTCGCCAACCCCTTGCTACGGCCCCGTAAAAAATACATACCAGCCGGAGCTGCGTCAACTCGTCGACGGCTTCGCGTAACGATAGCGAACGCCGACGTGCACCGCTGCCGTAGTTCTCGTCGTCGTCGTCGTCATCGTCGCTGTCCGTATGATTCGTTTCCGTTGATATGTCCACGCCGTAATGTTGACTGATGAACCGCTATATGGAAATTATTAAACGTTTAAAGTTATAACTAGGGCTCGGAAGTTGATGCATTTTGCATTTTTTTTTTAATTGATGTAGTCATTAATCTATCAAGCTAAAAATCCGATTTGGATGGTCTTCTAAAATAATCTGTAATTTTTATTTTGCATTTTTTTACATTTTTTGCCATTATTTCTCATTGATATCATTTTATCACAGTCCTACATTTTAAATCATTTTTTTTCGACAAATACGTCATTTTTCTATAATATAGCGAAATTTTCTTTTACGTACATTTTAATGCTAAATTTTTTTTTCATAAAATGTGAAAATATCATAAAAATAAAATATAATATCTTATTTTAACTTTTAAATATAGCTTATTGTTGTCAGTGTTACGAAAATAACTAGGTACACTAAAATTACTGGCCGTGGTCGAGCTATTTATCTCGCAATGTTTGAAATAAGGTATATTTATAGTTTATCGTATATTTATATTTATACTGTATTATTGTAAACAATAAAATTATTATTTTTCAATAACAGCTGAAACATATTGTAGCCACTATATTTTGTATAATATAATTTAGTATTCGACCGTCTCGACGTCTCGTGTAACGTGTTGTTTTCTGTTGTCCTCTTTTAAAAATTTTTGTATTGAAAAATGCCTAAAAATAAAACTTCGACTAGTGCTCGTTTACGTGCGTTAATGTCAGAATTCGGAAGTGATATTTTTTCGACTGATGGATATATACTTTTTTGCAAGATATGTGACGTTAAGGTTGCCGCAGATAAAAAGTTCACTGTGGAACAACACGTGTCACGTCAAAAGCATATACACGGTATTGAGCGCAAAAATTTACAAACTGAAAAATCAAAAAATCAAAGTTTACTGACACAACCATCTAGAAAATGTACATTTAATTATGATTTGTGTCAAGCCCTTTTATCGGCTAATATTCCGTTGAATAAATTATCCAACGATGGTTTTCGTAATTTTTTGGAAAAATATACAAAAAAGAGTATTCCCGTCGAATCGACATTGAGAAAATCGTATGTTGCCCAATGTTACGAAGAAACAATGAACAATATAAAAAAGTATTGTGAAAATCAAAAACTGTGGATTTCTATCGACGAAACCACAGATATGGAAGGCCGGTATATCGCGAATGTAATTATCGGTACGTTAGAAACTGGATGCCCAGGAAAAATATTTTTACTTCACACAGAAGCACTGGAAAAAGCTAATTATACCAGCATTGCTAAATTATTGGATAAAGCACTTCATCTTTTGTGGCCTCAAGGGATTAAATATGACAATATTTTGCTGTTTTTGAGCGATGCAGCGCCATATATGATAAAGGCTGGTAAAGGCATAAAAATAATGTACTCTAAAATGGAACATGTCACCTGTTTAGCTCACGGATTACACAGGGTTGCAGAAGAAATTCGTAAATATTTTCCTAAAGTTGATCAATTAATATCTAACGTAAAAAAAATTTTTTTTTAAGTGTCCTGCCCGTATTCAATTTTTTCGAGAAAAGGCACCGAATATTTCTTTACCGCCACAGCCTGTATTAACTAGATGGGGGGACGTGGCTAATTGCCGCAAATTATTATTGTGAACACTTCGAAACTTTAAAAGAAATAATACTTGGTTTAAATAGAGAAGACGCTACATCGATTGAGAAAGCTCAAGATCTCATGGACGATTGTAATTTGAAAAGTGACTTGATATACATTTACTCTAATTTTGGAACATTGAGTGATTCTATAACTCAGTTAGAAACATTTGGGCTTAGTCTTCACCACTCGATAAAAATTGTACAAGATGTAGAAAATAAAATTTAACAAGCAGGAAATAGAGTAGGACAAGATATTAAAAATAAATTAAAATCTGTTTTGGATAAAAATACTGGCTTTAAAACAATGACGATAATTTCAAAAATTTTGAATGGTGAAAAAGTGTCGAACCAAAACTTTCCAGACGACCTCAATAATTCCGATATTGCTCATTTTCAATTTGCACCAATTACATCAGTAGATGTAGAAAAAAGTTTCTCAAAGTATAAGAATTTACTTTCGGACAATCGCAGATCATTTACTATAGAAAATATCAAACATACACTTATTGTTCAATGTAATAAATTTGATTAGGTTATTTAATTAGGATCATTTTATATTTTGTTTTAAATATTTTTACAGGATATTTATGGTTTATATTTAAATAACAATTTTTAACAAGATATTAAATAAAAGGTTTTTTTCTTAAAAATATAAAATAAGTAATTTTTTTTTGCATTTTAATTATGCTATATTTAAATAACAATTTTTAACAAGATGTAAAATAAAAGGTTTTTTTCTTAAAAATATAAAATAAGTCATTTTTTTACATTTTTTAGTTAATAAAGTTATTTTATTTTATAATTTGACAATTGTTGGGTCATTTTTTGTAGTAATTTTCCATCATTTTTAGATCATTTATTCATGTTTTTTTAGGTCATTTTTTAAGGTTCTTTAGGTTAGGTCATCAACTTCCGAGCCCTAGTTATAACCAATAGTATATGTTTACGAAACAGTAGCACGTAGACAGTTGTCGATCTCCGACAAACACACGCACTACACGAATAAAGAAGTAATTTACCTAAAGCAACGCGCAGATAGAAGTATGTATACATATATAGTAGGCAGGCACATATCTAGAAATGAAAAAAGTGGGGGCTAAACGAAAAAAATGTACTGAAAGTACATAAAAGTGCATATACGCGTCCCGTCCCGAAAAACAATAAGACTAAATTGAAAAAAAAAAATTATAAAAGTGAATAGCCTTATTCATTGCGCATATCGATTTGTATTTTGTACGAAGTATTTCTTATTTTTTGAAATATCTTAAGTACCGAAGTCCTAGTCCAAGGGGGGATTCGGCCACCATAGCCCCTCCCCCTTGTATCCGCGCCTGATAGTAGGTATGTAATGTATAAATAATGTTCACATACCGTAAACGAAAGAAAAAGAAAAAAAAATCGTTTTCAAACCAATCTCAATTAGACGCCAGAACGATACGCATTGATGAGCTCGAACACGCGGGTTGGAAAAAAAACAATAATGCGCGTATCAGACTTGTATCAGTTATCTGTTCGTGACGAGTGGGCGCAATAATAATTATTATAATTATAACGCACGGCCGGTGCTGCTCGACCTTATCTGGCCGCTAATGTCTCTGTATCGTAACGACTTGACGGGTGGTATTATAAACACTAACCTCGAGCGGCGGTCGGAAATCGATGGGCCTAGTATCTTTCAGGGGCACGGCTATCATGGGGATTTGACGTTGCCGACGACGCGGTCGGTTAGTCGTCGGTCCGTCTGCGCCGCCGGGATAGCCGCTGCAGTGTCTGTCGAAATCGCCGCGGTCCTCATCGTCGTCGTCTTCGTCGCGGTACTGGTACACGTCCACCGACCCGTTGAGCTCGGCCAGCTCGTCGGCCAGCAGCCGCACGTTGGATTCGAGGAAACTCAACTCCAACGCGACCGTCTGTCTGATGAGTTTTCTGCTCTTGCTCTTGGTCCTGACGCCGCCCACGCCACTGCTATCACCACCGCCGTCCTTGGAGGTGGCCCTGTATAATATACGTACGCATACTGTTGATCAATTACGTCTACTGCAGTATTGCAGTATGACACGGCAATCGTGACGCGGTGCGCGCGACACGGGAAAACTGCGGATCGTTGCCGTTTAACATCGAAAAACACCAACGGTGGTAGGCGGATTCGAAAGTAGTAGCGCGGGTAAACGATGATGATTTCGATTACTCATCCTTGATTCAGTAAGCGTTGTCAATCGAAAACCTATGATAGTAAGGATTTGCACGTGTGGTTTGGAAAATGACACTGTCATCTCAATGTTTCGATGAAACGCGCGCGACATTACTTATTACGTGATTAATGTAACTTACCGCAGTAGATTCTCCGCGCCCTCTCGTAACCGTAGCTCTCTGTCCATTTGCCGATTCAGAGCAGACCGGGCTCTTTGTAACTTTGCTCGGCATGTGGCCGCCTTTGGATCGGTGCCCTACGACAATACATAATTAAATGTAAAAAATAACACGTTATAACACGAGAAACTTGTGTAGCACGAGAAAGGTGGTAGGTCCCCCTATTGTGATTTACTTGCGTTGATCGGACACGATATTATCTAATCATATATATCCGTTATGATACGTAAATATTTATTATTTCAGAATCTGATGATCTCAAGATATTTCAATGGTATTCTTAACGAAAAATCATTATTCATGTTTATTGTTCAATCCACAGTCGATTCTAATCGAAACGGTAACTATTAATTATTGTTCGTGATAAATTAATATTTATATTTTTGTTAGTAGGAAATTCGCTTTAACTTTTATTACGTAATTCTAATGACTTTCAAAACTATAAGAAAATCATGATATCAGATTATTCGTTATTGTAGTTCGTGTAAAGATTTGTTTTAAACTATGTCGATGAAATTTAAAAATTAAAACTTTATAGTAATAACGGCTATTTTCTGGCTAGCGAGTTTTTATACAGAATGCACTTTTTTTGTATTTTAGATTTAACCGTTGAAAAAAATTCACTTTCATCGTTTTCATTATACATATATATCAAGAAATTAAATAGGTGATGTATTATTTATTTTGCACTTAGATTTTATGAAATGTAATGTATTATTATAACTACCTATAATCTAAAAATAATAATTAATGACAAAACAAAAAAATTATTTTAAATGTAATACATTTTTATTAATTTTTACTTATTAACAGTTAAAACAACTGTATATAAAAAACATGTTACGTATATTTTATAAAGATTTTATTTTATATTATAAAAGTACCAACAACTTTTGTGTATTTTATGTTTAGCCGTTGAAAAAGATTCACTGCTATCATTGCACACACCAACGTTATTTGATAAAAATAAAACTGTAAGGGCGATTGAATATTGAAAGACTCGTGTGCGAGGTATAAATGTGTTTATTGTAAAAGCCAGGAATTGACTTGTGTGCCAATTAATGCCAATTAATTGTTGACTTAAAAACTTAAGCATTGGGTACTTCGTACATCCGACTCACAAGTCCAATCCTAGCTTTTTCAGTCCGCCAAATGTGTGATATTACACAATGTCATGTACACATCGCGCACGAGTCTGGTAACCATATAGTGTCAACGCCCATTAACGCCATCGTTTTTGCTAATTCCGATAACCGTTTCGCTGTTGATGGTCATAATATCATAATTCATTAATGTATAACGGTTAACCGAATAAACCGAACCGTACACGCGTTTCATCGCATAATGTATCGGTGGATGGACCACACCGCGCTGGTGTACAATCATACAAATTTAATTCCAATAATTATCGGACAAACGCGTACTAGTAAAAAAAACATTTCCACGGGTACCTATTACGCACGCTTGCGCTCTAATATCCGCACCGAGTTTGGAATGCGAAGATTTTCCAGTGTAAATCTAGAGGTATACCGTGCAGTGGAAGCAGCGGCGGCAATAATTTCAGGTGGACCGTTATACGAGCAGTTACACGGATTCCGGTGTGGACGAGAAGGCCAGCGCGGGGATCAACATCTCGTTATTCCAATATATATATATACATATGTAAATTGTTTGATGCGTATTCTTATAATTATTGTTTATCCACGCCTAAGCGGATAATTCCACAGATACGTAAATAAAAAATAAAAACAGTACAATGATAAAATTGATACGGTATTTAAGTGGATATATCATAATAGTAATATGTAGATGCAGGTATGTAGAAAACGTAGATCATTAGATCGACGGACGGACGGACGGACGAATGACCGGAAGATAACTACGGAGGCTTTGACGAAACCGCCGCCGCCGCCGCTGCCATGAACACATAGACATCGTTCACTGAACAATCTGTGTGTAACTGCACATCATTCAGGGTTAAATTTTCGTACGATCGTTGTAATATTATTGCTTCGTCACGTTGATCTATACGCACGCGGATGGGTAAAAATTGGTGAGAGAAAAAAAAAAAGAAACAGGGCGAAACTCGAGGCGAATGCTGTTGGGAGGAACAATATCATCCGCGTTCCCGTGTTGCCTTGCCGTGCGGTTTCGCTGGTTACGTCGCGTCCGTTGTCGTCGGCGCACGGTGTTGTAATTTTTTACGGCCCCAACGGCTATACGAGTCGCTACCGCCGAGATTTGTAAGAAATACGCTTACCTTTGCGATGGCCCGATTGTGCGCCCTGGTCACGGCCGAAGCGGCCATTGCGGTCGGTCCCGCCACCGGGATTGTCCGCGGTTTCGATCGGTCCACTATCCTGCGGTGCCGCTGTCACGGCGGGAGAAGAACATCACTTGTGCGCGCGATGAGACGCGTAACGAGTACAGGACCTGGACGCTGCGACTACGTAGCCCGACTGTTGGCGGACGGACGGACGACCGGTCGGCGGTGCGCGCGCGCGGCGTACACGACCGAACAACCGTCGTCGTCCGTTCTCTCCCCCACCGCGTAGCCGCCGAGGACGTCCGCGGCGGCGGTCAGGAGGACGCGCACGGGAAAACCGGCTGGCGGCGGCGAGAGCAGCGCGACGACGATACGCGCACGGCAAGACGGAGAGACGGGTGGTGGTGGTGAACAGGTATCCGCCGCCGCCCGCTACACTGGTATCCAACTCGTGCGTGCGCGCGCGCGCCAGTGTACGCCGGACGCGGAGAACGGCATACCACTACCGAAATACATGAGAAGGACTGGGGAAAAAAAAAAAAAAAATTATCGAAATATTAAAAAACACACATACGGACGGGACGGGGGTACACACCTGCTGCTGCTCGTTAACGATTTCTGTTTCCAACGCCGTTTCCCGTACGGTGGCCACAACGAGCCGGCTACGGTATTACAATAATATCGTGTTGTTTTCGACGGCCGCACACCGGTTCACACACAGACACACATTCTCTCGGGTCGGCAAGCCGCCGCGACACGGATAGAGACGGGAGGAAGTTGTTGCCGCCGCGTTATATGTGGGTCTCTCGTGTGTTTACAAGTGTCTTCTCTATCTCTCTCGCGCTCGCGGCCGTTCTGGGAAAAATGTAAATATTATTTTATAGCAAGTGCCCGCCCGGACCCGGTGAGCTGGGCCCGCCGATAAGAAATCGTAGTGCGTACGACGATTACCGCGCGGTGCATACCATCATCATCGGTATTATCCGTTAATAAAACGTATTGTGTCCGGCTAAAGCTGAAAAGACGGATGGATTTTTCCGCCGTCGGACCGGACGACCACGCGTTGTACTGCTGCGCGGAATGTCCGTCTTTTCGACGCGTACTGACGTCGATGCTTTTCGACGTAACGGCCCGTGTACGACCGACACGTACGTGAAACTTTTCGACGAATATTTTAGTGCCAGCGCTTCCAGCTGCGTCGTCGTAACAAAGCACACCGCCGCGGAACAAGACAATCGTGTTTTCGTGTTCTCCCGTAGCTCCGCATTATATTCCGATGTTGATCGCTAAAAACCGTACCGATACGTTCTTGTGTTACGTAGAAATGCGTTGCAAACACAATACGAGTTTATCGAATGTTGATATCGTTCCATAATATTACACGGATGCGTTATTAATGGCTCGGTAGATTACACGGGTAACTGTACACCTGCGCGTACGTTTCACCGATTTTTTTTTACCCGTGTAAATTCTCAAAAACAATATTATTTAGGTTATGTTTGGTTACCATAATTTATTTGGCGAAAACCGGGACAGTTTTTTTTTTAATTTTTTCTTATTGACACAACTTTTTATTGATTTTTTTACCTACGCAATTATTACAAAAGTATATTTGTTTATTAATTATTTACTCCTGTGACACCTCCCTCCGGGATAGAAAGTCTGAAATAAACACCGACTAGAGTACGGCTACTCTACGCTACAGCACTACGCTACAAATGACAACATATTAAATTATGGTTGATTCCGTTAACGATATCTACAACTACCGCGAAGCGGCGGAAATACAAAGACGTATTTGACAAAAATAATAGTCGCTTAGCCGGGAGAATGATTAAAAATAGATTTCGTCAGTCAATGGTTCAACTTTTATCATGACAACGATATTATGGTTTTTCAAATTAAAGTTTAATAAAATACAAACATACATAATTGAAAAATCTTTCCGGAACAAATGGCTGCTCGAAATATATGGTAACCCTATCATAATTATATACTAATTATTAGTCGATGCAAAGTGCATTTAAACATTGCGTACACGGTTTAGAAAAATGTAAAACATTTATGCAGTCTTGTTAAGTATTCGAATAAAAGTATTTCATTACACTTTTTGTGTTTGAATATTATTCCGGATACATTAAAAAAATATATTCGATTACGTATTCTCAGCATATTTTTTTAATTATTTTTATTTAAAGTATAAATACTTGTTTCGGAGAAAAAATTATTTGTGGTTATAAATAAATTATAATCCTAGTTAGTGTCCATACTGCACATGCTACCCGGTGAATATTTAATTTACATATTAAACCTAGCCCATTTATTACTCTATATAGATATAATATATATATCCGTACCAGATAGCTTATGGATTAGATTTAACACTGACATTTTATTATCTTATATTACCTATTAATCATCAGCAATATCATAAGCAATATCAGCGCGTATTAAAATTTAGCGACGTTCAAACCCCCCAAGCAGTGTCTAAACATTCTGTGGTTGGTCGCCGTTTTTACTCTGTACTATAAGTTCAAATCAAGCACGTTGCTGCTTCGGACATTACATTTGCTATTTACCGACGAAAAGTTAGATAAAATCGTCTCGATCCGCAAAAAACATGCACGAGTTTATTTTTTTCTTGTGTCGCGTTATTATAGTGCATACAGTGCCGGGTTAAGGTCCCACCCTGCAAAGGCGGCAGTTGTCCTCGGGGGAGATTTCTTAACAGTGAAAACGAAAGTTTTCTAATGTATTATAATTTTCAAACAGAATTATTAATCATTGAAAAATGTGTATAACAAATAATAATAATAATATTATACTATATCACCTACCGTAGAATTATCAGGAGACCGAGCATTCAGCTTGTTATTAGTATGACCATATTATTATTAATTAAAAATGTTAAGGTACTGTTTCCCAGCAGTATTCAGACGTTGTGGCCCTAGATTATATATTTTGTGTATGATTGGTTTCTCTTAGCCCGTTTGACACGGAGGGTTTATTTGTTAGAAGCGGGGCGTCAGTACCGATCGGACAAGTATTGCGTCAAAACGTCCGGCGTCAACATGACAAGTACATTTTCGTTTTCTTCGACAAAGGGCGAATCAAGCTTTGATTGCAATCGTGGAAAATAACTAAGTTATTTTTGATAGTGCACATAAAAATCACAAGGATAATATTTAGAAAAAATATTTCCTTGTTATTTCTTTGTTATTTCTTCTTGAACCACGGATAAAATAAAATTTAATTGTTCACGATTTAGACGAAGAAATTCCCGAAACTTTTCATCGTCGTAAATTAAATGTCCACTAATCAAATTTTTGAAGAATCCTTCAAAGTCTCACGTGGAATACACACAGCTGAAATGTTTTCTTTCTTTTTTTTTTTTTTTTTTTGTTATTAAGCTTATAAGTAATTCATACTCAATTTCTTCATCATGGAGCAATTCACAATTAAAAATCAGATTTTAAATGCGGAAATTACATGCAGTAGAGACAATGGTCGCAGCGGTTATGATTTAATTGTGTACAATTAAACTTAACTAAAACAGTAAGATAAAATAATAAAATAAACTGTGTCTGGACAGTAATAGGGAACCGTACCTGTACGTCAGTTGTATCCCGACGAAAAAAAAGTGTTACACGAGTTGTGCCTCGGTGAAAATATAATTAATAGCTGCGAAGCATTTCACTCCAAATTTAATTCAAAATTTTATTTTCAAACCAACCCAATATTTTCAAATTTATCGAAGTTTTAAATAATTTTCAATGTGATATTTACATTAGAAGTACTGGAATAGTATCGAGACGACGTGTAAAAAAAAATTATTTATTAGTCAAAAATTAAATATATATATATAAATAGATAAATTTCTAGATTTAAATTAAAATTTTTGTTGAGCAGATAATTATTTTTATATTTTATTTTAAATATGATATAATATAATATAATATAAAGTTTTATTTAATTTTTTTTTTCAAAATGTATTCTAGTGTATATTGTATAAAATGTATACGTATATAATAAATTATACTGTAAACCATAAAAAATATTATGATCGAATTTTAATTTATATTTACGATATTAATGCATTTCCAAAAGAGCCACAGATTGCATGCTAAAGAGTCACAGGTTACCGACCCTTGCCCTAGGGCAACAAAATTTGACATATAGTCGGTGACGTTAGTCATCAGTCAAACTCATACACCCGTATAATGTTATTACTTAAATTATTTTCCACTATGGTTAAAATAATTAGGTATAAGTTTCACGAGACTTGAATATTTATCTAATTGATGTTAAATCGTTCTCTTTTTATTTTTTTTATTTTTATTTTGTATGAATAAATATTCATTAATATTAATATTAAAATATTAATTGTATTGGGGTATAATTTATATACATTGGCACGAGGCGGCTAAATGTCAAGCACCATTATTGTATACTGTCATATTTATACTGATAAAAAAATGGCAATAGAAAACTAGCTATTAATCAATTTAAAAACAGTTAAAGAATTTTCGAAGTTTTCTGCCAATGTGTACACCTAAATTAAATTTTAATAAAAATCAATCTGATGATATATCAAACAATTTTTTTTCTAATTGAATAAACAAATCAAATAAGTATAGTTATTTCTGTAGAAAATTAAATTTTGAATAATTTTTTTAAGGTCCCAACAAAAAATTAAACTTTCTTGGGTAATACTGCTCCTATAAAAATTTTTTTTTTTTAAAATACAATACGCCTTTACTCATTAGTGTTCCAATAAAACGTATATTTAGTATAGGAAGTGCAGTTGTGAATAAGAAACGAGAGAAAATTACTGATGTAAATTTTGAAAAAGTAATAGTGATTAAATGTCACAAGACATAATTGTTTTTCGTGAATAAAGTGTATATGCAAAATAAACATAATAATAAAGCAATATACCTGTGACTTTCAAATATGAAAACTAGTTTATAAAAATAATTTTATTTTGAGCAAAAAAATAAAAAATAAAAAATAATTTAAATATAATATTATTAATATATTGGAATAATTTTTGAGTATTCCAAAATGTATTGTAAATAACTTTTAACTATTTATTTTTATTTTAAAAAGTATTCCCAGTACGAATAATAAAAGTGTTCTTTACAAAAATGCATTTAAGTACCACAGATCATATTTTATTCTTAATAATAAGAATTTAATAAGCTCTAACGTAATTTATTTTTCATTTTTTATCATACATGTGAATATTTATTATATTATACCTATATATAAATATACTTGATAAAATTATTTTTACGAAAATGGAATATAATACCACAGAATATATTCATTATATTACTATCAGTTACGACAGATTACAGATTATATTATTTAGTATAAGTTTAAATACATTTCATGGAGGTAACTGAATGTTGATGACTTAAATTATAAAATGTAATTACATTTTTATTGATTTATACAATATTTAAGTTCCAATAAATCAAATGCTGTAAAATACATTATTTTTATTTTTGTGTGTACTAATTCATCGGATTTAACTCAAGTATACCGGCAAGTTCCACATGCATAGTAAAAATTAAATATTATTAGAATTTATATTATAAATATAAATTGTAAGTAGCACCTATAGCAGGTTTAGGTTCAGATTTTGTTAGCCTATATCTAATAAATAAATAATTAACAGTATAATTTCAGTAAACTACATAATAAAAATGAGTACATCATACGTATAACATAATTTGGTTTTTTACGGTTACATTTAAGTCTATACATATATAACTTTCTAAATGCGCTTTATTATATTATATTTTTACTTGTCACCAAAATACACATAGTAATTGCTTTTTCTTCTAGTTAGGTACCTATGTGTTCTAACTAAATTATTACAATTAAATTTACTTATTACAATTAAAATTTCTTAAAATATCCGCTTTATTATGCATTTGGTTTTAATATATTTTTAATGTGATGTTCGAGACATATGTAGATACGGTATATTCCTGTACCTATATGTTACCGTTATGGGTGTTTATTCATGCATACAATTATTAAATATTTAGGTATTGTCAGTGAATAACGAGAAGTTCTAGACTATTAGCTATTATACACAATTAAAAATTATATTAATAATATTAATATATAATAAAAATATTCAATAAATATATAATTTAGTCATTATTTAAACGAACAAGTATACTAAATACTAATGTCTTGAAAAGGAAACATACACATACATAATTATATATTTTTCACACAAAAATAAATTTAATTCACTTCGAAGTTTAAATTAGTCTGTTCGAAATTTAAAGAGTATTGCAAATCGCGATATGATCTTTCGTCAAATTGCATTAGGTATTAGGTAACCGTGGACAAATAACTGAGCGTGTGAATCGTACCCTCATGCCTATATTGGCAATTCTAGCGAATGACTGTACGGCATCGGTGTCAGAAACGAGGTCATTCGAACGAAATCGAAACATGTAGAGGAAGGTAACGAAATATACCTACTCCATTTGAGTTGTTAATAGATGGTAGCCAAATTTAGAGGTGTCGTGTCAATATTCCTGAAACCACCTTCGGACGAGTGACACAACCCAAAAGAGTTGGATGCAGGGCAATATAAAAGAGCAATTAAATTACATACCTAAAAAATTATTTACATAAACTAACGTCAATAATCTAAACATTACTTACCTAATAGGTACATCGTATAATCTATCAACGAGCCTATTTAGTTATATATTATTTAACACAAGTTATTTTATTGAGTAACGTGTTATATAAACACATGTTTTTAATTAAAAATTTATTTAGTTATTATATGATTTAAATAATCACGTACTATCAATTATAAATTTAAACCGTAAATAAAAATTCTAAAAAAAGATAAACAGTTTTAAATAATGCATATACACGAAAAAAGGTTCATCTTTGTATAACTAAAACTCGCATTTATTTTCAATTTATAATACTAGGTATATTAAAACATATTTCTCATAGAAATTAATAATATTATTAATATAATTTCTAATTGTGACATTAAATTCTAATTCTAATGTTAAATGGAATAGGCCTATAGATAATCTACGCGATACATAATACATGTCCCCATATAAAATGAAGTTCCAGTAGTTGAAGCCTTTATTCCTGAATAAAAAAATGAAAAAATGAAAAAAAATAAAAATAATAGTTATTTTGATTATTTATTTATTTCTTAATGATACATATTGATGTAGTAGTATGATGAAATTTAAAATTATGTTTTCCGTATATTATTTTCTTACCTAACGTATTTTTATAAAACCTCTTTTACCAAGTACTTTGAAAATCCTTGACCAATTAAAGTTGCTTCTATTGGTAAATATATCCAGTTATTAAAAACATATTTAAGTTTCTTTAAATAATTAAAAATATAGTATATATATATATATATTGAATTACTAGTATTATAACCCCGTTTACTAATTTTAATTTTAATTTAATTTTTCATTTTGTTAAGCAAGTATTTTTTTTCATCGGTTTCCTATTTTCCATGAAACTATTTAAAATGTTGTTCTTTTAAAGAGCATTTGTAATATTTAAACTTTGCATTGAGAACTATTGATAGCATAAAAATTAATAAACTTAATATTTATTAATCGTATGAAAATGATGGAGCACTGTGTGGAAGGAATTATTTATGTGCAGTTGTGCTTGGATAAAAAAAAATTATCTAGATATAGATAAGATATCTGGATTTAAAATTATCTAGATATAGATAGATAAAATCACTTTTATCTAGATATAGATAAATAAAATAATTTTTATCTAGATATTAATAAGGTATCAACGTCTTCATCCGTTTGTAGGCGAACTCTTTTGGTCTTGGGTAATAATTGTATTATGTAACGATCCATTTAAAAATATAAAATATTTCACCAATAAAATAAAATTGAAAATCATAGACAAAATTATGAAAAATATGAAGACTGTCTGACGATAAATACTGAACACGTTGTGGATGAGAGTGCGCTGCGTACAGTACAAGTTTTTAATAAATAGCGGAAGTTACACGCTTAATATTTATTTTGTTGTACAATAATATTATGTAGACACATCAAAGTACGAATTCATAGAATTGGGGTCCGTTAATGACAATTATTTAGAGCACATGATTATATGAACGATGAACATAATTTATATATAAATATTGAATTTAGGGCGATCGAATGATGATGGAGAACGATTAATTTCTGTGTAGGTACAGCGTAATCAAGGACGGCGCGAGGGGGTGGGAAATAGGGGTAGTGGCCTAGGGCCCCGCGCCTTAAATTATAATTAAGGCCTCACGGTTCTGATTTAACTGAACTTAAAATACTTTATTAATATAAATTATAAGACCCAATATTTATTTTGTCCAGGGTCTTGCAAAATCTAACACCGTCACTGAGCGTAATGTATATTGTAATATTGCTATTTTCTTATCGAAAATTATTTCTGTATTTTAGTATTTATAAACCATTTACCGCGCAGCTGCAATGATAACCAGTTTAGACTTATGGTGCGTTATCTCTGGTTCTTGTAAATGCTTTTTCGGCGTTCGTAATACCACAGAACAATAGTAATACGGGCATGAGACTTTCCAGTATGGGCCATACTATGAAATTATAAATAATTCTCACCTCCCATGCATATTATGTAGGTAATATATGTCTATACACATAATAAATTGTCATTGTTCGTAATTAATAATAAATGCTATGTAAAACTATTTTAGAACCAATTTTTGCAAGTAAATATACAAATGAAATTTCTTATTTAGTTATTTATTTTACATTGAATGATAAAATTGTAGATTAGTTATTACTAATGATTAGCTAAAGATTTTGTGAATTATCTAGATGGCCATGATTTTTATCTGGATGAAAATTAGATGTCAATTTTATTTTTTATCTAGATATGATAACGATATGAGGTTTTTATCTAGATAACATATCTAGATAAATTTATCTATAGCACAACACTGGTTGAGATAAGAAGGATTTTAGCGTGAGAAATAAAGGAGTTGGAAGAAAGTGTAATTTATAGAGGAGTCCCTCAGTCCACACACGATCAAACGCCTATGCGACATAAAAAAAAATGCCTCCACAATGGCTTTTAGTTTTTAAAGATAATGAAATGATATCTGCTAATCTTTAAATTTGATGTAGTGTAGAGTGTATTATTTTGGAATCCAAACTGAATATTGGGAATAATTTTATTTACGTTTATTATAGGATAGTTTGTCTTAAGTATGATTTTTTCCAGAATTTTTGAAAAATAAGGTTGAAGACTAATTAGTCTATATGAAGGGGGAGAATCAGTTGGTTTTCCAGGCTTTTGAATTAATATTATAATGGAGTATTTCAAAGTGTGTGGTATATATGATAAGCTTAGTATAGAATTAAAAATATGAGCGAGAAAGATAATAGCTTTTTTTGGAAGATATTTGAAAATTTTGTTAGTAACTAAATCGTGACCGGGAGATTTATTATTATGTAGTTTTTTTATTATAAAAATAATTTTTGATGGAGACTTGTGTTTAGTGGGAAAGGCCATAGGACAAATAATGTCTAATGAGTGAGTTATATGATTATTAGGGTCTGTATTATTTATGCCTGAATGGGGACAGAAGTTATTGACAAGGTGAGTAGCAAGTATATTGTCTTTTTCGGCATTACTCGTAGATATAGCTTATAAGTTATTTCAATCATCGCAAAAGGGGTATATGCTTTTTTTTAAGTAGGTTTTTAGTTGCTTTCCATAAAGACTTATTATTATTTGTGAGTGATTTTATATAATGTTAATATGACTCTGAGTTATTTTTGTCCAAGAGTTTTTTTAAATTACAGGAGAGACGGTTGTAGGTGGATTTATCGCTTGGGAGGTAAGTGCGTTGCCATCTAGCTCGATCATGGCGCTTTTCTATTATTAATTGACGTACATGTTGAGGAAGATTACCTTGCTTGGTATGAATAGTATGAGTATTAGAGGCACTTAATGTAGAGTTTTTAATAATATTAAATTTAAAAGAGCTCCCAATTTGTTTTTCCAGAGGTGAGGGTTGGATAAGCTGTTTTAATTATGCTGTGAACATTTAAAGAAAGTAAAACTGGAGTGCGGAGAGATATTTTGATTGATGTGATTGGGTAGGTTAGTTATGAAGAAGTCTAAGATGTCGGGTTGTCTATCTTGATGAGTTGGCCAATAAGTAGGATTGGGAAGTGAGAGAAATTTAAGGTTTTTGTTTAGTATAAGATTATGTAGAGTTCGACCTCGGGTGTTGGTGATTCTGGAGCTCTATGAGATGTGCTCACAGTTAAAGTCAGTTAAAGCCTGCATGAGCGGTTCCGCTGGGATGATCACAGTTGTATGTTAGGTATTCAGGAAGTTTAAACGAGGATTTTAGTGTTAAATGAGCTTCACTGATAAGGATAATATCAATATGGGTGATTTGTAGGAATGCTTTAAATTCATTTTTTTGTTGATAAAGTCCATTGGCGTTCCATAAAAGGATGGATAATGAATGTTGTACATTTGAGTTAGTTGACATTTGATTGGGATTGGAGTTTAGTGATGACAGTGGTTAGTAAGGAGATTAAAGGATTAATTAAAGATTTAAAATCGTGTAGGAAAGAAAGTAATTTAAAAGATAATTGATCAGAGTTATCATTGCTAGAAGTATGTGAAGGTATAAAGAATCTTTAGTTGCTTGAGCGGATGATTTGGGCTGAGAAAACGAATTTGAAGTGGTGTTTACATTAATAAACTCTACATTATTTATAGTGTTTTGATGAGAATGTGAAGTAATTTGAGTTTTCTTGAGATTGCGAGAAGATTGAATTTCTTTATGTTTGTGACATCCTCGATAGTTTGCAGGGTGATTGTCCTGTCAAAGAGAATATTTGGCTGGTCAGTGAGTTTTTGACATAAGTTTGATTGATGATGATCGCCGCACCGTACACATTTTGGTATATGATTGCAATAGGCTTTTGTATGTCCAATTCTTTAGATTATATTACAATTGTATGATGTAAATTTTTGATCATGACTCTATATGCTCTATCTTGTTTTAACTGATATGTATGATAGTCAGCTTTGGTGGATTTTAAAAATTATATTATTTTTCTGAATTCACAAAAATTACATAATATATTTAAATTTGAGGCCCTTCAAATCTCGGAGTTCCCAGCCTGGAGTATATGCCTTGATACAGCACTACTCTCAGGAAGAAAAATGTATTAATCCTTCTCATCGATATCATGTCAGAATATTAAAACATAAACATTATATTTATATTTTTATTTTTTTTAATTATTAATTTCATATAATTAAATATTGGGCCTCGCTGAGAAACTTGTGTTTTAACCTTAATTTGCATTAAGTTAAGACCTTGTTTTTACATTAATTTATTTCACTTTTTAATATTTTAAGGTAGGTATTTCCGAATGATAGGTACAAAAATAATAAATAAAATACCTTCTGTTATTAGATTATTTAAAAAATATACATATTAATATAATAAGAAATGTCTTTATGGTTATTAAACTTTAATTAATAATATTTTAAAATTTAAGTATTATGGTTATGGTAAATTGTAGCATTTATATAATATACATATTAAGCGTCGTATGACAATTTCTAAAAAATTTCCTCTTTATAATGAAATATCTATTTATTATAATAATCACGTAATTCCCATTTACACTTACAATCTACTGCTTTTTCGTTTAAGCCTTTGAAATAATTTCTAGCAGCCATGTGTTTTAGATGTACGTTATCGATGAATGTTTTTGTGTACACTTTATTTATGTTACTGATATTAGAATGAACAACGGCCTCATCGGTCGTCAATAGAATCGTGTTCGATGGGGACCAGTTTAGTTTGTGGTCCCATCTTACCAATTGTAATTGTGTTACGTCTTTGAATTCGCTTAATGCCGATTTTCCCTTCCATATGATTTCTACTAGATAATATATATCTTCGATGTTTAAGAAAAATGTTATATTAGATTTTGTTTTCAATTTTGCCTCAGTAGCTCTGATCGATCTGAATATGTCTTCGTAAGGCATTAAATTTATTTGTTTTACTGTAATGCAATACAAATGTCTACAATCTTTACATATCGTGGTATCTGTTAAATCTAATTTCATCTTAAATCTGTTAAGTGATTTTAATTTCCTGCAACTATAGCATTTAATAAGATTTGCGGGCGTGGTGATTCTTGCTATCGCTGGGTTTATTTCCGGTTGTCTTATGATAAATTGGAAAGTTATTTCAATACGTTTTCTTAACATTTCCAGTTGGCTATCATTTAGTTTAACGATATTTAATAACGTCAGCTCTCTATTTAATAAATTTATAATAGATTGTGTCAAATGAATTTCTTTGGAGGATTCTAATGTTTTTCTTAACTTAAGTAAAAATTCACTTCTTTCCATTTTATTTAGGTCTCTTCTTTTAAGTGAAATGTAAAATTCTAATAACTGTTTTGCTTTATAAGTTTCTTGAGTTTCGACAAGAATGGATTCTTTACTTCCTTTTATCATATAAATAATGGGTTTCGAAATGTAATTTAGTTGTGTTAAGATTTTTTTTTCTTTTGCTGTTTCCTTGGCTAGATTTCTGTGCTTGGCGATTTCCTTATGGCATTTCAATTTTTCTTTGAGCTGTGCTTTTCTTTCAGTTTTATTTTTTATATTGATTTTTTTGTTTTCGTGGTACTTTTTAACCACAGCATAAAGAGCTTCAAAATCTTTAGTCCGTGTAGGATATTGTAGGTTTATTAAATTTCGTTGTTGATTGTTATAAACATTTTTTTTTAACTCCTCCATTTCGATGCATACCAACTGAATTAGATAATAATAGTATTTCAACATATTTTCAAACTTTTTTCTAGCACTCCACATTCGCATACACTTTTGTATCGTGCGAGCACATTTATCTCGATATTTTTCGGTCATTGCAGGAGGAGAATTCTGGCTAGCACCTGTTGGAAAATAAAATTATAAATATCTAAATATAATTGTTTCGTTTCATGACAATTACTTATTTCTCTTATACAGTTCATAGATCGAAGAACGTTCAATGTTTCAGTCTGAGTACCAAAATCATTACCAACTAAACTGGTAGAGGCTTCTCGAGTTTGAAGTGTTTGTACGGCCGATGAGATTTTTTTTTTTTTATCACTTAAATCAGCAGATGTTTCGGATGTCGCAGTTTGTACCATTGTATTCCAATAAATTTTATCAGTTCTATCGTTTTTATATCCTATTATATCATTCGGCATTGAGGCATTGGTGTCATATATATTTCGGTCATCTCGACGAATCAAGTATTGTGTTGAAGTATTATTTAGCACGTGAGGTACATTATTTTCGCTATCCCAATGATATTTAATGTTTACTAACATTTTAATAGGATATTTTTTCCAGTAATATTTTAGCACTGCGTGGTCGTTCACTTCAAATTGTTGATGTTCATCATCGAACGCGAAACATCTTATTTGTTGTGTATTATCGATTTTTGGTTGTAAGGCGGATAAAATATAATGTTTTACTTCCAAAATAGTATCCCATAATGCGAAATTCGCTGACAAAATATTGTTGTTCGGTAGCGTTAGATGAACCTGGATAAAGTCTGGCTGGTTGGGAGAAATACACAGACCCAAATACATTTTAATGTTGTCTTTATCAGTTTGGTCACATTTTACCACAGAATATTCTATCACCATCTTTCGACCAACTGTCGTCTTCAACTAATATATTTGCTGTAATGATTTTAACGAAGACATAAAAATAAAAATAAAATAATTGATTTATATATATATATATAAATTATATATGGGTATATACTGATTAATAGTATTTTTATTGTCGGAGAAACATAACTAAATAGTTTTTTACCGGTACGTTTGTTTATATAACTAGCCAATACATATATTAACTGTTTAATCTCCTATTTTTGTAAACGTAATTTATAATATAGTGTCAAGATTCTTTCACTTATAAATGTCTTAATAAATTTAAGTTACAAGATTTTTTTATAAGGAAGAATGCAAGAAATTAGTGACCATATAAATGCCATTGGCTACTGCAGAAGAAGGGCTTCTTCAAAAATGTTTAGATGATTATTGAGGAAGATTTCATTATTAATTATAACCTACATGAATCATAAAAATAAATTGTTTAAAACTTTAAAATGTATCTATAAATAGTATAAAACAAAATCGCTTCTCAAGTCTGTCCCTATGTATGCTTACATCTTTGTAACTACGCAACGGATTTTGATACAGATTTTTTTTAATTGATAGAATGATTCAAGAGGAAGTTTTATGTATTATTTTTTATTTTATTACAATCTATAATCTTAAATAATAAAAGTAAAAGCGTTATTCAATTATATCAAAATAAAATATTTAAGCAAAAACCTAATTTTTACAGACATTTGGTACTTTTGAAGTGATAATAATTTGTGTAGGTTATTGTCATAGAGTAAGATAGAGGTGGCGTTAGCTATCAAAATCATGTATCACAATTGAATCTAATCCGTCGGTCATTGACCCCAATTGAAGTGTCCAAGTAAAATAATTTTCTCCGTTAGTCATGCTGTTTTCAACGAAAAGTATATATATACATATCACTTTTCATTCATTGAAGACAGCGAAACTAGCGGAGAAAACTATCATACTTGGAATCTTCATGGGAGCAATGACCGACAAATTGGCTTCAGTTTTGATAGCTAACGCAGCCTCTATCTTACTCTATGGTTATTGCCAGTGTTGGGATTATCTAGATAAAAATGTTTATTATCTTTATCTTATCTAGATAATAAAAAATGAACCGTTGAAAATTATTGAAAAAATTATTCAAGATAAAAAAATCACTCATCTAGATGATTAGATAAATTATTTGTGAACGTAAAGATATTTTTCAGTTTTCCAAAAATTTTCCATACTATTACATTTGTTTTATACAGTAATCATTATTCATTAATCGGTATAATTCGTGATATATAATATAATATTATCAAAAAAAGTGTTTATTTCAGTACCTATTCTCATTTATTATGCATTATAGCTTATCGATAGTTGGCGATTGTTGTTCTAAAAATAAAATATTTGTTCCAATAAAACATGGAAATAATCAAATAACAAGATATTATGAAACATGATACTGATATAATACCCCCTGGCCACTGCACTACTAAAGTCTAAAATACTATCTGCAGTCCCATGGACATTACCACTCAATTCGATGAATTGTTCAATAAAAGACTTTTTATATTACAATATACATAGCGGAGCAATAATGAAATCGAAGAAACATAATAAATATTTTAGTCCCCAAAATTTAATAAGTATATAACAACGTATATACATCTATCGACCTATCTATGATTTGGCATTTATGTGATTTTGGCATTTTGTTAATACTAAGAACACGTCTATATAATATCACAGAATAATATTAATATAATTGATGTTCACAAATTTAATGAAGTGGTATTAATGCTTAAACATTTAAGTTGGTAGAATTAGTTTCAAAATAAAATAAATGAAATAATTGTTATTATTAAATGGCGCAATAGTGTTAACTGCTAAGTTATAGCTTTTCTGCATCGAGTACCAACATTATTTTCGAATTGCGTTGAATGTTGATAAGGACAAGTTCCTCGTAAAATATGATGCAAGTACTCGTAAACGTCATATTGTAACCAATTAGGACTAGGAATCGTGGTAGTACTCCCTTCTCATATTTTATTTCTCTTTCTACTGTATGAGTATTATTTGGAGAATGTAAAGAAGATATCATGTACACTGGTTTGTTATCCAACCATTTGAATAATTCTATGTTATTGTAACTAATATAATTATTTATTTATAATTTCAGTAAAATAATTATTAAATATAGGCAGTGTTGAGGTTAAATAAAAAAAAGTTATCTAGATATAGATAAGATATCTGGATTTAAAATTATCTAGATATAGATAGATAAAACCACTTTTATCTAGATATAAGTAGATAAAATAATTTTTATCTAGATATTAATAAGGCATCAACGTTTTCATCCGTTTTTAGGTGAACTCTTTTGGTCTTGGGTAATGATTGTATTATGTAACGATCCGTTTCAAAATATAAAATATTTCCCCAATAAAATAAAATTGAAAATCATAGACAAAATTATGAAAAATATGAAGACTGTCTGACGATCAACACTGAACATGTTGTGGATGAAAATGCGTTGCGTACAGTACAAGTTTTTAATAAATAGCGGAAGTTACACGCCTAAAGGTGCGTCCACAATATGCCGCTGAATGCCATTTTGCACGCTTGCTGGCAAAGCCAAAAATGATGTAGATGTGATCATTGGCACATACCAGCTGGCAAATTCGGCTAAGTGGCATGCCAACAGATATCGCTCGAGTGTCGGTCTACTTCAAAGAAAGCCAATCAGAACAAATAGTGTGTACGTGCCAACTGGCCTCACGTGGGTCTAATTGTGATTTGACTGTCGTTAGTGCCGTTGTGTTGTTAATTAATTTTGTTTTTTTTTTTACGTCACTCGGTTTAATGGAGTGGTCAAATGAAAAAGTTTTAAATTTAATTGAATTATACCGCGATCGTCCTGTTTTATGGGACTGTCGTTTAAAGGAATATAAAGATAGGAATAAAAAAATGGACGCGATATTGGAGATTGCAGTTAGTTTTGGAGTAGAAAAAGAGGAAATAGAAAGAAAAATAAAAATAAAAATTAACAGCATATGCAGTGATTATTAAATCGTCCTCGGAAAACATATTAAAAAGACTTAAAAGACGGAAAACTTAAAAAACTTGGAAAAAAACAAACATAGGTACCACATAAACGATATTAAATGACTAAATGCCAACACCTATGTGGACAATCGTATTGTTATTGGCTTTGCCAGTTTGGCGTTGCCAGCAAGCCGTGCCAAATGGCATTCAGCGGCATAGTGAACGCAACTTAATAATTATTTTGTTGTACAATAATATTATGTAGACACATCAAAGTACAAATTCATAGAATTGAGATCAGGTATTGACAATTATTTAGAGCACATAATTACAAGAACATTGGACATAATTTATATACAAATATTGAATTTAAGGCGGTCGAATGATGATGGAGAACGATCAATTTCTGTGTAGGTACAGCGTAATGCATATGATAATATTGCTATTATCTTATCAAAAATTATTTCTGTTTTTTAGTATTTATGAACCATCTATCGCGCAGCTACAATGATAACCAGTTTAGAACTATAGTGCGTTATCTCTGGTTCTTGTAAATGCTCTTTCGGCGTTCGTAATACCACAGAACAATAGTAATACGGGCATGAAACTTCCCCGTATGAGCCATACTATGAAATTATAAATAATTCTCACTTCCCATGCATATTATGTAGGTAATATATGTCTATACACATAATAAATTGTCATTGTTCATAAATGTATTAAATAAATACATATAAATGTCATTGTAATGAATGCTATGTAAGACTATTTTAGAACCAATTTTTGCAAGTAAATATACAAATGAAATTTCTTATTTAGTTATTTATTTTATATTGAATGATAAAATTGTAGATTAATTATTACTAATGATTAGCTACAGATATTGTGAATTATCTAGATAAATTTACCTAGATGGCTATGATTTTTATTTAGATAAGATATCTAGATAAATTTATCTAAAGCATAACACTGCTTAAGTGTTAGATTTGTATATGTTGTTATAGGAAATGTATGTAATTCTTTTGCATACAATTTATAAATTTCAATCTAATGGTTTTCAGTATTTAATTGACTAACTACAAATAAGACTTTATATAGTTAATTTATAATAAAACAACTTGTTAGTCATAATGTTGATACTGACATATTACTAGTGGTAGGATTTTTAATGACCTGTCATGCTTCATGTTACAAATAATTCTGTTTTTACTTATCCTACCGTATATATAAAATATAATCCTTATAAATAATTTGCCCTCCATTAATTTGTTACCAAACTGAAAATTGTTATAAAAAGAGTAACATATAAATTACAATTAAAATAATCAAAAAAATGAAAATTTTTCAACCTTCGACCTACCTCATTTAAGTAAATTATATTTTATTTTTATTTAATACTTAACAATGTCAAAGATTTTTTCTTATGTTTATTTAATTAGGTTTATTTAATATTTAGATCGTAAATATATTTATACTATGCGTATGAGAAAAATCTTAACAAAAATTTACATTTCAGATCAAGCCATCGATTCTGAGATGTCTGACTTTCCATTTAATTAACATACCTATCTACTGTATAATGTATGTATTTTACATTTTAATATTATGTTTTTCTTTTACTTTCTCTTTTGATAACAAGATATTAAATTATTTTGATTTAAATACTAGTATATACACTAATATATTACTAGTATATACTCGGTGCAAGTCATTTGGTCGACGTTTTAGTGATCAATAAAATATGATCGAAATATCATGTGATCGAATCGTTTTATAGTCAAAAAACAAATGGTTAAATATTTTATTAATATGATCGAAATGTTTTGAAACCGAATAGGTTTTTTTGGTCGAAATAAAGATAATCATTCGGTATATATATATATATATATATATGTCCCAGGGGCGTATTTAGAAATGTTTTAGGGAGGGGGGGAAAGCACAAACAAAAAGTTCAAAGTATACATAGTTATAACTTTTCCATCTAAAAAAACTGTCGTTATTCATAACCAATTAATCAAAATACAAGTGTTTGATAGAAACACCATTTTATTACACAAATTTATAATAAAACATATTTTAAATATAATTTTTATAATTACAATAACTGAAGACGTCTGGGATGTTTATTAGCATACGCATCAACTGCTTTTTCAGGTTTTATAATTATTTCAGGGTGTTGCTTAAGCAATGTATGTATCATATATATATATCAATATGTATCATATTATCTTGATATATTGATATTTCAGTATTTCACCGTGTGCTCGTGCGTGAAAAATAAGAGGGCCTACAATAATAAATATGAAATACGGTGAATGGAGTGAGGGGCACGGGCCCTATGGACCCACCCTTTAAATACGCCCCTGATATGGCACATATATATTGTATTTTAGTAAGCCCTACTATCGTACGACTACATAAAATAAATACAATATGAAAATCTACTCAAAATGAAACTGAAGCAAAAATTGAAATGTCACTTAATGGACGTGGTAATAAAAAAAAAAAAAAAAATGAAAACTCAAGTACAATTACACAATATACGCATAAAACTTGTGCAAAAAAGATTTTTAGCTGATCCCGGTTATAATTTATTGGAGTACTTAAGAGAAAAGCACAAAATTGTCAATTTTAATTATTTATTGATCATTGTATTATAATAATTGTATTAATACTATTATCTATAGTATTATTGGTGCCGCAACATTTCGACGCGGCAATTTTGGAATATCTACATTTCGACGCGTTTTATCATATTTATTAATATTACCATTATAAATAAACTAGCGGTTCTCAACTTGTGGTGTGTGCCCCCCTTGGGAGACGTGACAATTTTTAAAAAGCAATGAAACATGAAAATGTTATTTTTGATAATTTATATTTAATCAAAACATTATTAAGTGAAACTAAACAATACCAACCCTATCATTTATTTGTATCTACTTCATATTAATAAATTTAAAACTTAATATTTTAGAAAGTGAATATAATACAATTTTTTTTAATAATTCTAATAATAATAATATTATTTTTTTAACAAATAAATTTATTAAGTATTCAAAACAACTTCATTGATTTTTATATTATCATATTTATCCAATAACCAATCATGAAGGCATGATTTAGATTGCTAAAAATTAGACCGGATCTGTAGTATATACAAGCAGGAAATCGGCTGCTTGAAAAAGTGGAATATTTTAAACACTTTTTTTTTATTTATTTATTTTCTTTATTTTAGAAAACGAATATATACAATCTGTATAGACAATACAATAAGTAATAATAATAACAAAAATGTACAGGGCTTGATGGCTTGTATGAAGGGGGCTTCCAGTAACGCTACTTCAACTTAAATACTTAGACAGTTCAATTAACCAAAGCAGCTGAATCATGGAAATAAGACCCAAAATTACACTGGAAAAGTCAGCTTTCATGAATAAGAAAAAATGTTTATACCCCAATAGTATGAGTTTTTGGATGAGGAAACTCTTCATAAAATTATATGTACCCATGGAATGTGTTGCTATACAGCTGCAAAACCTAGATACTAAATAAGGCACAACAACGAAACCTCAAAAGTTTTGAAATGTGGTGTTGGAGAACAATGCTATGAGTGAGTTGGATAGAGCCAAAAAAAGTATTATTAATGAAATAAATTAACGCAGAGAATGAATTAAAACCATCAAAATGAATGGAATATGATTAGTCACATATTGAGGCACAAACACAAAATAGTTTATAGAATAATAGAAGGGAAATTGAAGGTAAGAGAGACCAAGGATGTCTGAGAACCGAGAACTTTATTTGCCAAGCAAATGATCTCCGATGCTAGACTGTCAAGTTACATGGAACTAAATAGGTTAACTTGAAACAGGGAAGTGTGGAGAGCACGTGTCCGATTGCGAAATCAGTCATAGGATTAAATACAAGAAGGGAAGACAGATATATATGTGTATATTAAAAATAATTAAATCTAACGAGTATTATGGTGAGAGGGGCATGGCAGTATAAAATAATATGAAAGGGGGTATTTACCTCAAAAGGTTATGAACCCTTGACATAAACAAATACATTAATAATATTATGTATATATTGGTAAAATAAATTATGTAAAAATGTAAACAATGACCAAGAGCAGTAATATTCAAATGTTAGCGTATACTCGGTGAATATATTGTGCTAGTGTGGTGGTGTAGTGTATATTAAAATGTGTGATTGAACATTTAGCGATACGTATAGCATTCAAAATAAATTTGATGAAATTGGTAATTTATAATTATTAAAATTAATATCAAAATATATACAAGTATATAATGCTATTATATTGATATATATAATAAAATTATATAAATTACATATAAATTTTATCGAAGTATTTTCTTATCAAGCGATGAAATAATTGTATCATAAAACGCGTCGAATTGACATTCCTCGAAATGTCTCAATGTTTATGCATTCAATTGCTTTGCGTCGAATTTACCTCGTTCATTTTACGCACATCAAAATGACGTACATTCAATAATAATTACAAGTATTTCATTATTTTATTACACATATTTAATAATAATTTAATCATGTTTTTAAAACAACATTTTTTACTAGTATGGTTTTTTTTAAATAATTACCTTAAAATGTGTATTTTTCAACCATAGTATATTTCGATCTCATAACATTTCTATAACTTGATTTGTGAATATTAAATTTTTCGATCAAAAATATTTTCGAATAGGACATTTCGATCACTAGACATTCGATTTTTTATTTTATTTTTATTTTTGATTTATTAGAACTTAGATGAAAAATACAGGTAACGTTTTCAAAACTGGGTGTCTATTTTTGAATTTTACATTAGCACAATAATCATATTAATACGCTAAAACATTGCGTTTTAGTTCAACTATTAGTGTGAAAACAAAAAGCCGTATTTTTGAACGATGCACACTAAAACTATTTTATTAGTGCATTAACATTTTAGATAAACTTATTTGAGTGGGTGTCTATTACACAAATCATATTTTAGCTTATAAATAAACATTACCTATTGCTTATTTGTTATTTGAAAACAATCAAACATTTGTGCGCCATTTATTTGTGAAATCGTGGTTGTTTTCATATATTTATTTTTATATTTATCTGTTTAGTAAATTATAAAATCCGTCTCGTGGGTGCCTCTGACGTTCCACATGACACAGGCACTCACGGGCCATGGTTGTTTCCAGTGGTACCTCCATCGCATGGGCAGGGCCACCATTCCGCGTTGCTGGCAGTGCGCAGATGACTCGGACATCGCAGAACACACATTATTCCAGTACTCCTACTGAGAAGGATTCCGGGAAGCGCTAACCTCCCGGCTAGGTCGTCGTCCGACACCATCGACGTATTTGGCATTATTCGTGGTCCAGCGTTCGAGACTCTGTTGCCGGATCCAACAGAGAAGCACGTGATTCTCAAAGAAGCGGAGAAAGTTTTCAAACTCTTTTATAGAATTGTGGAAAATATCCTTACTGCAAAGGAGGATGAGGAAAGACATCATCAGGCCGCAGAAAGACCTCCGGATTTACCAAACAACGTGTAGTTAAGTTCTTACAAATGTAGCCGAAGGCAAAATCTGAGAGTATTATTATAACTACCTATTGTAATAGCTATCGAATGGGAGATTGGCCCGTCGCAACTACGTGATTTTGTAATTGATTATTAATTATTATCAATAAACGATGGGCCCGGAAGAGAAGTACTGGCACCATGATTCCTCCTCCGGCTCTCGATACTAACGGAAAAAAAAGAAAAAAGTAAATTATAAAATAATAAACATTTTAATAATATAAAACATTTGATTAACTTAAATTGCCTCTTAAATATAAAAAAATTATAAATTGTCGAAGAAAGGCAATATATAGTTCGATTTAATGTAGCTGAGGATCCTTTTATTGGTATGATAAATTAAAAATGTATAATAGTTTATTTTTATTTTATCAATAAGTAATTAATTAAAGATACAACTAAGTATAATATTATATTTATAATTGTTGGTTTGACTGAAAGAGTTTGTCATTTGTCAAAAAATGTAGGTCAACTAAAACTCTCGTAAGTTTGTTAATAGACGAATTGAATCTCTAACTTCAACCACTATTTAAGAAATCAGCTATAAGTATTGAGCGTAAGGTAAATGCATACCTATGTAGTATATATAATCCATTTGTACTTATGATTTGGCTAATGATTAGTGCGAACTCAAATATAATATAAATTCTCATTGAATATATTTGTGATTATTATTATTATAACAATGGGTTATGAATGGTATAATTTATAATAATGCACATGTCATATGCCCACATGGTAAATATGTTTACAATTGTAATAAAATGAAATGCATCTCCATTATAGAGAGGAAATGTAAGAGAAATTATTTTAAATCATTATTTCGTACCTACATGTAATTCTATAAGAATAAAGCATTTATTAGGAACACAATAAATTGAACTAACAATTTATTATTACATTTAGGCTACTTCAACAATAGGTCTGTAATTTATATGAAAATAAATAATGAATACTTGTGATAGCTAAAATAGTCAATACGTATTGTTATATGTTTATATGTATGTAGACATATTATCATCATAATATTTGTACCGAAACGAACGTCAAGTAGTAAGTATGCTGTATGAGATTCCTATTTACATATAATATAGAAGAAATTCTATGTACTAAATTATAATAATCTTCCGTTTAAAAAATGCATTATATTATAGCCAATGGAAAATGGTTGATTACATTAAATTAATGTAATGTAATATCAAATTAATCCATGGCGGCATGTTCATAAAACGTAATACTTCTCCATAATTATCATAAATACTTTTGTTGTAATATTTTTTATTACGCGCTAGAGTCCGATTGAGGCACGATTTGCTTAGTAAATGAATAATTATAATGTTTAAGATGTCAATTTCGAAGAATTGAAAACTTAATACTAACCTTGATTAACCTTAATATCTATTACTTCAAGTTTTAAGTAGAGTAGATGGTTTAGAACAACTATTATAAGTGTTAGGTTTATTTTAAATCTTTCTCGTAATTTTTCAATTGTTCTTAAAAATAAATAAAACTATAAAATGTAATCGCTTGTTATATCGTGATGACATACATATCACATAAATACGTGATATATATTTGAGTACTAATTATGTGAGATGATATATTAAATGTAAATAATTATTTTATATCATCTTAGCTGAGTGTAATGACCTAACTTAGCTTTCAAATGTCTACTAATAATCTATAATATTCATAATAATTTATAATGGTTTTTTTTAAATTCAATTCAAATATGTAAAATAATTTTTTATAAGCATTGAATGTATTGGCATGCATACGGGAGCCCTACAGTATAAGTCTAGGAGTTTGAGGCCTGTATTTAACTGATGTTGCTCAAATTAAATGTAATTTATTCTAAAATATTTGGTAAAAAATAAATTATGTTACGTAATAGAATTTTTTTTTTCCAAATTTTCGTGCAAAACTTATGTAATATATCATCTACGATTGGTTACAAAAATATAAACCATAAATAAATGACGCTATCTAAAAATAATATACGATATTCAAGGAAAACATATTCATTGGGACTAATATTCTACAACATTGAAAAAAAAATTAAAGTTATTTTTATTTAATTATTTATACATTATAATTTATTAAATATAATTACACGATTTGTTAGGATATGTACCAAAAGTATTGTAAGCAATATAGGTCTACATAATTTGAACGTTAAATCGATGAACTGAATGATTAAATGGTACATAAATCTATTTTTACATACAATACGTATTTGTTAAAATAAATATATTCGTGTTTAAAAATTTAACGTAGAAGTACAATAAACTGTTTCTTTTATGTTTATAATAAATTTAAAATATCTAAAAATATCAAATAAATTTTTTTTTTATTATCTATAAAAATGTACATAATATAGTATAACCATAACTAGAGTCTGAATTTTAAAGGAATTTACTTACTTTCTATTAATTCTAACCAATACATGTTTCAGCATAAAAAGCTACAAAAACTATTCATTGAGTTAAAAATCAGTGTAACTGTACACTTAGGTGCCTATTAAATAAAATCTGCGACGCAAGTAATATGCACCACTGAATATAACGTATCAACGAACAATATGGATTTTAAGGCTGTTGTGAACACAAAATCGAAAAAAAATAAATACCGAAATTGAAAAAAATGAATATCGATATTCGAAATCAAAAGCGAAATCGCAAAAAATAAAAATCAATATTTGAAACCAAAATCGAAATTAAAAAAAACTAATATCAATAATCAAAATGGAAATTTTTTATTTCTATTTCAAGCCCTGATTAATTTTATCAAAAATTTATTGTATTACCACAATAAATTGTTTTGAATTATTTTGTACCCTATTTGTTAGTTTTTGAGTTCTGAAACTTAAAAATTGCAATACCAAACAATTTAGGAATATTAACTGTTTTCGTTATTTTCTATAGCCCTTCAAATACGAACATCGAGAAACACCCAATATTACATGTATACGAATTAGACAAGTATTCTTTACAAGCAACTATTTGATAATGATTCTCAATTAAGGATATAAGCCATGTAAGTTAAGAAACACAGATTATTAATCCATCGTTTTCAATCATCAAATATTTAGATGGTATATAAAACAATAAGTTTAAAATATTTATTTTTTATATTTGTATAACATTTTATGAGCATTGTCACATAAAAAAAACTTTAAAATAATCGATACACAATAGTTTAACTTTATTATGAATAATTATGATCATCACATTTTTCATAATTACTAGGTAGGCGTGCAATATATTAATTTAATAAAACCAATCTTACCTTTTTCATTATTTAATTACTTATAAAAAAAATATTATAAGTAATTTAGATGTTTAATTAGTACAATTTTAGTATTTAACAAATAAGTTTTAGAATAGGAACTCATTAGCAATAAAACACAATTAATTATTCAACAAATTAGTTGTAATATAAAATTTTAAATATGCCTATCCTTCTGTTTTATACTTTTACTACATAATTATTTTACATAGATATTTTGTTTTCTTTTAAATAGGTTTAACTTTCGTTTTTATGTGATATTTATCAGTTATTACTTAAAATATTACATTTACAATTTCACTAATTATAGAGTAATTATAATTTTTAATTAATAGACATTTATATGAAAATAAAACATTTTATAAAAATATAAAATAGGTATATAATAAATATAATTATGGTAATTTTGTTGTAAATATTTGCTAAATAAATTATAATATTATAATATTTGCTGTCGGTATGTGCATGGATGTAGAAAATCGAGACGAGTGGAGGTTTAGAACAAGGGTGGCCGACCCCAAATAGTTGGGAGAATGGTAAAGGAGAAGAAGAAGAATAAATTAAATATCCTAAAATAAAAATATGTTTCATGATTTGCATTATTTATTTTGCTTCCTACCATACTAAAGTTAATTTGGGTGTAATATAAAAACATAACACCTAATGCAAATTTATTAGAGAAAAGTAGGTTAATTTTTTTAAACAACATGGGCTGGATAGGTAAGTATTAATTAATCAGTGTTCTCGAAAATCACTATGAATAATATTTACTTACAAACTGTAGGTATTCATATTAAATAGCAGTAAATTTTTATGAAGATATACAATATATTCAACAGTAATATATAATTATAAATATTTTTTTTTTATTATTTACAAGTATATACACAATCTATACAAATTAATGGACAATTAGTTTATAAGATAAAAGGCCATACATAACATGAATAAGAAGCCACCCATTAGTAACATTTAGTTTAGCATATGTTTAAAATTGACAAGATATATTATTAATTTAAATGGTCACGACACAATTTTTTTTTAAGTTTGCGCTGTGGGTTTCCAGAAAGTGTGAAGGTAGGTATGTAATTTTTTTATTAATGGGTTGGAATGATTTTTTAGTTTGGCAAAAACCATTTGTAAAATAATTCCATTTCAGTTATAACAGGTTTAATACCTAAATCTTGATTCAGGGTTAAATTAGAGATATATAAAGGAGCGTTTGTGATATTTCTTAGAGTAATATTATAAATATGATTAATAACAGCTAAGTTGTAATTTTCATTCAAACTATTATTTTCTACTTATATTGTATATAAAAATGTAACAACCAAGTGTAAATATATAAATTGCAATAAAATGTAAAAACTATAATAATACAATTGGTTTACTTATTAGTCAATTTAGTTGATGATCATATTAACTCAATACCCTATAGCACATTTTCTTTTTATTATACTTGATAACTTAAACAAATACTTTTTATAGTATATAGAGTTATTTAGATAATAATAACTTTTCATCTATAACTTTAGGTAACTAGTTAACTGTAAATAAGAACAATAATAATAATTAAGAGCACAAACATGGAAATTACTTTTATTTAAAAATATATACATTATTTTACCGAAGTCCCAACAATGGTTGGCTTCTTCGATCATGACCACTGTCTCGATAATACTTATTTGTAAATATCATTAACAACTCTTCCCACTTGTACTTATTGTAAAAGCATTTCACAGATTGTACAACAAAAATAAAGAACAAAAAAAATATATATACATTATTTTATTTTTTTTATTACCATATCAATTAAAAATGCTTAAAAACTAAAATAGGTATTATGAACAACAGCAATGTTGAAAAATGTTGGATTTTCAACTCGCAGCACATTGTACACTGATATATATTTATATATATGGAAATATAATAATACATAATAGGGAGTCGATTAGGCCATAGCCTCAGACACTCGTACCCAGTCGAATGCAGCTAACAAGGGGTCCTCCCGTGTCGGAACACGGTCCCAATTCCAATACATCAATTGCCGAGTCACTTCGTCGTCAGCAGTCACTTTGACGGTCGCCTCAAAATTGTCCGGCTCGACTTTACTGCTGCACAAGATCCCGACGTAGCCATCCGGCATGTTGAGTTCGACGCCTGTCAACGGTTTACCGCGCAGCGACGCGTGCCACAAGGCGCCGTTCTCCTCGTCGGCCGTGGCGTCCGTGTACGGACGGAAATATCGGTCAACCGGAGCCGAGAAGGTTTGCTTGTCGGAGTCCGGCGACCGCGGATGTATCTTACACGGCAACAAGTGCAACGACTGCCGTGCCTGGACGACGGTCTGCTCGTCCAGTGGTCGTCGGCCGTCTCTTTTCTTGAACACGAGACTCATGTTGGCGAAGCGGGAACGGCTGACGGAACGAAATGGGTCTCGAATATCGGAAGGATCGTCAACACGTGACGCGTTGTGTACGCAACCGGTAGCGGTCGTTTTGTTTTGTTTTTTTAACCGTTGTCGCGCGGGACGGACTATCATAGATGATAAAGAATTTTATTAATTTGTTTTACTCGTTATGTATGCGAACAACGCGATGATAACTGGTGATAAGAACTTGATCGTTCGGTGATATAACACTGATCGCGGAATCCGGTGAACGCAATCGCGTCTCGTTTTCACGACACCATTACTCGGGCGTTGAACGCGTACGGGAATCGCTAATCGCTGATGAACACCGGGTCGGACGAGCCGTACGTAGGTACGCGGTGGCGTCCGATGCAATCGGTCGTTGATGGGCGACCTGACGGCGCGTAGGTGAGTGCATTATTGACTGTTTTCGTTGTCTTTTTGCGTTTGGTTGTAGATCATATTGTCGACCACTGATATACGTTTTTTTTGGTTTTTTACCGTTTCAATAACTTTCGATTGCGACCTGTTTGCAGTTGTCGAATGAACACCGCAGCTGTTGTTGCTGTCCGTAATTCCTGAGAACTTGACAACTTGGACAGCGACGGGATGGCGTACTACTACTATTACCAGCAACACCACAGTGAGTATCATCATTATTATTGTTATTTTCAATATTATTGTCTAGTACGTCACTATTAGATGAAATTAAAAGTTAAAGTTATCAACTATATGATATTCATTACTTTAAAATAGTTACTAAAGTATAATAATCTTTCTCATACTGATCCGCTGTGCTCAATGTGATATTCTCATACTGCATTTAATTCCTATACTTTGTACTCCTCAAGGTTACATATTTAAATTATGGATATTTTGCATCTACGACCAAGTAATTAGAGAAAACAATTTATATATTGTCCACTTAGGAAAGAATTAGATCTTCAATAAATTTTAGTTGCAATACATGTCTGAAAAATTGCATTTGATCTTGATAATAAATCCTTGTTGCACATAATTAACATATGACATGAATTTTAATGTATACGATTATTTATACCTTATTCGTTACCATCTAGATATGTAGTCACATAACCAAGATATATTTATAAGTTACATTTTCAGACTAATAAGTTTTGTTAAGCTTCTGTGTTTTATTGGGTAACTTGAGGATGATTCTCAATTTATTTATTCGTTCATTCATTAAAATAGTTATTGATAATACTTTATCAGTATTAATATAAATTATTAATTTATAAATATTTGTTTTTTGTATTTTAACAGCTTCACCTGATCCAATTTCTCCAGGAACAACAACAGCAGAATTAACACCACCACCAGTATTACTATTATCACCACAACAACAAAAACAACAACAATTGAATTTACCATTGCTCACACCAATTTTGCCATCAGTTACTACATCAATGCCAATGACAACTACTGCAATAACATCAGAACAAAATCAACAACTACCTACACCAAATACATTTATTAGGCATTGTGATGATATTGGTTTGTTTCATGATCTTCAAAATATTGTGGTCATGGGTTCATTAACAGGATCATCAGATGATACAGCTAGTACAACTGTACCTATTACTACTAATGTTGCAATGGTCACCACATCAACATCAACTGAACAACCAATTACTTCAAATGTATTTGGCCCATCATCAACCGCTATTGTGACTACCTTAATGATGGCTAATCCATTTGATGAAACTTTCAAACAAGCAGTATTACAACAACAAAAAAGCAATACCAATTCTTCAGAAATTATTTTCAACAACAATAATAACAATGATGGTGATTTAAACACTCCATTTATAGCTACTACCACTGCTGTGGATATATCCAATAACAGCAAAAATAATAGTTGTAAGCATTAATATTAAAATTAATTAAAAGCTGAGTTCAAAATGAATGCAAATGGTATTTAGACAAAAAATATATAAATTATTATTGCAGTCATTTTTTTTCCACTGGAAGCTATATAAAATATTTTGAGTAATTTAATTTAAAATATAATGAATGTTTTTTTTTATAAGGATCAACTTACTCTTCAAAACCAACCATAGTAAATAATGTATTATAATTTATGATGTAATTAAGTTGGTAATGTAAACATCTTGTTAATCATGTTAATTTTAATAAAATTTATAAAGTTTAAATAATAATGATAAACAATATAATCAGTTTTTAAAACTAGATTTACAGCATAGTCAATGATGTATAAGTCATATTTCTTTTCATTAAACATACAACTATTATACAATGATGTTAAAGTAAATGGCTAGTAGTTATGGGCACTTGCAAAAAATTTATCAAGGGAGGGCATAATTAAATCAAACACTAAAAAGTATATTAAAATTTTATTTTTAGCAAATAATAAAATATGTCAGAATTATACACATTTTAGTCGTTATTAAATAAAAACTGAAGTCTTTGCAGTTATTCAATTACAAACCTTGTTATTAACTGTTTAATTAATTTTCTCAGGGGGGGGATAACCTGTCTTCCCCTCCACAGGGACCCATGCTTGAAGGAAATATTCATAATTTTTAAGTAACCAGAATACATCTAATATATGATTTGTGATCCTGTGACTTCATAAGAAGACTTATAATGATTTAATGATTTCTATCAAAAAATTATGATTTTTTCAAGATTTAATTCATTTTTCAATAAAAATGTTTCTACAATTATTTTTCAACTGTAGTTGTTGTATACATTTGGTACACATGGTATACATTTTTACAGATTTGATACATAATAAAAACAAAATAATCATTGACATGTTAAAAATGTACATTTAAAAAATATTTAAATTTACTTGTATATACTTAATAACACATTTTGTTTTATTTAATTATAAATTAGTTATATTAAACATAGTATAACTGTGAATAGTATTTACTTATTCTTTATACATATCATGGTAGTGTTTATATTTTTAGTTTAAAAAATTATTTGTACAGCTTTGACGATGAAAACTACTTCTATGGATATGATGACTACTACTGCAGAAGCAGCTTCAACTGAAATTGAATCTCTGATGACAACTTCAACTACCGTTTCTAATTTACATCAGCAAAATCTGTTTATTTCAACAACAGCATCAGAAGTAAGTAAAAAGTTGAACTATTATATATTTATAAATATAATTTTTTATTTTAACATTGTATCACTTACTATTCATGTTACTCCTACATTCAAGACGACAGCTGGAACGGTATTGGTAATGATGGTAGAGCAACAGCAGCAACAAAGACAACGGCATAACTTAATTGTCCCTGTACAGTCCCAAAACCATCAACAGCCCTTCATCATTCCAACAACTACAACTACCACTAGTGTTATTGACACGACTACAATGACTAGTCATCTTCAAGACTATTATAGAAATGAAGGAGGTAATGAAAATGGTGATATAGTTATTAATGTTGAAAGTGAAACAACTAATATTAAACAGGTATTACTTTTTTATATTTTATCTACTTATTTTTTATATTGACCAACTGTTTGTACCATTGTGTGTACTTTTATATGTTTTTCCATAATAATATTGATAATATGTGTTTTTATGATTTATGTGTAAGTGAAGACATTGAAACAGAATCTATTAGGAAAACGACTAAAGGAAAAACAAAAGCCACTCTTTTTTACTAAAAGACATCAGGAGCTCAGGCAGCTACAACTGCAGAATAATGATATTAATGTCACGACAAATACCATTAGCAATGATAATGGAATCAATAATGATAGTCAAGAAGATATCAATGATCGAAAACAGAAACAAAAACAAGAACTATTAGAGAGGAACAGGTAAATTATTTATTACTATTTTTTTTTCTATTAATTCTTGATTTCACTTATTAATTTTAACTTTTATGAAGAAAAACAAAAATTAAGAATTTACAATATACTATTTTATTTTATTTTATTTTTTTTTTGTATAAATAAATTAAAATTTTTAAAAATAATATATCATTTATATTTTTATCAAGGTATTAGCGCTTTTAATTTTTTACATTATTTAGGACATTAAACAAAATGAACGGTGATATTTTACCATACATTTTTCTATTCCTTTAGAATTTACTAAGAAAAAATTAAACAAATTAACACAATTTTTATAATTTTATTAATTTTCAATAATTATCTAATCATTCTCCGTGCATGATTGAAATTGACACATTACTTCTCTTTTAGTAGCTGCTATTGTAGTTCAAGTTTTTGATTAATATATAAGAATAAAACCAATTATATTTAATATGTGTATAAATTAATATTACAGGTCAGCAGCAAGAAGGTGTAGAATTAAACGAAAGCAAAGGTGGGAACTCCTCTCTGAAGAGAACCGAAGGCTCAAAATTGAAAACGGACGATTACGCGATGCTATTGCAAAACTTGTTAGTCCTGGCTGTAGTGGTTTACAACAATAGGTTCAACATCAAATTAACCAGCACTCAATATAAGCTTTAAACAGTGATGATAATAGATGTTTGAAAAATTGTTGATGGTTTCTATTTATTAATAACCTAGTAATATTTCATACAATGTTGATGAATATGACTGATGGTATATACTGGTATTAAAATATTCTTTTCAACTGATTAGATATGTTATTAAAAATAATTGTTCTCAATTATAGTATAATCAAATATGATATACTTTACCTATACGAAATTTCTTTTGTGTTCAATTTTATTACCAATAAATTTAACTATAATTTAAAATAATATATATGATAATAAAATACAGTGGTCAACGCTTATTGGACTTATATTTAATTAACTGATTTGTTTATTGGAGTCTAGACGAGTTTTTTTGATATATATATATACACATAGAAAAGAATGTATCTATTAGAATCACTGCACCAGTTAATGGAGTAATTTCTTATTTCTACACATTAATATATATCAATACAAATCTTTTAGATTTACATTTTATTATTAAGCTGGAATTTTAATAATGTTTAAAATTTCATTTTATTTTCAGTCAAAATATTTGTATCATATTCCATTTTCTTATTGAACATTGTTCACTTTATTGAATAATTAACTTAATAGACTCAAAATGGTCTAGTCTCAAACTAAGTCTAATGAGTGGTGACCACTTAAGTGTAAAATAATATGCAAGTATGGATTTTCTTTATAAAAATGAATAATAAGGTGAATATAATGACATACTATTTAAATTTTTTTATTTAATTTATCACATTTTTTTGGTGTTTTTATTATTTAATTATTTATATATAATAGTATCATCAAGGAAGAGAAAATGTTTTATTTTTTTTGTTATTGTTTTATGTTTTAAAAATTTAAGTTATGATTATTAAGAGATATTTTTTTTTTTTTTTGTTTGAGGAATATTTCTTTAGACTTGTTAAAGCAATCTTATTATATTTATTAATATTCTTAAAAAGAATTGTTTACTTTTCTAAATTTAATAACTCTGTACAATAAACAGCGTAATAATGTTCTAATTAGCAATAGGTTTTATTATAAACTATTCAATTTATAACCAATTAGGGAATATTGGGAAATAATTAAATATTGTATATCAATGGTGATAGTTATTACATTTTTCACTTTGTAATATGTTTTAAATTTTCTTAATGAATGTAATTATATATTCTAAAAAAGTTATAAAACAATCACATCTATATTTTACAATGTGTATTGTAAACATGGTAATAATTAAATTTTTTAGTTATTTCTGTGCTTACAATATTTTATAAAAACTAAAATTAGTATGGCTGTTTGTTATCAATTTATTTATATAACATTTAAATTAAATACATTTTTTTATATTACAAAAATAATAAAATGTAGTAATATTTTCAAAATGAACATGATTTAAAAGTATAGAAAAGTTAATTTAATTTGTGAAACAATACTTTTTATAGCTTATTTAATATAAGTCTTAAGAAAATATGAATGAATATCTGTTTATGAAATTCTTTAATTAATTTGAATTTTACATATATTTTAAGCAAGAAATTTATTATAATTTAAAAAAATCGAAGTACATCAATAAAATAGTAAATATAAAATATTTTACTTATATTATCAATAGTTATTAAAATATAATTGTTTTGTTATAATTAGTTTGATGATGCAATAATTTGATCTTTTGTTTTCTATGAATTTTATTTAAGCCATCCAGATATTGTTTTTATTATTTTTTTTTAATTGTTTTAAATACATATTGTTTTAATTTGACTTTCTAAGCTCATTTATAGTTTTAATTTTGTTGTATTTTAAATTGTGTTTATATTTTGCATTCTTGTCATATTGATAAATGTTATGTCATTTAAGTGTAATTTAAAAATAAATCATGTTCAATATTATTATAATCATTGAAGTACACACAGGACGTGTCGAGTGTATCTAGGCACTATCTGAACATTTTATTCTATAGTTACTGTGGTTAATAAATAATACATTTATATTATTTTTTCTTTGTCCATTTAATTCTGTTGTTATAGTTCTAATAAGAAAATTATCAACAAAATGGTTACATATACTTTTTTGGAGTGTGTGATATTTAATTACTCAATATAATTATGAAAACTAATTTAAAGACAGTGTATAGAATTAATTAATATTTTGTATTATCTAGTAATGAAAGGTAAAAAAAAATTGTTTGGAGGGATTGCTTCTTTCCCTTTCATTTTATTAGTCAATTTTTCTCAGGCGCACTCCTATGATTATAATATATTACTTGTAAGGTGCTCACCATGTTATTTGAAAGTCAAGTTAAATTTTTCAGTGTATAGAACAACATTTTTATGATTGAAATTACTTTGATGGCATTTATAGTTATTCTTATTTTCCCTGTAGTGTGACAAATTTATTTAATGATACAGTGATAAATGTTTTTAAAGATTTAATATTTTTTGGCTTACATTTATTATTTACTATATAAAATACATAACATGTATAAAAAAAGCCTAATTTAATTATGAAGCTAACCAAAGATATTTTATGAAGTGAGATTGATTTAAGATTTATTTTCCTTTTTTTTTAAAAAAAATGTTTATATTAAAAAATTTATAAATATTACCTTATATTTTTTAAGTAATTAACATTTCTAATAAATTTTTTTTTTTACATACTCCATCGGCATCAATCATTATTATCATTATTTATAACAGTATTTTATCAATGTTATAGTATATAGTTTGTATGTTGTAATGAACATAGAAAATTGATTTAACAATAAACAGACTACCTCTGTACATGTAAGTTACATGTAAATATAGAATATTCTTACTTAGTTAACTACAATAGTAGAATGTGCGACTAATGTAAGTGTAATATTGGTTCACATTATAGTCATGCTTATAAAAAATAACCAACTATAACTAATCGTTAACTTAACTTGTAAATGAATTGTTTATTAATTCGTTTTATTTTTTTGTACACAAATTTTACACAGACAACAATGATCTTGTGCATACTATGTTACTTATCACCGGCTTGATTTCAATTTAAGGAATTGATGATGTATGAAGTTAAATTAAATAACAGACTAACACTTTTTACAATATTTTTATTAAATAATTCAAAATATTAAATAAATCTGATACAAAGTGACATAAAGTTGCTCGCAGTTCCGTGACTAGAACTCATCTAAATTAGGGTATAATAATTTCCATCTTTTTTCTATATGGTTCAGTTGACGTCATAGGACGCTGCACCTGGTGTTTTGGCTATATCCAGAAATAGGTTTATGACTTTATAGTCCAGTGTACAATTGTCCTTTGCTGATTTTGATTACTGACGTCTTCTTTTATTAATTAGTATACTAGAAATTCCCAGTATTTCTAATTATACTATTATTTCATGTGCATTTACATTGATATCATGTAGGTACAAAAAATGTATATTATAAATAGATATAATTCAGACAATGATGCATATACCAGTATTTCCTGGTAAAAGCTTCCTGTACCAGGGACGCCCGGATGGGGGGCCAGTGGGAGCCATTGCCCCCCCCTGAGATTTTCGCGTCACTTACAAAATTGGAAGTTATTTTACATAAAGCTGATCTTGGGTATTCAGTGACTATTTGACAATCCTTGTATCTAACAAGTATCTAACATTTTTTTAATCAACAAATAATGATTCAATTAATTTATTTGCTTCAAACAAAAGGAGATTGTCATTACTTTTTGAATAAAATAATAAAATATGATGCGAATTCAATCAAATAAAGTTGTTTTTTGCTTAAACTTTATTATATTTTTTCTTATAAATATTAAAACTAATAACTAATAATGTAATTTTATATAAACTTAAATGAGTTTTGATATTTAAAAAATTATTATTGATAGTAATACAAAATATGAGTAGATGAAATATGTAGCAGTAAATCTTCCTATAAGTATTTAGGTACTTACAATTTTTTTGCCCCCCTGAGCTACATTTCTGTGGGCGTCCCTGTCCTGTACGTTTATATTTAAAAATAATAAGGATACAATGTCACATAAAGTATGACCAATCATTAAAAATACAGATGATTGTATACTAATTAACTATTACATCAATTTAAGCGTAATATTACATGTGGTATAAGAGAGCCCATAACAGTAATTTCATTATAAGTGTTGAGAACCAGATGTTGAACTTGCAGAATGAATGTACGATTTTGATAGTAAAGACGTTACATATTTATTAGACTCAAAATACAATAGTTTTACATAAAAAGTGTGTAATGCTTAGACGAAAGATTCTAATGTACACTCCTTCATGCGATAGAGGGCTTACAGCAATAAACTAATAAGTCATAACAGTCTAGCTGTGCACATTCAAACTGGGTCGAATGAATCTCCTGTGAGTAATGAGTGTGTGTATTCCTGGCCTGTGAGTGAATAATCCAACTGCCTCTTGTCTTCACTTACCTCGGTATATATGCTGGATTTTCTACTTTATAGATCATCATTCTTTGGCGTGGGCCTGTCCTGGACATCACGTCGCTCCTGTTGTCCTTGATTTCATATTTTATAATTGACAATTCGTATTCACCTGAGGGTAACATTGCGAAAGTTTGACAATATATCTATAGCTCATTACATTATGAAAGTATTATTATTGATTCAAAGGGGCAGCTCATCTTGTAGTTATTAATAATTGATTTGATTTAGCATTGGACATTTCGAAAACATATTTAAGTCTAAGGTTAATCATTATACAAGCGTGACACTTTTCATATATTATAATACTTAGTAAAGGCCCGTTTTGTAATATAATCTTCTATTTTTACTTATTTGTGTTAAGCACTTTGAGTTTTATAATTTAACAATTTAACATTGATCAACCATGAATTAAAGAAACACTGAAACTAGAATGAATTGAAGAAATACAGAATATCGAAAATTTTACACGATAAAGAACTTAGGACCTGTTGCGTGCCAACCGATTGATCGAATCTCAGTTATTCACTCAGTCTGTTAAACGCTTGATTTAAGTGGATGTTGTAAATAATTAATACCTACTAGCTGTGATTAAAGTGATTTATTTAAACTATTCAAAATTATTCTAAGTACAAATAATTAAATAAACTGTTGAAATTCTAAGTTTTAATTTTTAAACTGTAATGAAATATTCTAAGTCCTAATAATTTAATAACTGTTCAAATTCTAAGTCCAAACCATAACATACACTAAGGTGCTCAGTTTCGCATAGCAAGAACTCATCTGCTTTGCCCTTGTTTTCAGGTCCCTTATATGCCCGATGGACGCAAGGGTGTGTGTAAATTGCAAATGTGTGTGTAAGTGAAAAACGATAATTAAAAATGATAATCCTTATTGATTCTGTGTGTGTGCTATTTCCCGACCAACCCATAACTAATGGCGCAGAGATCCAGGATGTGGTCAACTGTTATTTCAATTATCTATTTCTTATTTAATTTCCTGTATAAAATGATTATGTGAACTAGTTATGATTCAATAAGTAATCATGTAAAATTTTAATTTAATTTATCCACGGGTGTGGTTTTGATATTCATAAGAAATCATTAATTATAATTGTTTCATCTCTGTTTTTTCGTATGCGTATGCACTCATGCAAATTTTATTATTTAACTACGCAGGACGCGACAGACAATTGTCAAGAAATACGACATGACAATTGATAAGGAACTCGTTCTTGCGCTGTCTCTAAACAACGTTACGGCGGTTTACTGTTATCGCCGCCGCCGCCGCCGCCGCCAGCAGATACACGTTATCAACATTCAACAGTTGTCGCTAAGGATTGATAACGCGTGCTAAGCCCAAACGCTAATTATGCATTATTTGCAAGATCGACGTGCAATGTCCTTGTCACGCAGTTAATAGTGTTTCAATCGTCACATTCATTGTTCGTCGCGCATTGATTTTATATCGTCAGCTTCGTACTGTCGTTCCGGTTAATATGCAACAGTTTGACCACAAACAGTGACGGTGACAGTTTAGAAGAGTGTACGAACGGTGACGACTACAACGACGTGCCCTGACTGACTTCCTGTTGCTAATAGTTACAGTTGCACGATGAGCACATTGTTTGATCGCAACGATACAACACTGTCCATACCGTCGTACCGGCCAGTCATCATAGTGCATGGTTTGATGACGGGAGATGTAAGCACAATGGAACATTTGGCCGCTCGAATTACTGAGGTGAGTTACAGAAACAAAGCAGTAACATCACTTGTGTTAACTTATGGCATTTTTTTTTTATCCTTGATTTAATTGTAATACATTTTCCATATTAAATCAGTTTCTGTATCATTAGGTTCTTGTTTTAGACGCATTTCTATGTCATAGACAATAATCAACTATTGATGGAGACAATCTTTCAAAAATTTGCTAGGCTTTTATGATACTCAATAGTTTAATTTTACATTTGCAATATTATAATTTTTAAAGTAACATGCTATTCAAACAATGTTCAATTTTAAGTAATAATTTCATATAAGTTAGACATTTATTTTATAAATTCGCCCTTTTTTTATTAACAAATATTGTTATGATGATTTAATTACTTTTTATACTCAGCATTGGTATAACATTTTGTTATTTCAATACTACTTAAGACCACATACAATTATTTGTTGATTTTAATTTATGTATTTTTTTTACTTATATCATACTCGTATATAAGATAATTTATTTAATGCAAGACATTTGCTGATATATATACATACCAAATTTCCCATTTAAAATGATTATACACTAGTCTTGTGTATTATAAATCAATACCATATTATATGCCTTATAATATCTGTATAATATTTTTTAATAAGCAATTAAATTTCAAATATTTTTAATTGTTTGAAAATTGTACGCTATATAAAATAAAAATTGTATATTCCCATGTAAAATAAAATGAAAGTGATAATTAGAATTTTACTGTGTCAATTGATTGTTCTTTTAAGTAAATAAAAAATTCTTTTATGTAAATAAAAAAATTGAGTAAAATAACAAAAAAAAATGTCTGTTCTAACTATTTACTAACTGTATTAACCTAATCAAAAGAATTTTAAAAAATACAAATACATTTATAGGATGAATTAGGTGAATGTTTGCAATTATATTTAGGACAAAAAAAATCTTAAGAAATAATTTTGAATTGAGTTAATAGAACTCTCAATCAAACTACTGAATTATAATATATCATTGGCGATACAAAATAGTATAATGATTTTAAAGTTAAGCATTTATTAAAATCATTACTAATTGAACTAATAAAACCTTAGATTGAAGATGTTTTATTTTGCTCATGAACATTGAACATAATGACGAATTAAAGTTCTGAATCAAAATCAATGTTTTAAATATAATTGACATTAACTAATGCAAAATTATTTAAATTAGACATATTTGTATATTATAGTAAACTATTTCCATAAAAAAAAAGTTGTTATATTATGTACAAAAAAATTAAAACACATCATCATAATTATATTAGTTATATTATTTAAGTACATTATTAAAATTATAGTCATGATTTCAATGTAACTCAATAGAATTGTGATCTATTAACAGTCTGAAATATTTTAATATTATTAGAATAAGCACAATATAGTTTAATTGCTTAACTTAAAATTAATGCCTAAATATTTAATAAAAGAGGATATAAATAAAAAATAATAATCAAATTAATTACACTTCATAATCAAATGCTGATTTTTATATTTACTTTGAATAAATATTGTCATGTCATGTTTCATTCTAAGGTTATGTAATTTATTCATAACCAAGGCTCGGAACTTTATGCACCAAAAAATACTAAAATATGCGCATAAATATGCATTAAAAAACATCAAAATATGCGGTATAATATGCAATAAAAAATTGGAAAATAATTTCTTAAAAAATAAATAACTGACTACCGACTAGTGTACACTGTACAATGAAGTCACTTGCATGTAGATGTATGCAGTATTATAACTAGGCTTAGGGACCTCTAGCATTTGCATACTTTTTTTAATTATTGCTAAATATAGCAGAGTGCGAAATAAATTCGTTTCTTGGTGCCATGATATCAGACCTAAAATTTGAAAGTGCATATTTTTGTATATTTGATAGATTTTGCAGTAGGGTGCATATTTTAGAATTGTTATGCTTATTTTGCATATTTTGACAAATTTTTCAAATTTTATCATTATTAAAATTAAAAACTATTGATATATATACATATTTCAACCGATCGAAAAAAAATGTACTAAGAGGACTTAATACTTCCAGTAATATGCTATCTGCAAATTACCTCTCATATTTCGTTATAATTGTTGTGCAATTTTTGTCAATAATAGTATAAACCTGTATCGATTGTATAACCCCCTGAATATCGACCGGATGTCGATATAGAATAATAGATTATTTTTTAGTGTTCAGTCGATTATTATCGGTCGTTGTTTTTGCGTTTCGCAACTAAACAACATCGATACATAAGTAAAACGTTGTATGCGTATATTTTGTAACATTGTGTAATGTTTTTACAAAGTGTACAACAGTCTACAAGTAGCTGACTACAAAATGTTGTTTCAGAGTTTAAAGATACATTTACATCCGATGAACACGTTTTCTTTTGTGTACTATGTGGTCTTTTTTTTCTTTTTTTTTTAATGCATATAACTGCATATTATAATGCATATTTTAATGATTTTAGAAGCATATTTGTGTATTTTTTAGAGCTTTAAGTCCCTAAGCCTAATTATAACGAACAGAAATAATATTGTGTATAAGCTGATAACCTTAAGATTAAACATAATTGTTTACGAATTCCCTATGGTTATACAATTTGTTTATATCATGTTACAAAATATTAATACAGTGTTAAATTTGTATAAAAATAAATATGAGTTGGCGGTGGTCACTATGAGGCGCGAGGCCCTGGGCAAATGCCCCGTTTGCCCTGCCCTCGGGACGGCACTGGTCACTATTACGAATTCTCGGTACTATAAAGATTATAATATTATTGTTAAGTGCATTGGGAGTCGGAGCAATAATAATAGTAGCCGTTGATGAATTAATTTATTTTGTCAAACGATATAAAACTTAGAATTTTGGTTGTCATATATCTAATATTTTATTATTTAACTATAAATTTTTTTAAAAAAATTTGTTAAATCCATGAAATATGCATATAAATGTTCTTAAAACCAAAATATGCGAATTGGTACAAAAAGTAACAAAATATGCAAAATTATGCAACAAAAATTTTTATATCTGAAGTATACATACTATGAATCGAATTTGTATCGAATCAGAATTTCAATATGCACTTTCCAGACAAATATGCAAATGCTTAAAGTTCCGAGCATTATTATAATATTGTAGTTTATTTTTTAGTGAACAATTAAAAGTACTGGTTTTGGCTGAAGCCTAACTTAGGTTACACAAAAAAAAACATAAGTATATTATAAGTAAAATTATTAAACTAAAACATAAACCATATTCCCAAGAAGTTACACACTACGCATTTTTAGTAATATTTTGGATTGTATTAATAATTTTTAATGCATACATTTTTCTATGTATTTATTGAATATTAATCAATATTATTATTTTTAATGATTGTCTATCTTTTTGAGTTATAGCTACACCCAGGCACCAAAACATATGTCATAAACAGATTCTGTGGCTTGGCTAGTTTGGAACCACTGTGGCGGCAAACAAGGCTATTAGCTGATGATTTATTACAAATATGTTCATTGCATCCAGAAGGTGTTCATATTATAGGTAAATATTTACACATTATTAATACATTTATACTAAACAAGAAATATAAATATTCTTTATAAAATATATTTTGATGTAATCATAATAGGATATTCCCAAGGTGGACTCATTTCCAGAGGCATGATTGAAATGTATGGTGCTATCCACAATGTCAAGACATTTGTGTCACTTAGCTCACCACAAGGAGGCCAATTTGGAGGTATGGTAATTTATTTTCAAATTTAATTCTAGTTTAAATATATTTATACCATACACACACATATACATATATGTGTATTTTTGTATATAAAATTATACAAGTCGAACAGTATTAATGAAAATAATAATTTTCTTATTTATAATTTAAAACGAGGATATAATATTTTTTACATTTTTTTGGTACTATGAGCATTAGAGTAGTCCTTATTTTTAAATTTAAAAATGTTGGTGCTGGAATCACTCATTTTTTTAAGTGTTATGAGAAAATAATTTGTGGTGAATTTAGTTATAACGAATTACCTCCTTCCCGTGCCACAAGAGGAATGAAAAATGATCAAAGAAGGTAGTTTTATGGTTTTTTCGACTTACTCGAAAACTATTAATCCTTTCGTAAAAATGTATAAAACATTTATTATATTGTTAATTACTGCCTATTAAAAAATATGCATTAAAATTTCTTGTAAATCTATTTTTTCGTACAAAATACAAATTATTTAATCTATTAGGTAAAATTGATCTGACTACAGTTATTTTAATATATTTGTTAATTATTTAAATATAAAATTAAATATCTTAAATAAATGTATGTAACATTCGATTTTCTAAAAAAAAGATTATTTGTAGGTTTTTATTTGATTGACTAGTTTAGTGTTATACTTGGATTTATGTAATTTATGTAAGCTAAAACAAAACAAACAATTACCGCTGTCATAATCTCTTAACCAAATATCAAATAACCAAATTCCCCACAAATTATTTACTCATAACACTTAAAAAATCGGGAGGATCCTGCATGAAAAAAAAAAAAAATTTTTTCTCCTATAACTAAGGATCACTCTAATAAGCATTGGTTATAGAATAAACGTATTATATAATCAATGTTATAAGTATCTACCCATACTATTCTATATTTCATACTATACGAATAATGATCTGTGCATTCAAAGGCACTCTAAATGATATCCATACAGCTAATAGGGATATAGTCGATTAAATACGAAATCTGGATATTAATTTATAAACTATAGTTTCAAATATATTCCAGCTATAATAGTTACCACCTGTCTCACTAAGCTCATTATTATTTTTATATTTATTTTTACTTCATTTATATTGTGTTATTTTATATCAGTCTGTTAATATTTACATGTTTAAATTTGATGTTCTACTCTGTCTTATGAAATATAAATATATATGTGTAAGTTAATTGAGTAATTATTTATTTTTTAATATTCCACTATAAAACGCGACAAAAAAAACACAGACGTTCTTTCCCCCACTGTCAGGCATTCCTAGTCCAAACCGGCTAACATCGTCCCATACGCCACGATATTAATGCTTAATATAGGTCATATGGTGATTTGTGACTTTTTTTCGTTAAACATAAATTAAATCCGATAAAATAATTAGATAAAAATACGTTTTTATGTGTGTAAGTTATAATAGGAAATGTATAATCAAAATTTTAGTATTGTAGTGGGTTAAAATAGTCAAAAGAACATTTAGGTGTTTGCTGATTAGGTAGGAAAGTGTTTTTAGGAAGACATTGCAGATCCAATCCACCTGAACCATTTAAAAGTCTTTTAAATCATGCTTATCAAAATTCAAAACATTTTTTTGACATAATTTGTGTGTATAGTTTGGTTTTTCAAATTACATCATTTAGTGCACCAGAAATTTGGCATAGAAACCTAATGCTAATATTTAAAGTTACCATTTGACTGGTTCTCTATTATTCAATAATCTAGAAAAACCAATGTTTTTACAAAGATATTTCATGGGTGGCTCAGATAATAAAATAAAAAGGCGTTTGTAAAGAGATAAGCTAATATTGTATGATTTACAAAACAATGATTATAATTTTTTTTTATTTGCCTGTATATAGTGTTCTAACTTAACATAATGATAAGCATTTACTTTTATGGGTAAATTCGGGTAATTCAGTTATTATATATATATATATATATATTTGAGTTAAAATGTTATATTGACTAAAGTTTTATAAAAATTTTACATAAGTAGTCTTATGATAAAAAAGAAAACTATTTATTCTAAAACAAAATACTTCAAGAAAGTTTCATTTGTTAATTATTTAACTAGAAATGTATGTATAATGTTGACTTAATAAATTTAAGTTGGAAACTCCTTCATAAAATGCAAATCAATACAAATAACAAATTTTTATTGTTTTCAAAGTATTTTATGACTTCATACTTATAATAATAACCTCATGTATAATCAATATGAATATTAGTAGAATAATTAGTTATCATTTTTTAAATACAGTTAAAAATTGAAGTATCACAAAATTTTACTATAATTAATTACTAATTTTATGTTCTACAGCAGAATTTTTTTTGATACTGTTATAACATTAATATTTCTGCATACTCATTATTAAATTTGTGAGATAAACATTTGAATTTGATAAGGTATTATTTTTGTCTAAAAAATATTTATCTTAAAGGTGATCAACAATTTTGAAGAGATGATTACAAGTGTTTTTTTGAATTTTAATTTGAACTTTCAAAAAAAATAGATTAGGTGAACAACTTATATATTCTTACAGTGACATAGCCAAGAGGTGGGCTATAGCTCTCCCCTTATGAGCCTTATTTATATGCATGTACTATACTAGTTTACTGCTATTTAGTATTTAAGTATTTAATAACTTTGGTATCAAATAAATGTTTACGAATAATGGGTTTTGTCTTTAGTACATAAGCATTAATATGCTTATGTTGTGATTATTTCTGTTTTTTGTTATCATGAAGGTTGTGGGGATTTTCATCTAACACTATCATTTTATAATCACTATAGTTTTTTTATTATGTTGCAGCTATGCTACCACAGCTGACCACTATTATTTTATTATTATTATAAATTATATTTTAATAAATATTATTAAAAATATTTTAAAATGCTGGAAATACATTTATAAATTTGGTGGTGGAAAGGAGAAGGTTACTCTCTAATCTTCTTTTACCTAATCCACCCAAAAAAGTGTTCAGCCCCTCCTATTTAAAAATTTTAGCTACGCCACTGTCTTTTTAATTGTCTCATTATGAATCTGGATTGGCTAAATAATCATTCTCATCATAACAAGATGTTTATTCAACTAAATAAGGTTTTTTTTTTTATTACTTTTACTAACTAAGGTTATATTTGAATTATTTTGATTCATTATATTTGAAAGCCTGAGAAAAAATTTTATATTATTATTATTGTATAGTCGAGAGTTAGAAAACTTAAATTTACTATATATATAATGTTCTTTGTTTTAAAAATGCTCAATCGTGCCTCTTAAAATATAGGAATTTTATATAGCACCTCTTTGTCCTTCTTGTATTTTTTGAGAAAATACTACTGTCTTAAGAATATTATCTATTTTTGTTTAGTTTTTATATTACTATATACATTAAATGCAGTATTATTGGAATTTGTCCACTTACATCAAATATTAATTATATTACTGTAGCATTATTCTAGTAGTTTTTATCTAAAATTGAATTAAAGTTTTTGAAGGAATTTTTTTGGAATTCAAATAGTATTTAAGAATGTAAATATTAGTATAATTGAATATATTTAATTATTACAACTTCATATTTTTAAATAAATATTAAAACATGTTTCCTAATATATTGTAAAAAAATTATAATTATTATTTAAGTTGATACTTACTTTTTTCTTCTCTATTAATTGTTATGTTACAGTGATAATCAATAATTATGGCATAAATGATAAAATAGTTTGATGAATGTGATACTGAAAAATCCTAAAATCTTTTCAATATTATGCATCTACCACATATTTGCAGGATTAAAATTGGAAATTCCTAGTAAATAGACTACTGAGGTATATAATGATATACCTACATATAATTTTATCAGAACTCAGGGATTAGTTTGACTAAAATATATACCACCTCTAATCTAATACAATGAAACTATTGATTTTTAATGTTGTTTTACAGCTGAATGTTTTACAAAAATGTTTCCAGCGCTCACTGCGCGTACAGCATATGAAGTGTTTTACACACGAATAGGTCAACGTGCTCTGTCAGTCGCCAACTATTGGTATGATCCTCGGCATCGAGATCTATACCTTAAATACAGTGTGTATTTAGCAGTTATTGATAATGTCAAAGAAGAAATTTCCAAAAGTGATTGTCAACAAAATACCGGTAATAAGATTCTACTAATTCAACAAATTATCTGATATGAGAGTTGTAATAGAGAGGTTAAAAAGAGTGCTCTGGAGACCAGAAAAAATTACTTTTTTTCATGTAATTGATAACTTATTAAATAAATAAAGTATTTTAAATAATCAATCAAAAACAGAGCAATTTATGTTTTGATGATAAATAAAAGTTCATAAGTATTAAAATAGGTAATGCAACAATTAATTATAATTTTGTTTATTTTTTAATAATTATAAAAACTAATATAGCTAATATAATCAATTAATATTTATTGTATTTATACCATTGTTCAATATTAATAAATAGGGCATGGATTTTTATGTGATAAAGATGTCAAAATATATAAATATTCTTATTTTTGCCAAAATATGTATTAAAAAACTTTTATTAATAATGTTAATAAACATTTAACAAAAATATCGGTATTTTACATTAATTTTTAATTATTAATTACTAATTATTCATCTAAACATCTCTATTGTCTTCTTCGAAAAAATTGGGTACAACATACATTTGGAAATTTTAAAATTTGAATGTACGGCTGTTAAGTTTCAAAGTCGACTTGTAGCAGCTGAAGGTGATGTAACGTCGACCTAGGTTAATGGGGCATATTTCATACTAGATGTCGGATGGTGTTAGTACAATATAATTTAACACTTTTTCATTTTCATTCATTAGAATATCTTTAATAGTTTTAATTTTTTGTTAACCAACGTTATTACCAATTACATAGTTTAATTAATTTTTTATTATAAGTCTGGATTCTCCTTGAAATTCATTTAATTTGTTTTCTGCATTTTTCACTTTTGAAAACCTCAATTATTTTTAGATTTGATGTTTCTAATTTTTTTTTTTTACCAGTAAACAAAAAAAATGTGGAAATATATGCTAAATAATTTTTCAGGTCATTGTTTTGCATAATATTAGTAGCTTGTGTAATAGCAATTGCAGTATCTAAATCAACATTTAAAATAACTTCTTTTATTTTTTTTTAATTTAATTCCAATATAATAATTTGAATAGAAATAAAGACTATATAGGTATGAAAATTTTTAAATATTTACAAAATATGTGAAAGTATGTAAAATAAAAGTCACATTTTATTCAGGGTGTTATGAAATATGCTTACTCTTATTCAGAATTGAGAAATTCGCATTCAATAAAATTATGTATATACTTAAAATCCGCGCCCTATAATAAAATTAAAGGTATGTTATCCCTAAATCATGAATTTTGATAATCTTGTTCTGAAACTTCTATTACTATTATTTCAGAAATCAATGATGAAACAGTAGAAGAAATAGAAAAGCGTGTTGCTGCTACATTAGCTGAAGTCTCTGCTGCCACTTTGAAAGTAGCCGAAGGTCATAATGAAGAAGACAATCATATAAATAATGTTACTACAGCTGATGCTGATGTAGCGGATGTTTCAACTAATGATACTAATAAGGATGGCAATAATACGGATGGTGACTTGAATAGTAATGCTGGTACAAGGAAACTGGGACTTATACGTCTTCAAAAATTGGTGCTTATTGGTGGACCAGACGATGGGGTTATATCGCCATGGCAATCAAGGTTTTTATTTATTAATAGTTACAATTTCAATCCGCTTTTAGTACAAATGCTTATTATACACTTAACCAGGGCCGGATCTAGGGGGGGGGGAGGAAGTCGGGGATTTATCCCCGGGCGCATAATTATCGTTGGCGTATTTTAAAGGTTTTAAATTTAAAATTAACTTTGAAACAAAAGTCATAACTACAAAATAATATTTTAATAGAAATTTGTAATAATGGTTATGCGAATAAAATAGTATTATTTTTATTTTTAATTTTAACAAGTAACAACAATATTATTTTAAAATGGACTAATAGGTACGTATTGCAGTGGAAATACTGGAAATACCCGTCTGCGACTGTCAGCGGGATTGACTGTCGCTGCAGATCTAAAATTAAATATTGTTCAAATAAGTGGGAAATTAAGGTATTGTTGAATTTAATTTTATTATCATTGTATTGTGATTCATCGATTCGTGTGTCCGCGTTAATGTGTTATATTAATAATATAGCCTGTATTAGTTTATAAAATCAGTTTATTTTATACATTTATGCTAAATTCAATTTTAATTTTGACACCGCTACAGTTAAAATACGTCAGTGCTCAGTCATTAGTACTCAGGTTAGTACAACAAAAATTAACGATATTACTAGTTTTAGTAATCTGTATGACGTAGACATGTAGTCAATCATTTTTTTGCTAAGAACATTTGTGAATATCTAGTAGGTATTTGTTTTGGAATTTTATTAAGTCCGCGAACCGCAAGTCAAACTTTTTTTGGAATTTTATTAGATTTTTCAATGTGTAGATTTACTCTCCAATAAGTGATATAATAAAGTAGGTATGGTAAATTACATTGTTTTCTTGCATATACATATATAATATAAATACATATTAATAAATTATATTGGTACATCTTTTTTATGAATTATGTTAATAGTTATTTAAAATTTAATCTTAAAAATGGCTTCATTAATTCATTAATTGTAATTCATTGTTATGTAATTTTTAATCAACAGTTATATACTTTTTAAATAGAACATAAAACGTTACTACTGATTAGTTGTTTTAGATTATTTATTAAATTAAATGTTTTTAGGTTTATAAAAATCTTTATATTTAACAATGCCTTTTTACAAACTGAACATTTTTATAAATATTACTTTAGCCACTAGATAAATGAAAAAAAACAAAATTAAGCATTGTTACAGATTACACCAAATACATTGTTATTTGTATTTACTATTTAAATACTATTTATTTTCTTAATAAACTTTATAGTACAAAAGTACAACATAATTAAAACAAAAATACTATCCTATTGATGTTTAGCTTAAGTCAGATCGGTTATTAATTATCATGTTTTATATATCAATCATATTATAATAAAATAATTTAAAAGGAAACTTAACACTTAATTGCATGTCTTTTTTTTATATTGAAAAAAAGTTTTTAACTAATTTAAGTTTGGTGAGTTTGTAAAAAATAGTTAAAAAATTCTAACTTGAAACACAACCTTGAAAAGTACAACTTTTAAGTCCATTGCACAAATGCAACTATATGCGCACAGTGCACCAACTGGAACATTTATTTTGAATTACCTAAATAAATATGAAAGTCAATTTTTAATATTTTCGCTAACTACAAATAAATAGTCCAAATTTTATTTTATTTTTTAAACTTTAAAACATTTTATATATAAAAACTAAAAACAAAAACATCATACTATATCATAGTATGTATAACAATTCAAAATCAAAAGTACCAGTCTTATGTTTTTAAATTTAATAATTTGGTAAATAACCACTGCATAAACAATGAATGTTAAAGAGAATAATATAATTAAAACCAGCCTTTTTAAATGTATATAATATTATAAGTGAAAAACAATTTTAAAACTAATCATTATGTATTAAAATAAAATAATAATATAAAAACCAATCTTTGGTATAATAATAATAAAAATGACCAAACTCCTGAAATCAGTCTAGATCCTAGATAATGTAGATCCGAATTATTCTCTTGTCCACTATAAATTTCCAAATTATATGCAAAACCAGAAACGCCTGCCATAATAAACAACTTATAGCCCCATTTATTAGGTTTCATAGGAATATATTGTTTTAAATAATGCCTAGATTTGGTAGAACATAATTGTTCATCTATTGATAAGCATTCTTCGAGAGGAACTAATTTAAATGTTTTATTCAATGATTCTAGAGCTGGCCTTATGCGATAAAGTCTATCATGTCCAGGTCTATTGAATGGAATAAGTTGACTATTATCAACAAAATGTAAAAATTGTTTTATTTTTTCAAACATATTGACAGGCATGATATTTTTAATAATATTATTACCTATATTTGATGACCAATAACTACGAATAGATGGATTTTTTTGAATAGACATCAGAATCAGAATTACTTAAAGAATACAATGGTATAACCTTAAACAACGTATCAGTAGTCATAAGGCCAGAATAATAAAAATTCAAAACGTTGCATAAATGCAACTATATGCATTTAAGGGTTAATTTATTTTATTTTTTATTTTTATTTATTCTTTGGCAAGATAATGGGTCCCATTGAACATATTTGTTTATTTTGTTTCTTAAATTCTAAGATTCATATAGATATTTTTGATAGGTGTACTTTCTCCTCTGTTTTGTTTAAGCTTTTTTGTTTAGTTTCATATATTTGATTTGGATAGTTTTTTTATTAAACTTCTTTCTTCATCTTATTTATTTTTAAAGCTCAAAATGTCAAAAAGACCAGGTTCCTATTTCCGAAATAAAAAGAAACAAAAAGAAGCAGAAGCTCAAGAACTAGCAGCACAATGGGAGAAATCTAAAAGTAAATGGTTCAACGTTAAAAACGAAATTGATTCATTAGAAGAAGATGGGGCTTCTGAAAATCAAAAAATAAATGAAAGTATTGAAATTGAAATTGATAGTGGTTGTAGTCAAGTTGAACGAACATCAAATACCAACGAATTGAGTTTTCAAAAAATACCTGTAGAGACTGTAGAGTTGGATGAAAATATTTTAGTTGATCATAATTTATCACATGGTATAGTTGAGAAACAATCATTTGTTGATGAAAAAATAAATGTGTTAAAACCTCCTGAAATAATATTTAATAATCCTCAATCGTGGCCAACTATAAATGACAAGTTAAGATGCATACTTGTTCAACATGGCCCAGATCGTGGAAAAATGGAACATAAGCCTTTTAAAAACCATTGGTTTTACAAAAAATTACCTAATGGAGAAAGTGTTGAAAGATCATGGATGATGTATTCTCAACCAAATGACGCAATTTTTTGCTTTTGTTGTCTATTATTTGGTAACCAATTTACTGCTTTAAGTGATCCCAAAATAGGTTTTTCGTGTTGGAAAAAAATGGAGCGCTTAAAAGAACATGAAGATTCTCAAGATCACATAAAACATTTTTTAAAATGGAAAATGCTTGAAAATAAAGTAATGAAAGGAGGGGGTATTGATGACTCCTTACAGAAAGAAATAAAATCAGAACAAGAAAAGTGGCGACATGTTTTAAAAATAATATTAGATGTGTTACTTTATTGTGTAAATAATAATCTAGCCTTAAGAGGAAATTCTGAAGAAATAGGTAATCCAGCAGCGGGACATTTTTTAAATCTCATTAGCTTAATAAGTAAATCTGATGGAGTATTAAGGCAACATATTGAATCCCATAGGAAAGGCTCTGTATCTTATTTTTCTCATCACATTCAAGATGAATTTATTTCTTTATTATCTAAAAAGGTCAGAGAAAAAATAATAAATCAAATCAAGTCTGCAAAATATTTTACTATTATGTTCGATAGCACACCTGATGTTTCCAAAAAGGAACAAATGAGTCAAATTATCCGATATGTACATATTTCTAATGGAAAAGTTTGTATAGAAGAAAGTTTTTTAGGATTTATTTTATCACATGAAAAAACTGGAAAAGGCTTAGCAAGTGAAATATTAACTCAGTTTTCTGATGATGATTTAAATATACAAAACTGCAGAGGCCAAGCTTACGATAATGGAGCAAATATGGCAGGGAAATATAATGGTGTGCAATCAAAAATTATGGAAAAAAATAGTTTGGCTACTTTCGTACCATGTACTGCTCATTGTTTAAATTTGGCTGGTGTCAACGCTGCATCATCAAATGTTCAAATGAAATACTTTTTTGGCAAGATTCAACAATTATTCAATTTTTTTTCGGGTTCACCTTCTCGTTGGGAAGAATTGAAATCATTGAAACTCACACTTAAACCATTTTCTGATACAAGATGGTCTTCTAAATCTGTAGCTATAAAAGCGATTTTTACACAACTACCTGAAGTAAAAAAATGCCCTTAATAATATGATATGATTGGAAAAGGTAATGCTGAATCAATATTTTTGGCTAAAAGCTTACTATTATACATTGACTATGAATTTATTTGCTTGTTATCTATTTGGAATGCTATTCTTTCAAGCATTGATCGCGTTAATGTTTGTCTACAATCGAAATCATTAACAATAAATAAAGCTGCAAATCTAATTAAAGGATTAATTAATGAAATCACCGATTTGTGAAATAACAGACTTGAAACATTATTTCAAAGTGCTGAAGAAAACTAAAAAAATGGGTATTGCAACTGTTTTTCCTCAAAAAAGAATAAAACGAATAAAACTATTGGATTTTGAAGAATCTACAGACGACTGGAATGCGACTTCAAAAACAACTTGTATTATTAATTTAAAAAATGTTTGTGATGTATTAACTATGAATATGAACTGGAGATTTGAAAAGCTTAATCAAGTATCTTCTGACTTTGGATTTTTCAATGGAGCTGACCTCGTTGAAAGAGATTCAAATTATTTAATTAAAGCTGCTGCTGACCTAGCCATAAAATATGATAACGATTTAAAACCTTCAGACTTTACTTCGGAAATTATTAACTTTAAAAACCTTGCATTAGGTATGTTACCTGACCTTAAAAATCAAACTCCATTAAACATTCTGCAGTTAATACACGAGTACTCAATGACTAACATATTCCCAAATATTTGTATTGCTATTCGTTTGTATCTAACATTGCTCTGTACAACCGCATCGTGTGAACGTTGTTTTAGTAAACTCAAATTAATAAAAACGTATTTACGATCCACGATGAACCAAAACAGACTCACTAACTTGTCACTTCTGTCAATCGAAAAAGAGATCACAAAGACAGTTGATTTTGATTCAGTTATTGATAATTTTTCTGCAATCAAAGCCAGAAAAATAAAGTTTTAAATATTAAGTTTAACATTTTGTAAATTTGGAAAATTTAGAATAATATATTTTAGTATATTATACATTTAATACATAAGTTATAGGTAATCATTATACTATTTTAATTTTCAGTACTTAGTTATATTTTTCTTTAATTGTAGTTTTTCCTTACCTAAGTAGATACATAATATGTAGACATGTAGTAATTATAAAGTTTTGAGTGTAACCATAACAAAAATTGAAAATATATAAATATTGTTTCATGTTAAAACTTAAAAGTAAGCAATAAATAATTTAGATTTGTTAATAAATAATTTATAAATATTATTATTACAAATATTATTTTTTCTAAACCTGAAACTTAGAAATATTAACCAGGGCTTCTAAAAATATTACATGATTAATTGATTATATAAAAACTAATTTTTTTTGATTTTTAAGCTAAAATTGTTCAAATAATTTTTGATAAATAATTTATTGGTCCAGTGTATTACAAACGGCTTTATAAATGGTTGGTGCTCACGCTACTGTGAGTATGCTTGATTTTTCATAAAAAAAAAAAAAAAAATGATTCTGGTCATTTTTCTGAAATTTCTTGAAAAGGGCGTATATTTTTAATTTTCCCTGGGTGTTAAAAAGTTAAGATCCGGCCCTGCACTTAACCAATATTTTACTAACCCAATATTTTAACCTATTAAATATTATACAATATCATATTTAACTTAAAAAAATAAAATAAATTATGAGAAGAGGAATGGCTTAAAGAATCTGACCTAGATTCAATTAGTATTGTATAATATATTAAAACTCTTTAATTAATAAATTATAATAAATATTGCTAGCACAAACCAAACTCCACATGTAATTAAACACATTATTTGTATTCATAAATATGTCATAAAATTAAAAATGATTCTCTATTCACCGTTTTTCTTATCATCCACTATGTGGTTAGCACAAGTGTAAATTACTAATTTTAACTTTTCTAAAATGATTTTTTTTTTTTATTAAAAATTTCATGGTTTTATAAAAAATGTGTTGCGTTGAGAGTTAAGTTAATTTGTATCAACCCTAAAAGTCTTGGTTTTATTTTAAGCTATTATTTTGTATTTTTTACTCATTATTTTATGTTTTTGTTTCAGTCAATTTGCTATATTGGATAGCAATGGTGAATTGGTACCAATGCGAGATCGACGACAAAATGACATATATAGTGATGAAGACCCAATAGGACTACGAGAGCTTGACTTGACCAACCGGTTGATAGAATATACAGTACCAGGAGTTGGTCACCATGAATGGCATTGCAATGAAAAAATATTACAAGAGTGTATAATTAATTGGTTAGATTAACACATAAACAAGTACAGTGTTGACTAGTAAAATATTAATCAACCACAGTAATAACGGATTTTATAATAATCATTATTTTTGGTGGAATATTTTTGTAAACATGTGTAACGGTTACTGAAGTATTTAGTATACAATCTTCCAAAATAAGTTCTAAAAACCAATGTGTCTATCACTTCAATTTTTTTTTTTTTATTAAATTATACAATATATAAATACTAGTAGACTGAACATATAAAATGATTCATAAAATAAAATGTATTCTATAAAATAATAAGAATTATTATTGGCTAAGGAATTAAAATTTTCAATAAGTAAATATACATAACAAAGGTAAATGGCCCATCACCACTGAGAATAACTTGTTATCAGTGATGGAGTATAATTAAGAAATAAGTATAAATTTTAAAAAACTATTGTAACAATTGTTACATCACATGTATTGGTTATCATATTTTATTATATATTATTATGATGTTATTAATACTAAAAATATACTGTAAAATCTGAAAATTTTTCTAGATTGTAAAATATTTATGTATCTTCTTCAGTGATATGTTGATATTGCTTGGTAATGTTAATTTAATATTATAAAATTATTTTATTAAATCTTGTACTTACTATGGTTGGGTGGATCTTAACACTTAGTAATATTCCAACCAACACATTTACCCTTATCATTTTTATTATAATAATTTAATTAAAATAATTAATTTTTTAACTCAATACTAAAGTATAATATATTTGTTACAGTTATTAATTTCTTTAATTCCTAAGCTAAATATCTTAGTCGCTACATGTTTGTTATGTTTTTTATAATGAAAACCCTTGAGTTTTCTTTATTTGTTTTACCTTATTCTTCCCTAATTTACTTATTAAAAAGGTAATATTTTTAATACATTCTTAATTACATAACAGGTACTTATGGTTGAAGTTGTGTAAGTAAATACTACAAAATAGTGTGTCATAGAATTATAGATGGTGCAATGTTCTGATTTTGATATAGGTTGAAGTTTTTTATTGTAATTTTTTCTTTGTTTTTTTTAATTATTCAATTAAAAATCTTAAATAATTAAGAAAAATACTTCCCAATCCAGAACAAAGTATTAGTTGGACACCAAAACTTATATTTTACTCATATGCCTTTTGCTTAATCTATAATTATGTAGAAAAACGTAAATTCAGTAACCAATAAAAATAAAAATAACGTTTATGAGCATGGGCGTAGTGAGGAGGAGGCACTTCCCCCCTGCGCCTTAAATTGTATTCTATTTGTTTATACCAAATGTGTAAGTTAAAAATTAAAATTAAAAATTAAATAAGATATAAGTCTAAAAATAGTTTAGTGGGACCGAGTGTTATCTACACATGTAATCGTTTTGTCGTTTTATGTGTTATCCAATGGTCTATCTGCAGATTATTTGAATTACGAGTTAAACACTAATCGCTTTATGTTTTTGCCCCCCCCCCCACCCCCGATTCAAATCTTAGCTATACCCATGTTTATGAGCAATTGAAATTTGTTATATAACTGCTCATACCGTGTACGCCATGTTATTCTCGTATAGGCAACAAAATGGATCCGACCATGCTTTGCCTTATTTTATGTGAATAGGCAATTCTTTTCATGTCAACGTTGAAAATGGTAACGATATGAAGTAAGGTCAAGGTAAGCTTTTGGAGAGGAAACGAGTTAGAATATACAGGAACGAGGATAATACAAGTTTTTATAAATTACTGAGGTATTTCTGTGCTTAGATTCGGTTCGGTGCAATGACCACAGAACTTACACAAAATCGGACAAAAATATACTAAACTTAAACCTATGGGTTCATACTGTGCCTCCATCAAAATATGTTCGGATAAAAAAAAAAAATCAAACGGTCTGTACTCAGTACCGACAGTACCAGTAGAGCAGTTTTGGGTGTAATCGATTAGTTAACGATTAAATTACGTAATCGATTACAATTAATTTATTGAATTATATTGGTTATTAATCGTTTAATAATTTTTTAAGGTAATCAGTAATCATGATTATATTAGTGTTAATCATTATCGTCAAAAATATCAAATGACTACAATTTTGTATTAGGTAATATATTATACTCGAATATTATTAAAATTAGGGATTTACGAAATGTTATATTATATTATTATATTATGTTACATTTTAGAGCCACTAATTACCGACCGATAGCTACATTTATTTTGTACCTATGTTCCTATTACTCTTGTATTAAAATCAAATATATTATTATAAAAATCTTATGGTTTTTACATTATTTTTTTTATACTTATATTGCCATTATTCAATCATCATTACAGAGATATCAATTTTTCTAAATTTATTTGATTGATTATAATAAAATTAATGTAATTATTATATTCACTTTTAATTTCTTATTGAAAAATAATACTTTTTTTTATTGTTAATCATTATTTTTTCCATAACATTTAATAATTACGTATATTATAGTTTAATTTACTCTTTATTTATTTATTTTTTCAATATCCTATTTATTGTTCATAAGTCTAGTACATAAAAAATACACTACATTGGTCAATAAACTATATATTTTTAAAATTTTTATCTCAAAATATATTTTTATCTCATAAATAGCTATTATTCAGCTTTAAACCGTTATTGAAATATCATTAATCATTAAGATTTGTCATGATCGAAAATTAACATATTTTGTAATCGTATTAAACACTATGATTACATTATTATTATACTTTAGTAATTTAAAATAATTTGATATTGTGATTATTGATTACATTTAATTACCTTATAGTTAATAACTAAAAATTGTAATTGTAATATTTAATCATTAATCAAATTACGATTTTTACCCAACACTGCAGTAGAGTAGAGCACAGTAGTATAATGTAAGTGTTTTTATGTTAGCTTTAAATGTATTTTTATTGTTTTGCCACACCAATGTTTAAACTTTTTGGTCTTAATTGAAAAAGATTCCTATCAGTGCGAGTTTTTAATAAACAAATTTATATTTCTCCATGTTTTTAACAAAAAAAAATAAAAAATAAGTTTCACGATTTAAAAATTTGTTATAGTCCCCATGGCCACCAAAGTCTAAACGGCTATGTTAAAATCATGTGATGAAAATGGTAAAATTGTTAGATACTACAATTTTACCGATAGTTGAATCAGAGCCTTAACTATGGCGGGGCGAGTGAGGCACTTGGCCTGGAGGTCGCAAAAATATTAAATAATTAACTCATTTTAAGAAATATTATTTTTTGTTTTGCTAGAAACCTAATTATAATTTTTCAGATTTTTCCGAATTGTATTATACATATTAAAAGCTGTGAATGTGACAACCCTACAACCTAGGGAGCGCAATGCTTCAGTTCAGCCTCAGGATAAAAAATGTCTCGGTATGGCTCTGAATTGAATTCCGAAAGTCTGAGCGACCTCGCAACTAAGCACTCCTTTATATTCAGCACGGGTGATTGCAGTGATTAGGTGTGGCCCCACTGAGAGCGATTTACGTTTTTGCGTTAGCGCTGTTTTGCATTTTAACAATAGTAGGTACGTAATTCATATCTGTTAGCCCCATTGGGTCTGTGTCGCGAGTGGATGTAGTGGTACACACGCGACAATCGCTGAGAACAAAACAGTTCGATATTCTGCAATTAATCGCTGTTAAAATGTTTTCCGCGTTAGTTCTGCGTCGTCTCCGTATGGGAAGGTATTGAAATCCTAGACGCCCGAACCAAAACAATTTGGTCCATAATCCAAAAATGTTGGGCAAACATAGAAAAGGATTTTCACACGAACGGTAATTTAATTCGTTAACTTATACATATTCAAGTTTATTGATTCTCAGATGTCTTCACTAAGGTATTACTCTCGATAAAATAAAATATTTGTTCAAAAATTGAAGCAGAACTTCCAGCAGGTTCGTATCACCAGCACGACTATTTTTGAAAAATGTTGTACAGTCAAAATAAAATTTCGTACACCCACTCAAACCCAAGAAAATTCGATTTTTCTATGGTCGTCACATTTTATATTGTGCCTACTACCTATATAGCCACAATGCTGTACAGTTATATCGAATTACTAAAATAATGTAACATAAGTTAATAATAAATTTTTAATAAGTATCAATAAACTGAGTTTTACTTTCCCCGCACTATACCTCATAATAGTAAATGGTCGACTAAATGTAAATGAAAATAATTAAAAATACAAAAACCCCAATTTCTGGTTAGTGCATGTAGCTTGTATTATTTGACTAGATGTTTTTTTTACACACAGTAATTTCCGAAAATTCAAATGAATATTATGTTTGACAGTCGATTAGTGTGATCCAAACTGAGGTTACTGTTTATGATATATACTTACTAACTTTTGCTATCTACTCAATTAATATCATAGTTTTGTTTTATTTTTATTAGATTATATAAGGTAAGTAAAATTTATGTATATCATAAGTTATTACGTTTCTTTTAATCTTATTATCTTACTTGTATACAGTATAATATACGTATTTTGTCAACTTAAAATAATATGTTCTATTAGAAATGGCGAATGAAATTAGAGGAAGGAAACCTAAAGCTATTAATGATATCATAGATAGTGAAATAATGAAATTAGAGATCAGATTGTCCTGGAAAATAATAGTTAAATAAGTTAAGTTAAATAGTTTTATGATTTTTATATATTTTATTTGGATATGTTTATTCTGGCGATTATTTTAATTAATTAATTAATTAATAATATATTATTATTTTTACATATTTTTCATTTTAAATAAAACAAAATACCTACTTAACGTAAACTAACCTCTTCTCTAGCACTACATCTACTTTTTCCAAAACTTATAATAAAAACTATATTATGTATATCACAACCCAAGAAAACATTAAAGCTACCAATTAAAGTAAGTATTGTAGTTGATTAATAAAAAATTAATTAAATACATATAAGTATTACATTGTATTAAATAATTTGTACATATACATCACAATGCTGCAATATCCACCAACAATACGATAAAGATAGATGCCTATAGTTACAAATAATAAATGTCAGAACAGAAATAATGCATAATATAATTGAATAGTTTGGAATTAAAATATTAAAAAGGTTATAATTTAGGTTAGTGAACGAGCTACATTTTCCAGTATATAACCAGAACGCGCATCGAAAAATTGGGTTTTTTGTGTTTTTTTTTTTTTGTGGGGGTACAAGATTTTGTATAATATGTCTAAGTATAAATATATATATTATGTCTCTTGTTTTTATTAATATAAATAAATAACTAGGTACCAATAAACGAATATAAAAATTAAAAAATATAATATTGTTATATTTTACAATTAAATACATCCTTTACATCCATATACTTCAAACTTTCACTTTAGGCGTATCTGCCATTTTTTTAAAAAATATCATAAATAATTAAATAATTGTATCACCTACTTATTATATTAATATATTTAAACATGGATTCATTAAAAAAAGAGTTTTAAATTAACATTTCAATTTTTTATTAATGTAATTAGGTACATCATCAATATACAAGTATATGGCGTGTCAATAAAATATCATGAAAAAAATTAACGCACGACTAAGTCTGTGGTAAGTATGTACCTATACAAGGCAGGTACCTACACCACGGCTATCTTATAGATAACAAAAGTTAACAATTATTAATTGTATAAGGGTACTTACTACTTAATAGATTATAATGGTAAAAGGTATTCTGTAATCCGTAACACTGACCTTATGAGAAAATTGTATTAACTAAATAAGTATTTTATAGATGATTGTATAATTATCAGGTTTGGGTAGGTGTACAAAATTTTGTTTTGGTTGTACAAAGTTGTACAAAAAAAATTACACAATACTGTATAATTTAAATCTAAATTTTACAATAATTGGTCAATGGCCATGCTAGGGATATGCATCTCCAGCACGGCCATAGAAAAATCGAGTTTTATCAGGTTTGGGAGGGTGTACAAAATTGTATAAAAAAAAAGTACAAAATACTGTCAAGGTTTAGTACATACTATTATTCAAAAGTGACCGTGTTGATGATATGAACCTACTTCTAGCCGAGAAAAAAAAAACTTCACGTATATACATCATCGTTCGAACGTACGACGTCGTTCAAGATTGTCCTGTGTCACGTGGAATTTTTCCATTTTGAACTCAAGTTCTACAGCGTTAGGGTCGGTGGCCGCCAGGATTTTCGCTTGCCTGTTGTTGTAGCCGTCCAGGTCGTGGACCACGAACTCATCCCCCTGCTCGGACCCGGTGGACATGGACTCACCGGCGACCGCTTCCTCACTCTCCTCCGCCGCTGCCGTCGTCGCATACAGCTGCAATGGACGGTCCGCTGTCCGACCGTCGCGGCGGCCAACGTTGTCTTGGGTCCATAACACCCTGTATAGCACTTCGTCCAGCCGCCGCTCGACCGGTATGAAGTACGCGACCAGTTCGTCCACACTGATCGGTGGCCGTCGGCCTCGTCCGGATGCGTTCGCGTCGTCTTCCCCGTCATTGGCGGCGGTGTCTCCCGCGATGAGACCGCGGTCCAGGGTGTCGCTCGCGTCCATCATCAGGTCACGCATTTCGTCCACTGCCCGGCACGTCCTCCGCCATTCGGCCGCCATCAGTCGCGATGCCCTACACGCCTCCCTCAACAGCGCGCGGCCGCTCTTGTACGCGCGCACCAGGCTTGCCAGCTGTTCCGTTTTCGCGGCCCGCATGTCGGACAGTACGCGCGCCCTGTCTACCACCGACGTGCGCGATCTTTCGATCGCGTTCTCAGCCTCCGTAACCTGCGTGCAACAACACCGCAGTGTTAGAAATAAAGTCACACGTTGAAACGCACTGCACCCAGGGCCGGATACCGGGAATTTCTCGGTATGCCCCGTGTTGGAGCCACTTTTACTCGTTGGTAAGTTTTTTTTTTTAGGTTTATTGGTTTAGGCTCATTGTTTCGACAAACATAGACGCATTTTATAATACGATTGTATTAGAAACTGGCTAAAATTAAATAAACGGTCTTTTAATTTTTAATAATAATATTTAGTGTTGAAATTTTCAACATAATATACAATCATTTTATATGAAAATAAACGTTTTTTTAGGGTCATTTTACACCATTTGATACATCTAATTGGGCTCCCCCCCTCCCTGTAAAAATTTCTGACCCAGTCCGGCCCTGACCGCACCCCTCTCCGATGGGCCCGAACAAGTTTCGCTAAGGTACGGTGTCAAAGCCGCGGCCACACTATTTTCACGCGATTCCTATGCACTGGTATCCAATGAGCGATTGTGGCTTTGCGAAAAGAATTGGCTGCTGCGACGCGCGGCACTACCCGATCAAAAGTAGTGTACAGTGACAGTCGCTAGCAGCTTTTGTATTTTATATTGTACTGTATTATATTTTAAATACCATGGCCGAATCGTAAAACTTTGCTAATGTGGTATTTTTGTCCGAACAAGAGGAAATATTAATTGAAGAAGTACGTAATAGTCTTGAACTTTATGATTTGTCAAAATCAAGCCACAACGACATAATTCTGAAGTATGATATGTGGAAAAATATTTCCATGAAAGTTTGAAGAACTGGTAAGTATTTTTATTTAGTTTAAATATTAAATTATTTTATTATCTACATTTAATGTTTACTGTATAAAATAGTTACAATAAAAAACAGTTAACATAAATGTAATAATTTATTAATGTTAACATAATTGACTAAATATGGGTAATTACTAGGCCTCGTATTTGTACGTATATAGTATATAGGTTATATAGTGTATAGGTACATTATATATACAAGTAAATACATATTTTTGCTATGATTGATAAATTAATTTACACTAGTGATAAATTAGTTTCAAGTGATTTTCAATAAAATTAGCATTATTTAGTTTTACATATTTTGTCAACAATTCTTGTTACTAATGTTAACAAATACCATTGATTATAAACTATGAAATATTTATAATCAATGCTAATACATATCTATATCAAATAATACAAACAAATTTTTATGAAATCTGAATAGTGGGAAAATGAATAAACCGTGAACACTACAAATTTTCTATTTGTGTGTATAGGCATGCTGAGTTATTTTCAGAAATAATTATAAATAATTGTAAAGAGAAATCTATAAATTATTCAAACAAAATTTCAATGTACTCGTATATATTTTAAATTATTTCATTGATTAAAATTATTAATTATATTAAATGACTGTAGATACAAGATATTTTTACTGAATTTTTGTTCAAATATATATTACTGTTAACATAGGTTTGCCAAATTGAATGGTTCATAGTATAAGATTAGAGATATTTCAAATAGGTGGTTTAAATAAAAATAAAATATGCCTAATTTCTATATATCTATACAATAGTAAAATTATTTATTTCAGTCAACGATTGCAAGAGGCGATGGAAAAATATAAAAGAAATAAAAGAAATTTAGGAACAAGAGAATGGATTTTGATAGATCGCTTATCATTTTTAAACTCCGTGGATAATGAGCGAAGGTAAATAGTTATTTTTAAAAACATGTTTTACTTAAACTAAAATTATTATTTTCAGTTGTAGGTATAGTCCTTTAAATATGCAACAATCATAGTTTCATTAATATTTTTAGTTCTACATCTAACATTGATACGCCACCAGATAACTAGGTGGAAGTGTTGGTATTGACGATAAGATTCATGTCGATGATCAAATAAAGACGACAATGTTGATTTACCAGAGTGCTCATTTGCGGGTAATCGTATTAAATCAAAAACGGATAAGCTGGTTGTAATATTAAAAAATAAAAAGGCACGATAGAAACATCATAATTGAAAGTATTCAGCGACAAAACGAAGAACTTTTAAATGCAAGGAAAAATGAAGAAGATGACACCGATTTATTTTTTAAAAGCATATCTATTAAAAGCTGTAAAAAAAATTACCGACAAAAGGCATTAATGAAGCTAAAATGAAATCACTTATGTTTATAAATAAACTTCAAGGAAAATATGCTATTTCTCCTTAAATAACTAAATCTAGTTTTTTTTCCTTTTCAAAAATCCCAACAAGTCAACAATATTAGTACGGAATTTCTAACCCACAAAACATATCGCCGATTTTATACTCCGATTCAGACCGTTCTTAAACTTCATCGTCTGCTATTTCAGCAATCAACCCAGAAACCACAATTTCATTGTTATTAACGATATACGTATCGACCATATTGAATACACCACACAGAATAAATAGGTCTTTACTGAATTAGTTCTAAAACTACACCATTTTTTTTTTACGAGCCGCAGTAGGCAAGTCGAACCAGTTAGTCGCAGAAATAGCCACAGCTTGGACACCGTACCTTTAGACCAAGGCTATATCTAGACATTTATTTTTTTGGGGGGGGGAGGTCCATAACATGTATATTGTAATTTTATTGAATTTAGATTTTGGCTTCTGATATTTGGTTAAAAATAAGACAGAAAAAGATTTAATCTCCTTTTATTAAAATATAATAAAATTAAATAAACAAAATTACTTTGATACTGAAGAAATTTGGGGGGGGGATTCCAGACACCTTGGACCTCCCTCTCCAGATACGACCTTGCTTTAGACTATCGTGTCCATGAAATCTTGATTTTTATTGAACAATTTTGTCCCTCGATTTTTATTGATTTCGTATAATTTTATCGTAATTTCGTCTCAACGAATTCTAACACGTAACAATTATTATCAACGTTAATCATGTTTGTTATTTGTTTGTTTTTTTAATCATGTCTTCGGTTGTCAACAAGACTACTTCAATCAGAAAAAAATGTTTTAAAAAATGTCTTAGTTAATTTTTAACTTATGAGATGTAGTAAAATTCCGTGATTATCTAGAGTCGTAAGTTTAATAATATAGGAGTAGAGAAACATTTTACAGTAAAAAATTATTGTATAATAATAATTTTATTTAAGATTTTATTTTTTTAAATTTTTGAACGAGAAAATCGAACAATTTCATTTTTAATAAATTTTGTTTAACGAATTTATTTTAATTTTTATTGGAATAAGATTTCGTTAAAAACTTGTGCAGTAGGTATAACCTATTATAATTATTATATTTACATTTGGATGCTGAAACAATGAACACAACTCGATGATTGGTTATTGTAGATTAATGTTACCAAGTTTACTTTAAAACAATAACGATACTCACGTGTAAATCAAGTGCTATTAAAAATTCAAACATGCTTTGGTTATCAAGGTCCATCTTTATAATTATTTCCATAACTTTTTCTAAATTTTGCTCGTCGGCGATGTAAATTAAATATTTAATAAATTCTTTCGCTTCAGCATTTAATGCAGACAATTTGGTATTCTGTTCAATAAATTTCTCAGGTTTTTTCGATTCTCTTTTTTTTTACTACACACGTGTGTATTAAATACATTAAATGCACATATATAAAGACATATTAAAGTAAATGTCTATATTACTAACAAACATTTTAATAAGAACAAGACAGAAAAATATGGAATAACAAAAGTTTGTTTTTTTTTTTTTTTAATAAAACGATATATACAAAAAACACTATAACTAAACACTAACTAGGTATAATTAAACACAAACTACTTACATTTTTCTAATAAATATTCAGTCATAGTAATTTCTTCATTCATTTGTCGCTTGAGAAGGGTTATATTTTCTTTTTTTTTTTCAAATTTAAGATTATTATTTTTTAAATGTATTTCCAGACGTTCTTTAGCATTATTTCTTGATCAAATATAAAAGTGAAATGAAAACTTATTTAATTATTGGATACTAAAAAATAAGTTTATAATTTATTTAAACCCTACATTTTTGATAATCGTTACACTATGTATGTAAATGGATAAAATAAGTATACATAAACAATTTTTCCTGCATTTAAGCATATGCTTGTATATTGTTCATCACATATATCATTAAATAAAATATTTATAACTTGATAAAAATTTATTACAAAAAATATGTTTATAAATTGAAAGATTTTTAGAATATAAAAATTATCATTAAATAATAATAGTTTTATTCAATTTCCTTATTTTTTTTTAGAATTATATGATATATTTTTATTCGATTGTAATAACACTTTTTTTGGTTGGTATTAATCAATTTAAAAAAGATAAAATTATAATCATATAATTACTCTATATATTTATATATTTATATGAATAAATAATGTAATTGATATATATTTTTATTTTTATAAATAAAAGTTGTTCTCTTTCTCAATTAAATTTTCACTCTTATGACGTACAAATAAAAATAAAAATAGAATTTACGCTCGGGCATAAATCTCCGGTCCCCCCCCCCCCCCATAGCTTTGATCCTAATTATGTAATTAATGAAAATAAGTTATTTTTAATATGTTATTAAGTTACTAGTGACACGTACCTTTGCTTTTGAATTTTCTTTACTTCTTCACTGAGAACAAATGATATTCGTTGTCCTTTATCCAATTTATACATAAGTGAATTGTAAGTCATTTTTACTTGTTGCAATCGTTTCAAAGCCGATTCAGCTTTTACTCTTAATTGATTCTGTTCATTGATCAATTTGTTATATTCGATATTCATATCCTGTAATACATTGAAAAGTATATGAATAAACATTACTAGAATAAATAAAAAAAATATTTACACCAAACACTATTTTTTTGACATTTCCCATTTTAATTCGGTTTTCGGGTTTATTTTGTCCAATTTCCAATCGGAGTATTTCTTTATCGATTTCCATTTCGATTTTTCTCTCTTCGTTAAACTCGATTTCGCTCTTTTTAATTTCCCGAATTAATTGTGCAAATTTTGCCTTGTACTTTTCACCATCCTTTACATTTTTGTTGCAAGTGATCGTTTTCAATTTGATCTCCAAGTTGTGGCGCTCTTCTTTCAACAACCTTATGGCCTTTCTGCCCACCACACAATACAACGTCATTAACTCTCAGGATCGAAATTAGGTACCTAAGTGGTGTGTTGATGTCCTCAGTGTTAGGTATAAATAATTTAATTTTAAATTATATTAATAGGTACATTTATTGTATTTTTTTTAACTATGTGAATGAGATAATAGATAAATTTAAATGAATTATTCTTAATAATAGATTCCTTCAAACAGTCGACTCTCGATAATTTTAAATTTTCGGTTATTCGAAATAATTTCTCGTTCTCTTAAATTGTCGTAGTAATTTGAGTGAAAATAATGCATTTAAATACACTTAGTTATAATATAATTCGTAGTAAAGTTTTAGGGAGAACTATCTGCCAACACGCTATAATTTGCAGTTCCATCCGTTCAACACTCGGTAATTCAAAATGTATTTACCAAATGTGTTTCTTGTAACCTCGGACACGGACGTTTCGGCGTGGCCGTTTTAATAAATATAATTTAATATAATAATATATAATTATAATATAAATATAATATAATATAATTATAAATCATAATTATTATTATTAAATGCATATTTATATCAAATTTAATATATTATGTTCAATAATTTATGACAACTTATATTTTGAGCTATGCCCTTTAAAAAAACTAATTATGGTTCTATTTTCATAATCGTTGACAATGGTAAAAATTCTTTTGTCGACATCACTAATTTTTTTCTTTTTTTTTTTTTTTGAGGACTCTTACCAGTTTGATGAATTGATGAAAAATGCAATATAGCTAATATATACACCATAAATCATGGTCCATGATACAATAATATACATAATTTTGTATAGTATAATTTATTTATTTTCATATATTTTAGTATTTCACTATTATAATAATACTATTATATTAATATTATAATATGTTCATACAGGTGGCATTAATTTTATTTAAATACACCAAAACCGTCATACGCCAAAATGATTTCACTCCAAAATGGTCTATGCCAAAAGGGCCACGCCAAAACGGCCACGCCAAGATGTCCTAGACCATCGTAACCTTATAGTTACATTACAATTGTATATAAACATAACTCATTATTATCTATACCTATTAAATTATTATCGTATTAAATACAATTAAATTCATAAATGTATCTAACTTAATCGTATCTAATCGTAGTTCAACTTGTCAAAAGTCGACTATAAACTTATTTAAGTTTCTTTTTGTCGGTTGCAAATTAAAGTTCTTTAGTAATGAGTGCACCCAATTGTAATAAATACACGTCTGATGATTTTGAAGAAAAAGCGATTGAAACTGAGGAAAAAGGTGACAAAAAAAAAAAAAAAAACTAGGTAGGAACAAAACAGTAAAATTGAACACAATGGGTTAGACCAACGTTTTCTAAACTGTAGTCCGTGGACCCTTAAGGGTCCGCACGTATACCGGAGGAGATCCGCAAACAAAAATTTAAAATATACAAAGTATTGTTATTTATTAATGTTTTTTAATTTTTATTTGTACTAAGGGGTCCGCAATCATTTTTATTATCTGTAAGGGGTCCGACAGAAAGTTAGACAATGCAGAAGGCAAAATTTGCCCGTGAGTGGCCTCTTACTAAAATCAAAATTAGAATCATTCACCGAAGGATTGAATATTGCCATTTTTCTCAGCTAATAATGTAAGGTAAAAAAAATTTAAAAAAAAAGATTTGGTATTTTTTTCAAAAAAAAATTTGTAGTAAATGTTTTAGCGTTGACGATAACGTGTGCACATAGTGACATCGTAAACTTTCAACTTAGTAAAAAATTATGAATCATGAACATAAGCAGAAAATTAATGAAATTTGTGAGGGGGCTGAGCATTATTTGATTATTACATCTATAGATACCACTGTGCGTAATTATTTATTTCAACAAGGCAATTTACGAAGTTTTACAATTTGACATTTTTAATCAACAATTTAAGCAAAAAAACAATTAGGTGCCTTATCTTAAACATTTTTGGAGTAGATATTCTAACCAGAAATTATTAATTAATTAAATCAAACAACCTATACGATTATTACTACATATTAATATTACATTAATTGCGATCGTTCCAAGTCATAACAAGAAGTTTGTTAAATCTTACGAATTTGATTTAATTTTTATCATAGAATATTTTTTTTTAATTCAGTTATTAAAAATGCATTTTACAATTATAATGATTATTGTATTTTTAGTCACTTGACAATTTTTAGGGCTAGGAGACTAAGACCTGTACTTCATATTTCTGGGAGGCTTAGTCCCCTCAACCCCCCTCCCGATTTCCGCCTATGATCATAAAACGTGTTCAACACAAGTTCCAGATGAGATCGTTTTGTTTTTCAAATGTTTACCGGATGTTGCTATATATACTCTTTGACGTCAAGATTTAGGACAATATATTAAGCATTGATGAAAACATTGAAAATGACATGGACCATTAGCTTCTTGTAATTTTGAATAAATCCAGTTCATCATTAGAATATTAACTTAACTTTTAGTTTCAGTCAAATTTGGTGTTGAAGTTTTTGAAACTTTATTTACTTTAGAAAGAAGTAATGAAAAAATTAAATTAAGTTCAATGGAGCAGAAAAAAATACAGATTTTTTTCGAAAATAATCGTCTTGATTTTAATTACAAGTATATATTATAAAATTTAATAGGTACACATGACGTATATATGTACATGAATACATTTTAGATATAATTAATATTATAATAATATATTATATAATATAAAAATATAGTACACATAAAGGCAAACATATTTTATATTTAAATTTTAAAAAACAATATATAGTGATAAATTATCACTATATATTATCACTGATAATACTACAAAATTTGATGAAACATTTAATTATTAAAATTTTTTTTTTTTTTGATAACTGAGTAATTAATTTTTTTTTGCTCTTTTAAGATTTAACTCAACAATTCGACTACTCTCAAATTACAAATTTTCTCAAGATGAATTAATAACAGAAATATAATTGTTAAAAGTAGATCAGACTGTACTAGTTGGAAATTCATCAATGACATTATGTGGGTGAATGTAGTGCATGCAAGAAAATGAAAAAAACAAAATATACACGGCTTTTAACGCAGTAATTCAAACATTTTCTGTAATGCCCGTGACAAGTTGCTCAGGTGAAAGAGTGATTTCTAAATCGACTCAAATGAAAACGAAATTAAGGTCAACTACTAAACAACATCGATTGATATATATATATCTATATATGTCGAACAGGAGTGATGGTCAATGTTGAAACTACTGAAGTTATAGAAAAATTCAAAAATATTGTACCATTTCAAAGGTGATTGTTATTATAAGTTACCTAATACAGTAAATTATTATAACAAATAAATTATATTAGTTTTGTTCAGTCTATTTATTAATAAATATAAAATAATAATCGTATAAATTAATATATTATAAAATTAAACAATAAATTATTGTAATCAATATTTACGTATTATATAGTAATATAACCTATATTGTATATAACCATATAGGTCAATATTATACAATTAAAAATAATATTGATTAGTAGACAAGTGTTAGATGCTTAAAATATTATAATTTTATTGTATTTTATATATCTACCGTCTTATTGAAGAAAATTATGAGCTAAAAAAAAATGCATAAAATAGGTTAATTTGTTTATAGCCTCTTCTCTATACTATAAAAAAATAACTACAAAAAAGGTAAGGCACGCTCAAATATAAAAACTTTGTGTACGCCTATGAAAATATAGACTGTATTCGTAGGTAATATGTAATAATAATAATAAAAAAAATATGTAATAGATAAATAATAAATTAATTAATTAATATGAGGCTATATGTAATATGAATTATTAATTGATAATTTATACATGATAACACGATAATCATGAAAATGTTTTAAATATTGATCAGTTTAAATAATAATAATTATTATTATAAGATCGTTTATTTCAATATTCAAAATATATTATCTAGATAATTGTAGTATTCATTTTTATCTAAAATACCTAGGTGAAATAAATCTAAGTAATACCTAACACTGAGTAACTATTTGCCACTTGATGGGAGGTTTTGCGAACAGCAATTTATGATAATGGCTATTTGATTGTTTATGATTATAATTTTTAAATCTTACACAAACCATAATACAGTAAACCAAACAATGCAGTATAATAAATGGACATTTTCTTTTCTTTTGAATTCAAGTGGGTAAACAAGAAAATTTCAAAATTACTCGAAATATTTATTAGCTATTCTAAAAATGCAATTGCCTTTTGTTTTTTTTTTTTTTTTGTGTCAATTGTCCATTGTCTTAAGACCATATGGTTTCCCCATTCTCTACTTTTAATAAATGTTGGTAATTTAAACTATTAAATGTACCTATAACATTTTTTCATTAATACCAACTAAAATTCAAATAAATAATAAAGCAAGAATTATTCTGAAAATATGCATAAATATTTTAACTAAATAGTATTTAAAGCAGTAGACTTAAGTATAATAATTATACTCAATATAACAATTATTGTCATTGATAAAAAATAATTTCACGAAACCTAATTTGCTATTTGATTATAATTCAAAATAACGTATGAACAACATTGATTATATTAAATATACTAAATGTGGTTATAAAAATTAATAAGCGTTATGATTCTTACTCTTGTCGATTGGCTGGATTAGCGTTGGTTCGCTGTTTTTTAATTTTATTTCTTTTGTTAATATAATCATACTTAAGTAAGTCAGCTTTAAGTATTTCACTGGTATTGTCTTCTTGGGGTATTATATTATTTACCATTATGTCATAGTGTTATAAAAAGAACAATGTACGCTATGAGAACTACAATGGTTTTTTTAAAAACATAAACTTCATATTTGTTTACATATACACTTTATATTGTTTACTTTTATTATAGTAACCAACCAATATTTGTTTCTCTCTCATAAATAGTTTACAGTTTACTAACAAATAGATTAAATTTTTACTCATTACAATATTTTTTTACCTTCTTTAATTCTGTATAAATTGCATTAACATTAAAATATGTATATTTTTTAAATATTTACCGTCATATAGATAAGGCACTACAGATGGCATTTAAATATTATTAAAATTATAATATATTATTACATAATATTAAGCAGCATATAGTTAAAGTGAAACTGAAATAAATGGTTAAAAATGTTTTTATTATACACACTCACACACACACACTTATGTGGTTCAGATAATAATTGAATCTAATAAAAATAAGATGATAAAATAATAAATGTTGTACATGCGACGAAAAATTGATTGTAGGACCGATTGGATTCAATCCGAGTAACAATTATAAAATATAATATTAAGTTCATTCGATATTCGACGAGTAATTTTTAATGGGTGACGACCAGTCTTGTAAAAAATACTTTTGAAAAAGTATTAAAATACTAATACTAGTATTCGAATAAAATAGTATTAAAAATACTTATAAAATACTATTATAAAAATGTATTTCATGAATACTCACTAAATATTTGAATACAAATACAAGTATTTTTTTTTAATTTTATATTATATAATATTATAGTTAACCATCCCCCCCCCAAAAAAAAAAATTGTGTCTATGCCACTGATTATATATCAGTTTAGGTACCTATATTATGATACTAATTACTATAGATTTAACAATTTGAAAAATACAAAACATGTCTGACTATTTAGAAGTCATGTTCACATATTTCATTCACATATTATATATATCTACTAGTATTAATACAATTAAATGACAAAAAAATAAATAAAAAATGGTGTTAACTATTAATATAGAACTATTTGAAAAAATTTCTTTAAAAATTACAATAATAAACCCATATAAAATTGGATGTAGCATTTTTTAAATTTTTAACATTGTTATATACTACTTTTTCTGATATACAATTTTTTTGTGTTTATAAATTGAATCTCATTAATATAATGCTTTCTTTTTATATAATTATATTATAATATAACCTAGATAATGAGATAAAAATTTATCTTTGATACTTTATATTCGTGAAATTAATAAACATGAAATTACATTTTTAGAGTTAAAACTTAAAGATTAAGCCGATAATATTATTATACATTTATACAGGTATGGTTAAAAATAGATTACTTTTTAGAAAATAAATATTACCAATTGTAATTACAATATAAATAATAACCATTGCATATTTTAATAAATTATTTACATTATTATTTATTGATATTTGTTACAACCTATAACAATTAATACTTATTAATATAAAATTAAGCAAAATAATATTTAAAAAAAAATATATGATAGCATTAAAACGATTTGAAATTTAACAGTTTTAAAATTAGTAATATTATAGTAATATCTTATTATTTTATTACTTATTAGATTCATCAATAATAACCGAATATTATTCTTAGAAGTAGGAACAATTATTAGGATAGAGAATTATTATGATTATACAATTATTAAAACGAACTTTGTGGTATTTAAATACAAGTATTTACAAATTGTTAAAAATACTTTTAAAAAGTATTCAAAATACTTAAAAAATACTTTAAAAAAATTGTATTTAGAATACCAAAAAATACTTCAAAAAGTATTTTAATACATGTATTCAAATACTTGTATTCGAATACTTTAGAAGACTGGTGACGACCCAATGTGATTGCGTCCGACTACGTCTGAGTAGGCAATTTAATGGTATTGCTCCTTCAGCGATTATTGAAAGAGAAATGGAAGTAGTTAATTTACACATGGAAATAAGGAAATATAAGTTGATTAACGGCAAGAGAGGCCCTTATAGTCAATCGGGACCTGTACAATGACTCACAGGGTTAACAGAATTCGAATAGGCTTTAATAAAAACAGTCAAAGTAAAACTTAACGACGAACGATTGGATAACATCACATCGTTAACAATTATGACTGATGACCCTCGCTGGTGACAAAAACGACCAAATGAATCGAACATGACAAATATAATACGGGTCGGTTGATGATCACGGGACTCGCAGGAACGGATGAATAACTTATGAAACATAGAGTGGTAGATAAATAATAGTTGCCGGTATCACGGTAATTTAGTAAATAATTGTTGTTTATTGTTGGATGGTAATAATAATATAAGTAATAGTACAAAGTACTCAAATATAATGGAATGACACGATGATAAAAAAAAAGACTGACGATGAACCGGCACGTTAGAATAGGATCCATAAACGATATTTTGTCCGAGTTGCGTCTGTGATTTTCTCACGACATGTACGAGTTTCGTCCTGAATAGAATTATTGATATACATGTATTTTTATATTTTTGTATATCAGTCTTTATAACTTACAATACATCAATTAATAATAATAATATTAGGTACATAAGAATCAATAATGAAAGATAATTCTATCAATATATTAAATATTCATTTTAAGTAAATGTAAAAAGCAAGTAATTTTATTTTTAAAATTCTTATTATTTACTCTATATCTATTTTTTAACTATTAGTTTCTAACTAATAATATTTTATAATTTATAAAACTTAAAAAATCCGTACACATATTTTTCTTTATGTTCGTTTTTCTGTTACCTTTTTCGTGTAACGCTCGATACCCATTATATTATTAAAAGGAGAGGCGATTTTTATGACAGTCATATCTTAACTTCTACTGGACCGATTAGCTTAATTTTTTATTTAAACGTAATTAGTTTATGTGTAGAAGAGCCATCTAAAGAAAAAAGTTCAACAATTTATTATAGTTAATAGTTATTAGAAATATTAAATTTTCCGTGTATGCGATATCGGTATTTCGGCGCGGCATAGCAGCACGAAACAGCAAGACGAAGTGGGAAGTTCGAGCGGCCACATTATCGTCAGGCTGCTGCTGTACTCCGAACCTCACCCACCGTTAGATAACCACTTATCGCATGATTCGGCTGGACAATGATAGAACGGTGGCTTAGAATGCGTTCTCTTTTGCACAAATATAATTCTTAAACATTTTCTGTACTATCCTACAAATAATATGAAAGCACGTGTTTTAAATGTAGAATATTTACTTCAAATTATTCATGATAGATTTATATTTCTAAGCTCATATATATTCACATCTTTCGAGGGTCATCCGTGACACTTTCCGGTTATTTTAATTTATTATATTTAATTTTTTTAAAATTATTTATTAATAAGTTAAATTCTTACGTCTTAGTGCTAACAGTTCCGATATCATTAATTGTTTGTATTTATTATTCTTTACTTAACGGTGTTTCCTTCAACTTTGTAATGTAATATTTTGGTAACATCTTATAAAATAATGATTTTATATATTAGTTAATTCTGTTTATTACTCAGTTTCTACAGAGCAACTGATATAAGAGAAAGTTTAGATAAAATTATCATTTATACTGATTAATTTTATATAAATTTATAAAATTGATCTAAAATTCGAATATACCACAATTTGGATAAAATGAATTTAATCGGCTTCATGAAAAAATCGAATGGTTGACCATACAGTATAAAAAAAATGTCTGTTTTACTGAATGGATGCATTTCATTTAGTGAATGTTCACTTCATAAAATCAGCGATTTCACTAAGTGGATGCAATAGTTATAAACTTGTTTAAAAATTACTCTATTGCTTAGAATAGGTACTTCCCAATTTTCGAATTATAATCATCAACTGTACAAAAAAAAAAAAAAAAAAATTAAAAATTATATTTTTCATTTACATCAATTAAGATAGGTACACGCAATTGCGATGGTACTTTATTTTTCGATCGGTTGAAATTCGAATGGTTTGTAATTTTTAAATTTGAATAATTTGTTGATACACCCAAAACAAGCACTTTAAAATCTTTGACTTGAAATCATGGCGTTGACGGATGAATTTATTTCGTACACCGCTACATTTTGTAACGAGTAACAAAACCGTGCAAACGTTATAAATCCTGAACCCCGAATATTGTCGTCGACGACGGCCGTCCGTCCAACGAGAACGCACATTGCCGAGCGCGTGTAAATAAATCGAGTGAAGCCAAACAATGTCCATTGTCAAGTGTACTCGCGGAGGCATTAGCCGCCCATACACAAACAGTTTAACTAACCTAACCAACATATCTAGTCGTTACATTCCAAGGGAACGGGATAATTCGGGAGATCTGGAATATGGTTATCAACAGTTAGAGGTGGATCTAGGAATATTAACGCTCTATCATAGACCAATAAACATGTTTTGTATTTTTTCCGATTCAAGTGTTGTTGCAAGCACCGAGTACCTAGTACAAGAGTGGCAAATGATTATATTGTGTCGTGATAATAACGACAATATACCGCGTATTATGATTTTGCAACGATTTTTGCATGTTCATAATATATTTTTTACGTATTAAGAAAGCTTTTAATTCTATAAATCATAAAAAATTGCTAGATAAATTATCCTTTTGTGGTATTATATGAGTTGCATAGTGATTAATTAAGTCTTACATAAAAAATTGACCATATAGAGTAAAAATTGATAGTAATTGTAGTAATAAACTTAAAATTTATTACAGTAAAACAAATTACTGTACTTGGACTATTGTTATTCATTATATACAATAACAAACTTTTTAACCAAGATACTACTGGAAAAATAATATATTATACTAATAGTGATGCAGTCATCTTATTAAAAAGCTAGTACGTTATTGTCTTATATAAAAAGACTGAAGAAAATTTTTCCATTGTTAAAAACTGGTTAGACTAAAAATTAACATAGAAAAAAACTAATTAAATTCATTAAGTATTAAAAAAGCTTTGCATTTAGACGATCAAAAAATAATTACACATAATAATAACTGAAACACTAAGATTAATTCTACAAATACCTGCAATTGTAGGATATTGTATAGAGTAAGTTTTATAAAATACTTTGGTATATTTGTAATTTTAAAACGGAACATTCAAATTAACTATATTATTGTTATTTTTAAAAAACTTTCCTATACATTTAAATCCCTTTAATCTATTTTAAATTATAAACTAAAAAAATTAACCTAAACTGCTCAATTTCAACATTCTTTATTATGGAATTTATTTTTTGGAAGGAATATATCATACTTACTTTCGGAACTTTGAAATCACTCTGAATTGAATACTTAAATTTATATTCAATAAATTATAATTATTTCACACAGTTGATTCATATAAAGGAATTAGGGATTTTAAATGTTGGATCATTGTACACTAAAATCATTTGCTGAATATTAAATAATTTTAAATTATGGTTTAATGCCATAAATATAATACTTCGTTTTAAATATAATATTAATTCTTATAATTTCAAAAATTTAATAACCTTTAAAAAGCATAATATAAATTTATATAAAAATAAAAATATTTTCTTTTTTACTTAATTACATACTTCCATAATTATTGGTTATTACAAAATGTAATTATTACTTTATTTTTTGCATTAAAAATTGTTTTTTTTTTTATAACTTATTTATTATTAATTGTATTCATATTTTTATAAATAAACATAATAATTATGTAACTAATCATATAGTTTTTGTATTTGCTAATTAGTAACTCTCTCCTCAGGTACGGTCTCAGGATTTTGAGTAGACGTAGTAGTTGAGTTTTTAAACTCATCACGAGTTTCTGGATTTATTGTGGTCATGGCTGAACTTTCCTCTGGAATACTGTAAATGATCATATAAAAATTAGTAATAATAATTGCAAAATTCGTTAAAAATATTTTAGTGAGTTAAATAAGTAGCTGTATCGAAAAAAATAAGAGTTTGGTGAATTTCAACTAATTATTATAACAAAGTTGTAATTGTCCTTGTATTATAAGTTGTAAAAAATGATTAGTGTTAACTTCTTATTGGTAATTCTACAAGTCTGTACTAAATATTAATTTTTTATGATGTGTGAAAATAATTGTTTTTGTTATAGAATCATAAATAAAATGGACCTAGCCTAAGTCACCTAAGTAATGATAATCAAATAAGTAGGAACACATAATCATTCATAGCGGGACGTATTTAGCGATAATAACTGCTAACCTACGCATATAAATTAAACTTTATGTGTTAACACTTCCTCAGAAGCGTTTATATTGACTTGATCAGGCTTTTAGACTTTAGTATAAATTTCTTCCTGTGGTAATATCGTCGTGATGTAAATTATTATCATAAAGTTTACTTTTATTCACTTTACTGTCAATTTTCATATTAAAAAAAATTAAAATTTATTATTATTCCGTTTTAGGTTGTATTACCCTAAAACATTCTTAGAAAAGTTTTACACATTTTATAACCAAGTTTTCACCAATATTTCCTATTAAATATAATTTAAAAATTTACACGAAGAATTATGTCTGTATAAAATAAATGGAAAAACAAATCAATTTTTCCATAACTATAATAATATGCCTTATTATAAGACAAATAACATTATTTTAGACATTTTTTTAACACAGAACCATAGATATTTATAAAAAAATTAGTTTGTTACCTTGAGTTCATACAATAGGCTTTTAAAGCCCTTAGTTTACACGGTTTTTTACAGCACTCGTCGACTGGTCCAGTACTGATATTTATTATTTCGAGATTATCTAAAATGAAAAAGAAACATTTTAAAATATTATAATGGTATAATTTTAATTAAAAGTGGTAAGTTTTTATAAAAACCTTTAACGCATTTAATACAGATGTGTTTTGGCGTAACCTAGATATTTTTTAGGATATGATGGGAAATAATATCCATATCAATACATTATTTAATGACAAGACTAGATGAAGTTCTTATAACACAGAATATTTTTTTTAAGCTTATGTTTTAGCAATTATATAAATAAATTGTAGAACCAGAAATGCTTTCATTAATTAGTTTATTTCAATACGAAATATATTGTATAAATTAATTTGTTAGATTATGCAAAATATTTAAAATAAATTTCACTTATTTATTGAAAATGAACTAATCCCAATATAATTTTACTATATCATTTCTATTGGATTATGTTCAATATCTAAAAAAAATTACTCATCAACATTTTTATTTATTCGAAGCTAAATTAACTAGGTCTTTATTCGTGAATTTATAACCTACTCGCATATAAATATATATATGAATATGAAGAGTAAATAGTTATAACACTTTTATTTTATTTTTATTTTCTAGCCCCTTGTGATATACTTTTAAATAAATGAAGGATAAATGACATGTCATGAAATTAGTCAATAATATAATTATATTTAAAAAACATTTTGATATTTCTTTTATTTAAAATATGGCAAAGTTATAATTCTTGACTTACTTTCAACTGATCCATCATGATACTCGTGATATTCATGGTTACATATTATGGCCAAATAGTTGTACAAAGTGGATCCACATATTCTAATTGTTGAATTCCAACCTATTACACCAAGTGAATTTATACGTTAATGTTTTATTTTAGAAAAGTTAAAGTACAGTTAGTTTATTGATGTAAGTACATTAAAACGTCAATTATTCAAACTGGTTGGGCTGGCTTGAGAGAAGTGCGAATAATCAAACAATAAATAAACCAATCACCAATAGTATACTTGCTTACTTTATAATATTGAGCCAAAGAAGATCCAATTTATCGTTTTTTTCTTTATCGTGTTTTTCTAATATTTCGATTTTCATTTCGATATTTAATACAATATGTTTTATTTTAAAACCCATTTTAATTTATCCATGGACTCTATAGTATTTACAATCAATGTAAATGTAAGTTACCCCCTAGCGCGATGCGATTAACTAAACTAAAAAAAAAAAAAACCCAAGAACCATTGTACGCTACGAGTTTCGTGTTGAATAGTGATAGGAGGGCGTTATGTAATTCAAATTAACAATAATTTAAAACTGTACTTGTATTGAGTTTTCGTATGATAGTTAATAAATTTTAGATAAGTGCAATTAACTAGTTTAAATATTTATTTTGTATATTTGTATAACTGTATAGGTAGGTACTTATATCAAAAATATTAAATAAATCTGTGATAAAAAAATTTCCTGGAGGGGAAACGATTACTATGTTGTCTTCCAAAAATTGGTTCTTGAATATGAATCAGATTTGAATAAAAAATTCACCATAAAGATTAAAAGGTCTACATAAAGGATATGGTGCATAGTTAAATTATAAATAATTAATTTTGTCTTACGTAAGTTAAATTGTGTTGTTCCACATTCCATGCCTACAAAGAGACACATCAACATGATCCTGGAATTAATAATAATAATAACAGATATATAATAAATAATAAATATATAGAAACATATATAATGAAAATCTAATTTATAATATATATTTTAATATTATTATATGGGTATTTCAACAACCCACTTTTTTATTGCAACAAAAATAACAATGCTGAACAATATTTAGGTAACTCAATTAATATAATCAAAAAACTATTTAATTTCATTATTATTCCAATGATTTATTTAAGAATTTTATGATAAATTAATATGTTATTTATTATATATTTGACGTTTTAACTGAATGCTAATATTACGATTTGCTATGATGGTATAATTTTCAAAAGATTTCAATTTTTTGTTAATTTATCAATAAATAATTCAAAATGTTACATTTTATAGTTTTTTTGAAAAATGTTGAAAAATTATTTTGATTTAACAAAAAGTCTTGAAAATATAATACAAATTGTCTCATATATATCTCTTACTAGTTAATGAAAAAAGACAATTAAGCTCAATTTAAAAAAAAAAAAATGGTGAGTGAATAATAAACTAAACACTTGTGAATTAATAAAAAGTATTTACTTATCAAAGTAAACTGTTTATATCGTCATTAAATTTGAATAGTAATATCTTTATTTTAAAAAATTATTTTTTAAATCCATAAACTTAATTTTCTTTTTAGGTGTAATACATTGATAAATCATTAAATATAATCAGTGTATCAAAAAATGTATTAATGAATAATTTTATATTATATACAATAAAAAACCATCATATATGTGTAAGTTCAGAATGAAAAATTATTTTAATGTAAACAATTGGCAAAAAAAAAAAATAATTAGTCCATATATTTTATAACAGCTCCACCAATAAATTGCTACATTAATCTCTTAAATATACTATTTTTACATAATAACAGCATTAAAAGTCAATATTTTATATTTTCATAATTTGATGATAAAATATTGTAGATATTTTTTAATTTTTTGTAAAAAAATTCTAACAATTTTTTCACTTTAATACATTATTCTGATTTTTTGTTACATCATATTTATTAAATTATAATTCTTAACCAGAAATATTTTGAAGGGCTATTTAAATTAGTTATTGTTATTTTTTACAAACAAATGTAGGTACTGCATATTACAGGCATTACAGCTATCGAATACATAGTGTTATTTAACGGTATTAGCAATTATAAAAAAAAAATATAATAATATTATAATTACTTACATTTTTAATAGTTTCATTTTTTTTTTTTTTTTTACTGTGATTTCAAGTCCAAAATTCAAATATTGAAAATCGTCTAGACATAAATACAAAAAAAAAAGGGAAAAATAAGTTATTATTATATTATACGAAACATTTTATCATATTTATTTTTATTATTAATAACTATACTAATCAACTTTCGGGTCTCACTCCCTCTCCTTCCAGAAGAAAAAAATGATCAAAAATAATAAAGAATTGCTATAGCTGGCTAGATTATCTCTGCACTAGATACTCTAAAGTTTCCTGGTTAATATTTATAGCCCTGTTGCGGGAATCTAAGGGCTCGTCAATCTCGTAAAATATATAATTACCAAAATAAAAACACAATGATGTTTATTACTTAAATATAAAAAATTGTAAATTAAATCACGTGCGTATTACGATCCGGGGCGATGAGACCGCACGGAGTACGATGGTTTCGTATGAGTCACAAGCAGGGACAGCTCATCAGAGGAGACTTTGAGACTGCATCTCAAATGCATCGCCCATTAAAAAAAAAGCAGATACTTGTAAATAATAATAATTAAAAAATATATTGTATCGTTTTTATTATTTATTAGTATAAATTGAAGGTCACAAAATCTAAAACCAATGAATAGTTATTTCGATGGAAATAATATTTTAGTAATTTCAATGACTGTTGCCGTTTCAGTTAAACCGTTACATGTAACGGTTTGGCTTGTTGAACTGAAGGAGCCGGGAAGAATAAGTCGTGTATTATAGACGCAATTAAAACTGGGTTCAAGACAATAATTCCGTGCCACGTTTATAAAAAAATTTTAGTATTAAGTGAAAAATATTAACTTAATGTTAAATTAAGTATAGGTAATTAATTTTCCAATAAAAGGGTTTTTCTTATTAGTCGTTATATGTGTTTATTAGTAATAAATTAATATTATAAATTAATTAATAATATGGTTATGTTAGTCGTTAAATAATTTAAGTCCCCCCGGAATATTTACTACGAGCCGCAACTGGACACAATTGGGACAGTAAACACGATCGTTTGATTGAAAACGACCCGTAGGCAAAGCGTAGAAATACAATTGTCAGCGACGCGGGGAAGTAAACATAATATGATATAGTATGTATAAAAGTTGGACAAAAACAAATCAAAATAATGAATAAAAAATAAAACTACGAACTACTAATTATTTTGTGAATAAAGAATAGTATTTTATTTTAAATAGTTTTAGTTGTGAATACAAAATAAAAATGATTCTGAATAATTTAACATTTTCAATATTAAAATAAAAAATAAACACACCGGTTTAAATTTTCATTTAAGTTGGAATTTTAAATTATCTACAAATCATTTGAAATAAACACGACTGTGAAAGATAATGAATAATTGAATAATGAATAACGAATAATTGTAAAAATTAAAATTATGAATACAAATAATCTAGAATAATCAACTTTTTTATTCAGATTATCAATCGAATAATATTTTAATCGATTAATGCCCAACTCTGGTATGTATATAGGAGTATGATGTAGCTCGTAGACGACAGTGCATTCCGTACGAACGGCGGCGCCCGCATGACGTGTGGGGGGGGGGGAAGGTGATGCACGGTGTTCGTTATGATTTTTCGTTTACTCCACGGTTAAACGTAGCGGTACGAACACACCGATTGTATGGCAGCGAACGTTAGAAAAACGTATGTTGACAGTACAATTGAGAATCGTCGGGTGAAACCCATGGCCGCTTCGATAGTCGTTGGAAAAATAATATTTTTGTGTAACGATTGGTTTTTTAATTGATCCTAAAAAAATTTGAGAAGAAATACTTTTTTTTCGTTTTTTTCTGATTTTTTTTCCGATTTATTTTTTACGTACCCTTTTGCACGCCCCCATACGGTTCTCACGTCTACCGTTGATACACACGACCACGTGTGTAATCATGCCCGCACAGTAACCGAATAAAACGATGTTTCGATCGCGTAGTATCGCAATACGAAAACATTTATTATTAAATCAAAAATTAATAATGATATATATTTGTTAGAGAGAGTGCTCCGTCGTCACGAGCCGCCACTGCAGTTATTAGATATTTATTCGACCCGTATCGGTCGGCATGATATAGTATTTAAAGGTCACTACTACTCAGAGTGAATATTTCTAAACGTCGACCCTGGAATTTTACCGTCGGGGTTTCGAATGGTACCCAGATGTAATGCGGCGCATTAATAACGGGTTTATTTACGCACGCCCAACTAACGCACCCGACGCACAAGTCAACGGCGCCGCGGCGTCGGACGTGAAACTATAATGATTTTTTTTTTTCAAAACGCGCATTTCAGGAGATATTCTCACTATACGATTTCGATTAATTTTTTTCATGAATTTCTACGGGGTGTGTTGCACTTTAATTTTTAATAATCCTTTTGAACACAAAAATATTAGGTACAAACTTTAATAACTTAATTTTAACTTAAATAACTATAACTTTCATAAAGTATAACTTTCATCAAAGTTGGTGATTTAAACTCAAATTTTAGAAGTTAAAAGTATAATTTTAAAAGTCTATGACAAATAATATATAATATATTATTATATTATTTTTTTTCTTGCGGATAGTGGAATATTCCACTATCCGCAAGAAAAAAAAATAAATTCATAGAATTCGGATCGCTCTACGATACATAAAAAACCTTTCTAAAAAAACAAGATTGGGAACTTATAGCATTTGCATACTTGTTATTTGTTGTAAAATATAGTAAAGTACAAAATAAATTCATTCGTCCATGGTTCCAAATTTATAATTTGAACATGCATATTTTTGCATATTTTGATAAAATACTCAAATTTAAAAATTAAAAACTATAGAAATTTCAACCGATCGAAAAATAAAATATTATGCAATTTTATGTTCATTCTGATGTAAGTAAAAAATTTAATTTTTAATATTTCATATTTTTATACAATTTACGTATGATATTTAAAAACTGGGAAGGTACCTACTTTAAGAAATTGAGTAATTTTTAATTACAATTTTCAATGTAATTAATAATATATAATAATTATAAATAGTAATATTCATATTAAATACATATTTTTAAATTTTTATGTAAAATGTATTATTTTTAGTGCATATTTTTGAGTATATTATTGTGTTTTTAATGCTGTAAATCCCGAGTCTTATTAATAACTAATAAAATATGTTTATGATTAAAACACAGTTTATCCGCTGAAACGTTAACGTGGATTGTGTGGTGAAAAAATATAGAGTTTATGAGAAACTGAAATTAGTTCAAATGAAGGATACAAGCCATGTTTTATAAAGAAAAATTGATATGAAAAACTTTTAAATTGGAAAGGAAAGTAGTAACAGTCGCAAAATATTTTAAATATAATATTAACTAAATGAATACTTAATTAGATATAAACAGTTTTAAAAGTAACCTGAACCTTGGTTGAAAGTAGACTTCTTAATGACAATGATATGGTCAAGCAAAGAGCAACGTTCGCACTTTGTGGAAGCCAACGATGATATTAACAAACGTGATGATAAAAAAAAACCGTCGTTTTATGTAATAAATATTAACGCTAATGAATAATACTAGAAAAAAACAATTACTGAACTACAAAGGCAGAAGAAAACTCGAACGGTCGAATTATACGCAGGAACTGTTGACGGAATCAAATATGGAGGGCGAATGAGTGTGGTGTCGCATATGCGTTTCAAGCAGACATCGTTTGGGTCTATCGGTAAGTAGTTATGCTGATGATTGAGTAGAAATGGGTGGGGGGATTTATATATACTATGCACATATATATATATATATATATATATATATATATATATATACATATACAATGGTATAACCCAATAATTGACAACCGTTCTCTGTAGTCTCTATACGAGGACTAAAGTAAAAAATGTGGTTTCGTTTAAAGGGAGATAAACATTTTTTGAATAGATGAAATTAAATATAATGGTGTTTGGTTAGAACGATTAAACGTAGTCCGGCTAACTAGTTCGGCTACCCGACAAGTTGATTTACGTGATTCACGGATAACAAAAACACCTGGATAACAAAAACACCTGGGCAAGTCAGGGTATAGGTAAACTGAACCCAAATGACCTTTTTTTTTATTGTAAATTATGCCTGGATTTTTATTCATGTTAAAACGATATAACTTAAGCTATGTCCTGTTTGTAAAATAAACAAAACTCTTAACTTATTAAAGTCATTAGGGTTGTGTATTTTTTCAATTATATGATAACAATTTTATTTTTGTTCAAAACCATAATACGACTACTGTAGGTTAACACTACAACATAAGTCCGCTAGTACCAATAGTATTTAATCTAACCATTGAAGTCACGATGGCTGAACAATTGGTGTCCCAGCGCAAAAAGTGCTTGACAAGTTTTAAAATTTAAATTTTTTTAAAATGAATCAGCCTCTAAGTTCAGGTGAGGGGAAGCGTGGATACAAGGGGGGAGGCCCTCCCTTAGACAATAGGTAGAACCATATAAGTCGTAGATACTTAAAATATTTAAAAATTTAGAAGTAAGAAAGACTTCGTACAAATCGACATGCGCAACGAATCATGGCAGTAACTTACTTTATTAATCTCCCTTTTTTCATTTCTAGATCCCCACTTAGATGAGGTTTAGTGGCGATGTACAGTCAAAATTTGCACAGCAATTTTAAAAACGATAGGTGATGATAATAGAATTACTGAACAAAATTTAAATCACAACCATGAATCATTAAAGTGATAAAAACCTAGCTACTAATTTTAGTTTTTATAACATTCATCCAAACATAATACACTATAGACTATTATAGACACGTGTAAGTATGTAGTTGGAATCTGACGGTATGTACCTACTACCTTTATAATGTAAAACTAATATAACAATAATAATATAAAATATACTATGGTATGATATTTTATCATTATTAAAACATTAATTTTGTTGAGCACATTTTTATACGGATATCGAGAATACTATATAACCTGAGGAAATTGCGATGTCTCGGTCTGCTCACAGTTCACGAGTGTCGTGCGACAGAGCCATGTAGGGAAAGTCGCCTATCTATGGCCGAGACAACTTGTCGGAGCTCAAAGAATTTTATGTCAAGTGTAATGTTTAAATGTTTCACCTGAACACGGTTGCAGAAAAACATATCTGTCGAGATCGCCATCCGGCAATGAGTGTTGAAGATGTCTACTCCATATCGATGTCGAGTTTCACACAACACTAATTATATTTAAAAATATGATAAAAAGAAAATGAGCAGAGAACAGATATTGTTGATCATCCAGCTTTGAAGTTTTCCGCGGAGTAAAGATTTGAAAAAAAACACTTTTGCTGGATGGCATACTATATTAATATTAAAGTTACCTTTTACCTTGTATCTTCGAATTTATTGATGAGGATAGAATCATTGCGCGCAGGATGAAAGTTTGTCAACCGCATGTGGAAACCGCGAACAGGTTTAGACGTACCATAGATTAAAATAACTTTGTGTTAATTCTGTGTCCATTGAGTTTATGGTCGATATAATATACACAATGAGTTCGATTTTTAACTTATAACTTTAAACAATTAATCAATTAAACTTTTAACGATCCTACTATAAGATGTATGTAATGAATAATGTCTTAAAGTTCTTGATTTATATGGAGTAACTTTTAAAGATAATAAAAATAGTGAGTTCGCCTCAAAATACTAAAAATATTCTTTTGATAAGACTGTATGTTATAATCTTATTCTATAAACAATCATTGTAACAAAGTGGATGTTCCGAATTAAACATATCACATTGTTAATATTTTTACTAGGTAATTCTAAAAACAGACGACTTGAATTTGTGTTAGAAAAATAACGGTTTTTTTTTTTTTTTTGCTATAGTTTTATGTAAATGATGACTTAGCTGCTTCCTAACCTACAATCAAGTTTATAGAACCATTCTTGTGTGCAGGGCACATGGATCCTGATGACTAGGGAACGGATTTTATTGTAAATACATATTTTTATTGAAATGAAATATTTTTAATCTGATAAAAAATTTGTACGATTTAGATCATTACAAATATTTGTAATTTTTTTAGGTCATTTTTAAGGACATTTTTTTGTCATTTTTATGTCATAGTTGCATCTTTTTTTAATGTTTTAAAGGTCATAAACTTCCGAACCCTAGTCATAAACATTGGTTTCGTTTAGAGTGGCTTTATATGACACTTGAAAATTGTAATGTTTTTCAATTCCAAATTTAAATTTTAAGTATTATTTTTAATTTTTTTTTACACAAATTAATTTTAATTATATTAATAAATGAAATAGAAACACGCAAGTCATGCAAAAGAAAAATTAAAAATCGCAAATTAATACATCTTTATTGCTTATTATTTCTGTTCAAAATTATTTTTCTAAAAACTTAGGTAGTTACTACTATTAATAATATAATAATTTAGTTTATGGGTTACTATTTATTTTTTTGTAGATCATCTATATCACCGATGTATGTAGATACTATGTATCTAATACCTTTATTGAATACTATTTTTTTTTCATTATTTTATAATTTTTTTTCTATTTTGTAAATTAAATTGGTTACTAATGATTTATTGGATTGGTGGTAGGTTCTAAACCATGACATTTTGAAAGATCCCGGCGCCACTTATGGTTATACTATACCTAGATTAGTTATATTAATATAATCATCAGTTTTGATGGATAACTAAGGCTTAAATAATAGACTAGTACCTAGCATAAATTATAGCTTATACCTAATACCAAAGCTGGGAATTAACGAGTTAATAATTGAAATTAAGTTAAAATATCAATTAAATATTAACTAAGTTAGTTATTCGTTACTTTATTTTCGAACTAACTTTTAATTTAATAAGTTACTTTTTTAATGTATATAACGTGTTACTTCAAGTTAATATTATATAGAAATAAAAAATTAAGTTACATTTTTATATAAACTAATTTTTCAAAAAATTTTATTTATCTGAAAAATATTATTATAATATATGGATAATCAATATTTTCTTACATTGTTTACAAAAAAATCAGTGGGAGTAAACAAATAAGTTTACTATGGATATATATGAAATGTATAGACCATATATTGAAGAATTACATTAATAGAATACCATTTGTATTTATAAAATTATTTTTTAATCGTAGAAATGTTATTTTTATTACCGGTGAGAAAGTTTGTTGAGTCTTATTATTATAAATAACAACTTGAATGTAATTTTAATATAGTCTTTTATTGTATGAAATGCCAACCGGTAAACAATTTCCACCGATTGCAATATGATACTGATGATTATTAAGCCATTTATTTCAAATTTCAAATTTTGTAAAATTAATCAGCATCTAAGTTCAAGTGAAGTGTAGGGGCGAGTTACAATCAAAGTTTGCACAGCATTTTTTTAAAAGGTAGGTATTAACGACAGAATTTAATAACTGAATAACTAAACAAAATTTAAACCATAACCATGAATAATAAATCATTAAAGTAATTAAAATCTTGCTTCTAATTCTAGCTTTTATAAAACTCGTCCCAATAAAAAAGATTTTTTTTTGGTCCTGTTTTGATTAGAAAATATATAATTACCTTATATTATATATAGGTAGTGTTTGAAGTTTGAAATATTTCATAAAAACGCGAAACATTGAAATTTTTTCTAATACAAATATTAATTATGGTTAATTATCAATTATTAATTATATAATGTAAAAGTTCTAGTTCTAAATATAATCATTGATATTAATGGAATGAGTACTGTGGTTGACATATTATTACTATATTGAATCTTGTTTTCAACTATTTACCACGTTATAGTGAAACTCGGTTTTCCTTCCAGGAAATGACTTATTGTCGACGATATCGACAAACAATGTATCATGTATGATGGTACTATTATAATGACTAAATATAAGTATAATATTTATACTTCATTTAATTTCAATGCATTGTATTATTATTATTTATTTATCAATTCCGTATAGGTTATAACCAGGGCTCGTAAGTTCATGCCCTAAAAAAATGCCTAAATAAGCATGCATTTATGCACTTAAAATTGGCAAAATATGCTTTGAAATATGTCTTAAAAAGTTAAAAAATATGCATTTATATGCACTAAATATCTCAAATTATGCACTTAAAAATGCTTACTTAAAATTTTTTTATTTATATTTAATAATTATTTATTTTTGAAATAACATGAATTATCCATTCATTTTTTTTATAGCTATATTTTATTATTTTTATGTTACAATTAAAAAAAATAGATTTTATATACTATTTAATACTATTCCTGAGCTTCATGAACTGTGTATAATGTATGTCTTTGTCAGTTATTCATTTTAAATCTGAAACTTTTAAAACAAATTTATTCATTAATACTGAAATAACATTAATAACTTAATTACAAAATTTATATTTACCTTAGAAATTACATTGTACTATCAGCGATTTTTTAATGTTGTCAAGCTTTAATGAACGACGGTTATCTGTGACTAAATTTTTGTATTGTGAAAATTACCTTTCAACGTCAGTAGAGGTGACTGGTGCATATTTAAAATACGAAAAATCATCAAGGGTCATGTCTTCGGGTAGTCCTAGATTTGTCATACTTTCCTCATCACCGGATAATATTTTGCAAATTTTGCAAATCATTTTGTAGCCGGCATTACTATTTAGAACTGAATCTAATTTAGTTATAATACTGTCACTATGTTGCCCTTGAAGTTTTTTAACTATGCCACTTATTGTTTCGGTTATTTTAATTGAATCAAACAATGATAATTTTTGCACTTGAAGTTGTTTTATGGCCGTTGGTAAACATTCAAAGTTCGATTTGATATAAATCAAATTTGCTTGCAGCGTTTGAGATTTCAATACATATTGAGCTTTTTTAATTGCTACGCTATCATTTGAATCAAATGATTCGACAACATGCTTAATTGACTCAAAATGTTCACAATAATATATAGCTGCCGAAATCCATGTTCCCCAGCGAGTTAGAATTGGTTCTGGTGGTAATGCTAAATCAGGTTCAAGTGTTTTGAATATTTGTAAGCGATGTGGGGATTTGCGGAAATTTTTTTTCACATTAGCCACTTAATCATCAACAACAGGAAAATATGAACGAATGTCTTCTGCTACTCGGTGTAATGCATGCGCAAGACACGTTACATGCACCGTTTTAGTGTAAAATACTTGTAAATGACGTGCTGCTTTCTTCATATAAGGCGCTGCGTCTGTTAAAAACAACAGCACGTCATTATAATGTAACCCTTCAGGCCAAATTAAGAACAATGATCTGTCAAACGCTTTACAAATAGTGCTGTGGTTTATTTTATCAAGTTCTTCGACATTAATTAAAAATATTTCACCGGGGCCATCGTGTGACAGAATACCAATAATTGTGTTGACTATATACCTTCCTTCGATGTCAGTCGTTTCGTCCATTGAAATCCATATTTTTTTCCCATTGATAAGTTTTTTGATTTCATTCATTTTCTCGGTGTAGCAGTCATCAATATATCCAATCCGCAATGTAGATTCGACAGGAATATTTTGTCCAGTATACTTGGCGAGAAAACTTTTAAACTGTGGATTGGCCAGCTTGTTTAACGGAATGTTTGCTGTCAACATAGCTCTGCATAAATCTAGATTAAAGTCTGACTTTTTTGAAGTTGTAGGCATAAGTTGTTGCAAATTTTTCCGCTCATTATTTTTTTGAAATCGAATAAGTAATGCTTTGTGTTTTTCAGTATTAATATGCTGCACAATACTAAAGCATTTTTCACTTGCTACTTTTATTTTACAAACCTTACAAAATAATATTTTACTGTCGGTTGAGAATATATTTTCACCAAAATCAGTAACTAATTGCTTTAGTTTAAAGGCCAAAGACGGTTTTTCTTTCGGCATGTTGGGTATTATTGTTGGATTTAACGAAACGAACATACACGCACATACGTCAAAATAACGAGTGAAACAGTCTCCAGTTAGAATAAAAGGACGGTTCGAAGAATCGGTCTAGTCTGGCCCCGATAACGCGGTTTATGGACGGATGTCGTTAGTCCTCGTAGACCTAGTCGTTCCAAGAAACTATTGTTAAATTTACGAGTATCAAGAAGATAAGAAAAGAAAAGATAGTACAATTTCTATTTTTAATTTCATACATATTTTTCATTTGCATTTTTGATAGATGCTAATAGAATATTGTATAATATGCCCGATAAAGTAGAAGTATGCATAAATATGCCAAATAGGCAAAAAACCTCTAAATATGCAAAAACATGCAAAATAAGATTTCACATATTTAACTGTGATACCTTGAAATAGATTTCTATGTCATCTAGCATTAAATACAACTTAGCAAGATTGATATGCAAATGCATGAACTTACGAGCCCTGGTTATAACCTGTAAGCAACTGCATTACATTAGACTACACTATATTTCTATTAAAAAATTGGCTACATGGCTTAACCACATTTATATTTATATATTTAAATAAACAAATGATTAATTGATAAGTATATTACCTATGCTATATTAATATACAGTACTACAGTGCACTTATGTAAGAATTCAGTACATATGTATAATTTTGAATCATTATGTTTTTTTGTCAATAAAAATAATGCTGAATACCATTTTAAATGTATAATACCAAAGAAGACCATTACTAATGAATATTTAGTAATTGTTTTCCCTAATATTATACATTTTTTAAGGTAAATTATGACAATTATACGTAAAAATAACTTATTTATAAAGTTATTTTTTTTAAAAAAAATGTGTAACTGAAATATTTCACAATTTTAAATTTCATGAAAAGTTCAAACATTATATATAGATATTATCGTAAATACCTTATATATAACACTTTATTACACGTTATTTAAGCCCCAAACATTTTGAAGAAGATTAATCCTCACCCTCAAAAATAAATACATATTTACGTGTATAAAGTAAGGAGAAGGGTAGAGGATGTTTAACTCCATCACTATTATACAATTTATTTTAAAATATCTCTTATTGATATAAGATGATTTGTCGAATTTTATGAATTTGTCATTTGAAAAATATTGTCTAATTTCTAAATATTGTTTTATAAAATATTCAATTACACACAAAGTGTTATTTGTGATACAAATATTATATGGACAGATAAAGTTTACTTTAATATTTTTAATGTGGATTTTTAAATGGAATGTTTCGTTTAACTTCAATTAAATCGAATGCGGTATTAATTAGATATTTTTGTATTGAAATTATTTTCTCTGTTTATACACAACACACCATTATTTAACGATGTTTAAGGCTGGGCCCACACAAGCGTACATATGTGCGCGTTACAACGGACGTACTTTTTAATGCGCGTATTATTAAGCGAGCACACGAATGTCGAATGTCGATCAAGTAATGCGCTCGTCTCTCCATGAATACCTTCATGGTATTACTGCATACATAACTCACAATAGTGTCACATACAAAAAAATACATATTGCAGTAAATCCAACTTAGCTCAGAATCTAAAAATATATTAATATGGTATACAGTATGTCCCATAAGTCTCGTATCACCCTTAATATCTCCACGGGAAATCAATATATTTAAACGCTTTTTTTTTCTACAATACTTAGTATGGAAATTCTGGTTGAATGGCGTAAAATTCAATTTTTTTTAAAAAAATTCAAAAATTCAAAAAAAAATATTTATGCATTTAAGAATTTTCAATTTTTAACATAACCAATTTTTTGAGCATATTTTTTAAAACAATTAAAAAAAATATTAAAATTGAATAAAAATAGACCAAGTTAGAGCAAGTTATGTTGTTGAATAATTATAACAAAAAAATTAATTGTTTCACATTTTAATAATCCAATGCTTTGGCCACCTAGGTCACACGACTTAACACCAATGGATTTTTTTTTTATGGGGTTATTTGAAAAATCTTGTGTATCCGTCGTGTTCATTGCCTGGTCTCCGTGACAAAATTGAACAAAATATTCAAAATATTTTACTTGAGACATTAGAAAACGTTAAAATGTTTGGGTCCATAAACTTCAGCTCTGTGTTACAAATAATGTAAAGTCACTTCGAACATTTATAAAAAAAATGTAATGCATTATTTTCGTTTTTATGTAATAAAATCTTTTTTTTCTATTAACAATCAAGTTTAAAAATATTGTATGAATTTTAATTTTAATTTTTCCTAAAAGCTCCACTAATAAATAGATATTCATAGATTGCCATAAAAAATCAGCGTTCCAATCGAGATTGATTAAATCGATATATTCGTGTACTGTTAGGTAACAACTATTATTATAATTATTCAAAAACATAACTTGCTCTAACTTAGTTAATTTTTATTTAATTTTAATATGCTTAAAAAATTGGCTATCTTAAAAATTGAAAATTATTAAATTAATAAACATTTTTTTTTTAAATATTTTTTTAAAAAAAAATTGAATTTTATGCCATTCAATCAGAATTTCCATAATAAGTATTATAAAAAAATCCGCGTTTAAATATTTTCCGTGAAGATATTAAGGGTGATACGGGACTTATAGGACATATTGTATAAGAGTAGGGGTAATTAACAGGTTATTTTAAGTTTTGGTAGGAGGACTGTAGCCCACCAGAGTTTTTACCTTAGTATGTGATCTTTATAGATATATAGATATAGTATTATAGATATAGTAATCTTTATTGCTAGTTGTCACGTACGGATGAAATAAACGTCGTATTCGTGATCAGTAGCTATTTATTCATCAAAACTTTTTGATACTTTTTCATGCCGATGGTCGAAGTCGTTATCACGTACTGGTCGTTCACAAGACGAGCACCATATCCGAGTAGTGATAATGGACTGTCGGATGCGATAGCCAATATTTTGTGAGCGAATAAATTACTGGTGACTCATGGAATTTTTGTGCACATGTGCGACCAAATTTCTTTAACTGGGGGTTACTCAATATCTACAAAAAATAAAATAAAATAAAAATATAAAGTAGTTCAAGCAAGTGGCACTAAACATGAAAACGTCCAAATCTACAATGTCACATGACATCGATGCACTTATTATTAATTTTAGATAATTGTACATATTACGTTGAGAGGTGGGAATTGTTAAATTAATAATTGATAATGATAACAAATTTGTTTTCAATATTTGACGAAAATTCTTTAGAAATGATAATCAGAAAAGATTATCAACTCTAATGGTTAATAAAATTGCAGTTTTAAGGTCTATTTACACATAACCGTTCCGTGTCCGGCGTTTTAAATTTGTTTACTTGTTATGAAATGGGCATGTTTACACATGTCCGTTCAGTATCCGTTCTGTGTCCGTAATTTTAGATTTGTCGGAGACAATGTTTTGGGGAATTTCACTGATACGGATATGAAAAATACGGAACAGTGTAAACAACCGTCAGTGCCAATTGACAGCTTGATCGGTTTGTTCTTACCTACTCGCAAGACGTATTTGTAAAATTTAAAAGTTTAAAAAGTTATTAAAAAGTTGTTTTTTCAAAAAATTATACACCAAAATCTGAAATCATGTGTACCGATGCCGACGAAAAAATTATAGAAATGGTTCGTTCTCATATAGAATTATACGACCTTTCACATCCAAAATATATAGATACTGCTCATAAAGACAAAATTTGGAATTCTATTGGAAATGAAATAAATCTAACAGGTAAGTGGTATTTGTTAGTACTTAATTATGTATTTTTTTAGTATAGATAATATGTTTTTACTAAACAACTATTAAGAATTTATAGTTAAATTATTATTTAATTTAAAAAATTAATAAATTGTAAAAATGATAAATTTAATACAAGCATATTATAGCATATTCAAGATTATATTTTAATAATTGATATAGGTACACATTATATTTTACGTCGTCGTTACTAAGTAGGTATTAAGCATATTATTTTATTGACTCGAACACCAAAAAGTGTGTTTCCATTTGTTAGTGGGTGCAAATTGCCATTTTATATCATATTAGTGTATTCATTCTTTTAACGCAATTTCAGTTGACAGCTTTCGTTGCTCGGTGCAGAATTTTGCGGGGTCTCATATATATAAATATATAAATGTATATGTAATGATATGCGCCTAAGCATTTACACATTTTTAAAAAAAATAGAATATGCAATTAAATAATTATAATAATCAGTACACATTAAATATAAGAATAAGTCATAAGTACTAAAAATAAAATATGACACACACACACATATACGTAAACACATACACGCGCACACGCACAGACGACATTAAATATAAAGTCGGTCCCACACGATTCGTGTACTCGGCGAATAATCGTCAATCGTGATGCTTTACAAGTCGTGTAGGAGGTGTTTAATCGTCAAGTAAGACGATTATTTTTACTCGCCGAGTCACTCGCGGTTTCCCGTCGATGTCGGATACAACACGAGTGACTCGTGCTGATAAGAAATTTAATCATGGATTTTCCCCCAAAATAGACTATTATTTATTGTTAATATCACATGAGTTTATAACACGAGTCGTGTAGGAGCATTGGCGATGACGAGCAAAGTATATACAGTTGACGAATAATCGGCGAGCACACGTGTCGTGTAGGAGCAGCATAATTACAAACATCGTACAAACTTGCCAAGTATACTCGCCTAGTATACGCTCGCAAAGTACACGAGTCGTGTGGGACCGGCTTAAGGAACAATATTTTCAAACACAAGGGAGACGCGTTCTTGTTATTCTTTTGTATAAACGGTTAACTATAATTCGAACCGTCGTCGACAATAAACAATTTTACAAGTGCATGCGCGTACAATACTACGAATAATATTATATTTTATTGTATTAATTTTGGTGCGTACTAATCGCCGTTGTGCAAACATTATTTGTGTTGTGTGTCTGAAATTATTATTATACTGGTTCAGATCTGAGTAGCAGTTGACCAGCAAAGCATCTACAAACTGTGAGTTATAATTATTTTATTATTATCTATTATCACTGCTGTTATTTTTTCAGTTGCGATTGAATTTTGTTATTTTGTATATTGGCCGTGCACTTGATTTTGGTCATTCCTTATAAATACTTTTAACTATTGGGCCAAAAGGGCCGTAATTTTTATGCTAAATACTGTGCGTTATTTAAAACCATAATTTACAAAGCAACCCATTGTTGTCAGAAAGTGTGTTACCATTATTTAGTTAACATTTTTCAATTAGTCTCAAAGTACACACAATACACACAATCACATGTGTGTACACATTTACACGGTTTCTCACCACATAGTTCACTAATTTCTGCGCGGCGAATCCAATCAATTGTAGCCAGAGTTGTTTTGTTTAAAAAAGCTAAGTAAAACGAACTTCTATTTGTTTTAATCATTAAAAACAGTTGAATAAAACAACAACAAAAAAACAAGTATTTAAAAAAAATTTAAAAAGTAAAGTTTTAATTTTAATTTATTTAAAATATATATTTAATTCAAACCACACATTATTAATTATATTCATATTTCACATTAATTTATGCATCCAGTGAAAAAACTTAGTATTTTGTATTTATTCTATCAAGAAATTCCTCGTTGAAAGGGAAAAAGTTTAAATAAATATGTATGTTAATATAGTTATACTAATATTGTTATACAATGGTCATCTTAATTTTACAGCTAAATATTTTTCCTTTATTTTTTAAACTTCAACTAATATTGGCAATAAAGGAATTGTTATTATAAGGTACGACTGTTTTTTTTAATTAATATGTCAAAACGGATTGTTTAAAAACCAGCTTATCCATAAATTTATCCAAATGTATCCATGAGCCACTGTATCTATTTATTAAATACATACCTATGTATAATATTAAATAGAAATCATAGATCCCAGGGTTAATTTTGTGATAAGACCCTGATTAACATACGAACCGTTCGATCGTTTTGGCCACGGTTACACAGGTTGGATTTCACGCCTATGCTACCCATGCATTGGCTATGTCATGTTGGCGACTACGCGCAACTATAGCGCTTGGTGTACTTGGTCCTATTTTAACATAATAGAAGATAGTGTTTATAGTTGTTTTTAACTTATATTTCAAAATTAAACATTTTACGAACAAGTTGTTCGTAATTAAAATTATAAATCTTTACGATTTTTATTTGATTCCATTGTTTTCAATTAATTATCTATATTCAGTATCCAACTCTTAAGTTATAAAATTGTAAGCTACAAACAATAAAAAAATCGCTAATGGCTAAGTAGATCGTAACTACTGTTGTTCATACATTGTATTTTTTTTTATGATATAAGTACTATTAAACAATAAAGATGTAATCAATGATATTACTCCAAATAATTTAAATTTTAAATTCAGCTGTTATTTTCATAAAGTTGAAGTTGCTTCTGAAGTTATAGTTAATTACTTACAAATGAGAATGCGCTAGTACAGTGGTGCGCAACCTTTTTTGATCAACGACCCCCCAAAATGATTTATTTTGATAATACGAACCCCCTTCCTGCCAACATTATGTAAGTGAATAATATAAATTTACTTGATAGTCTTAATGTATACACACGTTTTATTCATATACATTAAATCGTTAATTTTAGGCAACTTTAATATTTCTTTAATTTAATTAATCAAAAACAAGAAAAAAATACAAATTTAAAGTTTTATAAAATCTAAAATTAAAAAATGTATTATTATAATGATAATCAAAATTTTAATATTTTTAAAATTATAAAATTACTATTTAATTTTTTTAATGAGAGACCTGAGCTTGCATTTTAGACATGATTGATTTTATGTTTGGTTTGATATTTGACACTGCTACTCTTATATCAGCTTCAATATTTAATCTGGAGCGATATTTGTTTTTAATTATTGTTAGTGTTGAAAATGCTGTTTCGCATAAATAAGTTGATGCAAAAGGAAGTAAAATTGATATTGCTTGTTTTGATAATTCTAGATATTCAGATTTGATGGAAATCCAAAATGTATCACATGCATTTTCTTGAAATCTGATACGTAGATTTTCATCTGATGACAAGTCAATAAGTTCTTCTCTTATTTTTAAATTTCCTAATTTTATTTCATTGATACTAAAATGAAATGGATTTCTTATCCAACCTAGAATTTCTTCTGGGAAATCTACAAACAGTGTATTAAAGTTTGTTTGTAAACTTATTAGATGAGTAGTTATAATTTCTTTTATAATATTAATATCCACATCATTATCACTGAGGAATTCTGATAAACATGAATACATTTCAAATTTGTCATCGTCGATATAATTTTTCCACAGAAGTATTTTCTTTTTAAAAGCATTGATTTTATCAGAAAGAAATGAATTATTAGTATTGTTCAATTGTAAGCTGAAATTTAGATAATTTAGTTTTTCAAATATATCTGCAAGATAACCCAGAATTGCAAGTCATTGCTCGTCTAAAAAATGTTCTGAAAGTGTATTATTACGTTCCAGAAGAAAAATTCGTGCTTCATCTCTGAGTTCAAAGAGGCGTGATAATATTTTACCTCGAGACAACCACCTTACTTCAGTATGAAGAAGCAATTTTTCATGGTCAGAAAGAACCCATTTCATTGCAAAGTATAGTATAAAGTCTGGAATTTAATGACTTTGATTTTATGAAATTTATTACACTTATAGCATTACGGAGTATTATCCCTCTCGCGTTTCGCCTTTGGCGCACAGTCATAAACTTAATTACATTAGTTACATTACTTGTTTGTTGCCTTTGTGCCGCTCTTTGCTTCTATCTCTCCTCTTTTTCCTTCCTCGACAGTACCATATATATTTATATACATACAATACCTACACTCCTAAATTGTTGGACCTAAACTTAACCTACTGGTACATGTTAACAAGATATATATATATAACGGAATTTAGTGTATTTAAGCTTAATATGTTAACAACAGTGGTTGATACATAAAAGTAAATAATTAACTTATATAAAAATACCTAATGATAACTTTTTTTAAATCAAAACAGTTATTTATTTATTTATTTATGTAGTATATCAACGGGTATATACCCTTTTACAAATTATATAAAGGAAACGTATCAGATAAAAACTAAAAACTAAATAAGTGTAGTAAAACCTAACAAAAAACAGATAAAATAATATAAATAATAACTCTGAATTAAAAGTAATAAACTAAAAATTATAGTTACATTATAAACATTTCTTTTTTTTACATATCAATCAATCAATATTTTTTAATAATAACAAAGATTTAGATTTAAAACATTCGCGTGAGAGAAAAAATATGTCTAAATGTATACAAATTTTATTAGCTAACATTAAAGCTCGAGGGAAAAAAGAATTGGTACCACTATTCGTTTTGTAATGAGGAACTAAAAATAACTCTGAATTACGTGTAATTAGATATGGAATTCGAAAGCTGATTTCAGACAACAATTCGGGACACACAATATTGTAATTAATAAGATCATAGACAAACGTAATATCAGTTAATTTCCGTCTAAGTGAAAGAGAAACAAGGCTAATATAATCTTGAGTTAGATGGAGAGAGTCCCTAGATAATGGAATATTTGATAAGTATGAAATCCTTTTTAAAAATTTATATTGTACATTGTCAAAATCATTTATATATGTCAAGTATTTGCATGACCAGATTACGGAGCCGAAATCAAGATTGGATCTAACTAAAGATGTATACAAGGTTTTTAAGCATAACGGATTTTTAAAATATTTAGTATTTCTATTAATGAAGCCTAACATCTTAAACGATTTATTAATTATCATATTATGGTTCGTTTTAAAAGAAAGATCACTTTCAAAATAAATACCAAGATCTTTGATTACATTTACTCTAGTGAGAGAACACATTTCAATATTATAGTTAAAAAAGATAGGATTTTTTTTACGTGTAAATGTTATCGTATGACATTTATCAATATTTAATGGTAATAAATTTAATTTACTCCATAATTGAAATTTATTAAGATTATACTGAAGAGATCATTACTATATATGCATATTTAAGCATCACTTAAAGAATTAACTGTACAGAAAATCTTCGCATCATCCGTTATAAATAGTAGTTTGGATACTTACGTTTTCTTTTATAAAATATAATAAAATGTCAGTAGATACTTAATATTTTAGGTTTACCTAATCTTATTGATCTTAATTTCCAACTTGTTTAGGTATACTTATACCTAATAGATTATAGGTAATAGATTATAGTTATAGTACATAGAGTCACGTGGAACATAGGTATTAATTTGTTTTGAAGTAAAAACTGTAAAAAAAAATGTACTAAGTAATAAGTTCAAAGCTTAGCGGACATCGAATAGCTATAGCGGGTTGCAAACTAGCCGCTCTCATTATTCACAAATACACAATTCATAGTGTATACAACCGCGTATGGGTGTACTATAAATAAATGCAAGATAACAAAAATAAGTACTGATAAATATATATAATATATACATATAATATAATATGTTTAATGTTATTTAATATAATAGAACCAAACTGTAATTATTTCGGTTCAGGTCATGGACTTAATTGTCGTTCACGCTATTAAAATTTTGTAATTTCGCAAATAGGTATTTTGTGAATTGGTGATATTTATATAATATCCCATAGATATAATAGGTAATGAAAAATGTTATCAAGTAACTACCCTGTGTGCAAATTCAGGATGTTAACAACTATGCGACTGTAGTTTTAAGATCTCGAATGTGACTGCGGAAAACGACTTCTATACGTTATCGCATAGATAACGTGCAACAAATCTAATTCAAAATTACGTCTCTGAGAAATCTTAGAAGCAAGTGTATGCCATTGACTTTTGTGAAAGTACATGGAATTAATATTGAGATCATCACATTTATGCACTCGCATAGATATCATAGGGCACTTCAAAATAATAATAAAATATATTATATTGTTTAAAAATAGAATAATATAACATATAAAATATATGTTATATTAATAATAAAATATATAATAAATATATATTATGTATATTATTATACTACATCGCAAATACGTCGCATATTCATCACAATCCACCAACATATTTTTATAGAATATTCCATAAATATTTATATATACCTAATAATATTCAATCTATCACAGGTTTTTCCCGAGATAATCGTACAATCATCCTCCATTACCACATGCACATCCCAAGCTCCCAGTCCCAACGCGCTGCTGCCTAAACTGTTGTTATTTTCTGGCGTGTGATTTATTTTACTTTCCGTTTAGCATTTGCCGTTTGACAATTGAGTATTTTGTATTTTTGTTGTGTACGTAAACATCATGGCCTCTAATCAGGTAATTATAATTTCTATGTATTTTTTTAATTTTATTTATTTCCTCTTAATTTAATGAGTTAGATACAAAAAAGGAATAGTTCAATTAAAATATTACTTGTGTTGCATTTCAATGTTTCTTTTTCTTTTTAACTTAGGAATCAGTGAATTATCCACCTAGATAGGTAATGTATTTAATGTTTATTGTAGTTTGTACTCATAGATCATAAAATAAAGACTATATTCTATAAGTAGTTTGTTACTGGTACTCAGGAAAAATTATTAAAAGTGTAAGATATAGGTATTGAAAAAATAGAGTATAAATAATACCTAATTAATAAAATAATCCAAATTGTAATATGTACCGATAAATTTTCATGAAACAAATTTTAGTTATTTAATTAGGTATTTACTACATTGAAATTTTTTTTTTATTCATCAATTTCTACTGTATCAGTAAAAGATATTACTAACCACAAAAAGCAGATGACCCATTTGCTCCACACTAGAAACAGCTACGTGTCATTTATTTAATATTTGATTACCTACATATTATATAAATGTTTAAACCATTATTTTATTTTTATGTAAATAGGTATCCATACAGTAGATATGATAAACGAAAATGCCAAGCCAGGGATTACGATTAACGGACAAAAAATAAGTATGCTACGTTTTGCTGATGACATAGCTTTAATTGCGGACAGCAAGAAAGATCTGGCTCAACTAATTAATGCTATGGATAAAACATTTGGAAAAGAACTGGAATTGAGAATAAATATGAAGAAGACAAAAGTACTGGTATGTGAAAGGGAAAATAATACAAAAATACAGATAAAAATACGAAATCAAACAATAGAACAAGTAGATGAGTTTACATACCTGGGAAGCACAATCAGCAAGGATGGAAGAAACAGAATTGAAATTATAAAACGTATCTGTCAAGCCAAAATAGCCTTTAACAAAAAGAAAAATATATTTACATCAAGAAGCATGAGTCTGAAAATAAGAAAGAATATGTTAAAGACGTATGTATGGAGCATTGCCCTGTACGGGTGTGAAACCTGGACAATAACAGCGGAGGAAAAAAGAAGACTTGAGGCGTTTGAAATGTGGTGCTATAGAAGGATGCTAAGGATAAGCTGGGTGGATAGAGTAACCAATGTAGAAGTACTGGAAAGACTATCAGATGGAAAGTCACTATGGAATAACATAGTCAGAAGGCGAAATGAATGGATAGGCCATATCATAAGACACGAAGGATTGTTGAAATCGATAATAGAAGGAACAATAGAGGGAAATAACCGTAGGGGTAGACCAAGATTGGAATTCATTCAACAGATAATAAAGGACCAAGGATGTAACTCGTATGTGGAAATGAAAAGGAAGGCAGACAGGAGAGAAGACTGGAAGATGGCTGCAAACCAATCTACGGATTGAAACCATAGAGAGAGAGAGGTATCCATAATTGTAAATATTTTACAGAATATATTGCGTTTATTTTACAGTGGGTAGTCGGATTTTTTGAATCTGAAAATAAGTATTCAGTTTTACCATATTCTTGGTTAATATTTTGTGGAAATTTATGGATTTCAAAATGGCCTAAATCTGGTAATGTTCCTGAACTTATAAAGTTATTAGCAGAACCCGAAATAGACTGGCCAACTTACCCAGTTAAAATTGTTTCAGAATTTTTTTGTAAGTACTAGTGTACTTTTTTTATTTTTATTAATTAAAGGCTTACTATCCAGTTTATTAGGTGTATATTGTATAAAAAATTTTTAAACGTTCTTTTTATTTAAATTTAAGAATTTGTATCATTTTTAATGCTTACCATGGATGTAATTCATGTACAGTAGAAGGTACTTATTTAAATAATCGAATGGCCTTTTTAGATGTTGATGCTTCTCATAGAACTGATGAAACATTCAGAAATAAATGCGATGAGTATTATCATAAAGATTCAAGCCCACTAGAAGAGTTACCCATAAATATAACATCAACTGTAGTACTTGAGTATATGCATAATATTTATCTTGGTGTTATGAAAAGATTAATTGTTTTTTGGACTAAAGGTAAAAAACCTGTTAGGTTAGTAAATGTTGAAAGTATCTCAGATGAACTTAATACTATTAAATCATATTTACCATCTGAGTTTAAACGTGTTCCAAGGACATTAGAAGAAGCAGAATATTGGAAAGCTACTGAATTTAGATTATTCTTACTTTATACAGGACCTATTGTATTAAAAGGTCGATTAAAAAAGTCATTATATAAACATTTTATGCTTTTAAGCTGTGCCATTAGAGTTTTAATTTCTCCTGAAACTTTCAAACTTATAATAATTTAGCAAAAGAATTGTTGAAACAATTTGTGATCGAATATTCTTCTCATTATGGGGAAGAATATGTTGGGTATAATGTTCACAGTTTAATACACATATGTGATTTTGTTTTGATTCATGGTGCCCTATTCATTCAGTGCATTTAAATTTGAAAATTACTTACAATTCATTAAAAAATCTAGTAAACATTTTAAATATCCCCTTCAAAATGTATATAATCGTATAATCGAACATGTAAATTCTCAAACTAATTTTATCACTCCCAGTTATCCTATTCTTAAAAATGAACTACCGTACAACAAAATATTAAATGAATTAATAACAGAAATTTTATATGAACAAGTTATTTTAGAAAAATTTATTGTAAGTTCTAAAAACGTAAAAGATAAATATTTCATTTTACATAATGATGAAATAATCAGAATTAATAAAATAATAAAATATTTTAATGGTGAAATAAAAATTGAAGTAATTAAACTAAATTATTCATCTTTTTTTGATAATCCAATATCTTCAGTTATAATAAAAATGTTCAATGTTATCAATACAATCCCTGAACCTCATCCTCAACTAATTAACTTGAATTTATTAAAACATAAATGTTTTACAGTTCCTCTATATGAAAGTAAATTTATTGCCATAGCATTGCTACACGTAGAGTGATATAATTAAAACCACTCATATTATTTTGGTAACTTATATCTTTTATTAGGAAGGTACATTTGGTTTATAATTTGTAGGTAAAAGCTAGATCTGAGATTACAAAGACTACAACTTAATTATGATTAAACTTGTCTAATTATTAGGTAGTGTTTCTATAGAATAAAGTAGGTACCTATCTATTCTAGGTACTTTATGATCTGTAGATACAAGTATAGCTACTATTTTATTTATCATATTGTTCTCATAACTATTTACAATGTATTTTTTAATTTTTAATTTATATAGCTATATGAATAATATGTAAATTTATCAGTTTTATAAGGAATAATGAAAAATATATTTATTAAATGTGTTAATACATATAAAATGTATATTATTAATTATTATGTAACAAATAAAATGTATATTTCTACCTATGTATAATATAAGAAACAATTTAAGTGTTAAAATATTTCTTGTATTAAGTAAAGAATACATATTTCATTTACCTACGTTAAAAGTGATTTCATAGTCCAAAGGTAAAATTAATTACCTTTATATGACTATGCAAGTATAATATATTATACTACATGCATAAACATATATCTAAAGTAGGTAGGTAAATTAAATCATGTTCATGTGCAATATTAATTAAAATACTGTTAAACAATTTTTTATTTGGAAAAACAAATTCATTTGAAAATTAAATAAATTGTTTAGTTTTCTACATCTTCATTAATTAGTAATAATATTATATTACATATTATATCAAGAATGACAATCCCACGAATTTATTGAAAATAAATCTCAAGTTGTTACTGAAGTTCAATTAACTTCTCTTTTCAACCATATAATTTATTCTAAAAAAATATAAGTAGGTGAACTGTTAACTAACTGATTGCATAGGTACCTAATTTATCACACGAATTTAAGTACGCCATATTATATACAACTACGTATCTGATTAGGGTGTCCCGGTAGGTAGGCGTAGGTATTAGTAGATTAAGGGTATTAAGTTCAAATCTCACTAAGTGTAAAATACCATCTTAAACCTACCTATCAATCTATATTTTTTGTTTTTTTTCCGGACATTGATATTACAAACGACTGTCAATAAAAATTGCAATGTGATGTAACATAGACTGTCTGTAACTTCTCATTTTAGGACATTAAGCATCCCAGAAATATCTCTGGGAAGCCTCTGAGTAGTTAAATAAACCTCTCATGGCACAATGGGACCACTATGTTACATCGCTAAGATTGAATATTGCACGTAAGAAGTGATTTCACATGTAAAGCATTTTTGTGAATATCGCATTTAGTAACTTCCTGTTTCTGGACATTAAGCGTTCCTAGATATTCTCTGAGATGTCCATGCGCAAAAAATATGACAGTCGCACATCTTTATGTGATTACTATGTTACATCGTCGGGATTAGATTTTGCACACAGGG
>NW_020273612.1:0-12572 GCF_003268045.1 Sipha flava
TTTTTTCTTAAAACGGTTAACTTTAGCGCAAAGAACGGTAACCGATGTTACAACAATGATAACAACTGTTGCCAAGTAAAAATCATCAGAATCAATCAATGTATAAAAAATTCAAACTCCTAACAAAATGCCCAACATCGATCTGTAAGTTTTACGCGAACGAATGGTAGGTTACGTTTGACTGTTCGGCAACTCCTGGAATATGCTATGCACCAAAATCTCACTAGTTTTATACTTATATGGAACCAAAAGTTTTTTGGGTTATAAGAGTTTGTCGTGTGATTGTGGTTTGAATTACCTTTTACTTTATTACATATAACTTGTTACTGGGTTATATTTGCGAAACTAACTTTCAATCAATCAAGTTACCCTGTAAAATCCTGTAAAATATGTATTTTAACGTGTTAACTTTGTATTAATTGTACGCAAAACTAAAGAAGTATTAAATATAAGTTAAATTTAATTCGTATCCGATTATTCACTTTTAATTTTTCATTCAGTGTTGTTTGTTTGAAAAATCAATTATAAAACTGTTCAAGAATAAGTGTACAGAGAAAATCCAAAATTGTTAAATGTTCCATATTAGTTAAGAATTAACATTTATCTTAAACTGTTATTTTTCTTATAAATTAGAAATTTTAATTTTTTTTATCTTTTATTTTAATCTTATAATCCATAATTTATTTCACTGAATGGAATCTTAAAAATATATCAGTTTAGTTGTAATTTACTTAAACTAACTTTTTATAAATTAATATAGGTAACATAAGGAGTCGAAAAAAAATGCTAATTTGCTAAAATTTGAGAACACCAATCATTTAGTAAGGAAAACATTGCGTAATATTTAATAATTAAATATTGTGATTAGTTTTGACAAAATATTTATCCATTTCTGGACCTATTCTTAATTACACCATTGTTTCGTGTATATGTTATGGAATTCCAAACTATATTGGTTTTGTTGTGATGATTAAGTCAAATACATAAACGTCACTAATTATGTACGAAAAAAAGGAAGGGGAAAAAAGTGTAAGATTTATTACTATTAACATTTATAACTGTGACTATATATTGTTACATTTTGTTTTACACATAAGTATGATCATATGCGCACCACTAAAATTAAAATATAGTCATTGCAAACATCATAGGTCGCGTGGCCAAATAGTTTCTGAAATATGCAAATAATCGTGACATCTATTTAGGGTAGGGGCAGTGCCAAGTACGGGGCTGCCCAACAGTGAGTTATGTGAATGGACGTCTAATGTATATTTCATATTTTTCTTGCTGTCATGAAAAAATATAATTCAATAGACGAATTGCGAAATGCGTTTCGAAATACGAAAATATACGAGTTACGATATCCGAGTTTCGTCCGTAATTTTTGCACAACATATCCGAATTGCGTCCGTGATTTTCTCGCGAAATGTTCGAGTTGCGTCCCGATTAATTTTTAAATAACACTTTTAAAAACTTTTTGAACATGACTACCTCTGAACATTATCATTTAAAAATTATTCGAAAGCGAATTTATATCCATTAATACAATATAATAGCTTAATTTTTTTCACTGAACATTTTAATTATTTCAAGATTTTCCATTGCAAAGTCAAATAAATATAAATAAAAATAAATAAAACTATGATGATTTGATGATTTGTCGAACAAATGAAATGTTGAAATTGTGACTAATGCTAACACGAACAAAATCAATTACGAACAGTAAGTTTTACAATTTATATTTATTTATTTCGTTGATATTTATTGATAAGACATCGATAATCAAGACTAGCTATGATTTTGTCACCAAAAATTATTTTCAGTCGCTTAAAAACTCATATATGAAACTCATACATGTTGCGAGAAAACTGTGGATGCAACTTGGATGTGTTGTGACAAAACCAGGGACGCAACTCGGACAAAATATAATTTAGGGACACGCAAATCGAATGCGCTGAAATAAATTATTCTGTGCGGTTTTTTTTTTTTATAATTTATTTTATCGTATGCAAACTTTTTATTACTAAAATATCGTTCAATATTTATTTAGAAAAGCTCACTCTTTTTTCACTTCTGTGAGTAATATGGGGGACGTGCCTTAACATTGCGGTTAGTGAGTTTTTTTTTTAGATTTACGGTTTAAACCTTACCGTTCATCCAGTGCTCGTTATCGCGGTCCACTATTCGAGAGTATAGTGGTCATAAGAGCGTACACCTTGTGGTAATTACTCTTTTGACGGACGGATAACGTATAATATCAGTGTTGCAAATGTTGGTTCAAACTTCAAATTCACAGACGTTCATCTGTTTTATTTCGTGACTGTCCATCAAACGATCGGCACATCCAGTAATGGATTAAGGAATTTAAGCCTCATAAAGATTCAAAACTTTTTTTTTTATTAACATGAAATAATTTTAATAGAATCTGGTATTTATTAATTTTATTCTCTAATGGAAGATGAATAGATAGAACTCTTTCTACCATAACAATTTGAGCAACATATGCTCTTCTCTATACCTCATAATTTAGTTGGTAATTTAATTACCACACATTTTATCAAAAGCCATAACTAGCTAGTATTGGATTCCGCTAATCATAACTTAATTTATTTCACGGTGTAATCGTTGTATACGTTTAAAGCATGTCGAAATGAAATAATAAATAATAGTTATAAATATGTCGTTGTTAAATTCAAGCTTTAGTATTTTTCCAATTTCTGTAGTTACGTATATTTTTTAACAATCAAAACGTTAATCGCTGTATTATACAGAAGAACCTAGCGATTTGTCTAGGAATAATTTTGACGGAATAAGGTTAACCTGTTGACTGTCATGAGTACATTATTTTGCACACGTCGTGTTTGACCGTGAGGCCGCATATTTTTTTATGTGTTGTGCCTTGTATGTTTCGGTTGTACGTCACAAAATACAGTAACGTTTTAATTACAATTTAATATATTTTAATGTTTTTGAAAAATTGTGATATTTGTTCGCAAACTGAAAAAAAAACGGTTCCAGATTAGGTCATATAATCAATATCCTTATTCTGTACAACGTGAATGTGTACACATTTCTGTACACGTGGCGTAAAATTTAAACACAGTGCGGGTACAACATTTTGTACTCAAAAATCATTTGGTGCGTTTAGGTCAATAAAATTGTTTGAAAGCGGTGTTTTCGGGATCCTACGAAAAATAACCAGTTAACAAGCTAATGAAAATTTAGCGAACTAACCGAAAAGCGTTAATAAATTCTGAAAATTACCTAAAATACACGTGACATTTTCCAAAGTTCTTTTCCTCTACGTGGAACAGTTTTGTGGAGAATAATGACTTCTACACCATCTAACGAATTAAACATTACAATTTATAATGCATTCAGTGCTGTACAAATGCAGAAGATTTACCGTTATTAAGAGTGGTTAGTTTCATTTAATTGTTTACCCTTTTCAAAACGGCAGACGAGCGTTTTCTCGTACAGTTAACCACAAAAACGACCTTAAAACTACTTCCGAGTAAGGGAATAGAGTTTTTAAAGTTTTGTACATATCTTTAGAAATTATTATTCATTCTAATATGTATATATTTGTGACAAAATTATTTGAGTTTCCATTATTTTATTTTCAGAGGAATTGCATATTTTCAGTTACTAGAAGTCGACTGAGAGTAATTCGATTTTGTGTCTGAGTTACTCGTAAAGAAAAGTTATTTAAAAAAATATACCTATTATATGATGTAACTGTTATATTATCATATGAATCGGGAAGTTTTAAAAGTACACGTTTTCTTACTTTATTTTGTTGCATAAACATTTCGACTCCGATTCAAAATGAAAATGTAATTGTAAAATGTAATACGTCTCGATGTAATTCATCTTACAATATTTAGTGTGTCAATAACATAAGGTATAAGAAATCACTATATCTATTAGGTATCGAATTCTGTCAGATATCTGAGCGTTCGTAATTTTTATGTCTACCGAAACCAGCGATTGTTCTAAACATCTAAAAATATCACCGGTTATCGATACTTAATCAAAAAAAAAAAAAACCACTCGAGAACGAGCATCGGAAAAACTCGTCAACTCGGTTTTCACCCGTTCGACACGCGAAGCCCGTGGAATATTCGAACACGTTTAATCGAATAATTATCGGACGTTGCGACGGGCATTGTATAGGCATCGATCCGACCGTGTTCAGAAAATAATACACGATCGTTGCTAATCTACAACGAGTATCGCGTTTATGGTTATACAATGGTATATCGTTTCAATACGGCCCCATTCGTTAGCGGTTGGTGTGTTGCAATGTATCAGACCAGAACAAAAATATCCCATCGATATTATGGGCGATTGTAAGCTCCGCCAGAATGGGGGCACCTTAGTTGCATCCCGTAAAAAAGGTATACACGAATATATATACACTCAGTATATATTTGATACCCCTGTGGGTGGGAAACAGAATACACCCACGATAGTCCATGCCTGTCGTAAGAGGCGACAAAAATGGACTTGAAGGTGAACAGCAGTCGCCTTCAGTACTGGCTATAGGTAGATGCTTCATAAGCAGATACAGCTATAGCCAGGTAGAAGTAGTAGGCGTGCATTGAGATCATGAACACGGCTACTACACTACGATGTGGAAGGCAAGAAGAAACCACCACATTAATCTCCTTAGTCAATTAACAGATGATCAGCACAATAAATGATATTAATGTATGGAAACGACCTTATCGGATAGGTTATTCCCGACAGGAGGCCAAACAAGGAACCTTGTACCTTGGTCGTCACCAAATAAAATCCTAGTAGTATGATAGGAACATGGAATGTCAAAACCCTGTTTCAAACAGGGAAACTAAAAATCTTAAGATTGAAATGAAACGTCTCAAAATTGATATTTTAGGGATAAGTGAAATGAGATGGAATGGTCAAGGTGACTTTATATCGAGAGACTACAGAGTCATCTACTCCGGTAGTAATAATGGAAGAAATGAATTTGGCATTATTCTGAATAAAAAATGGGCACAATGTGAAAGAAGTCACATAGCTTACGATGATAAATTGATCAAATTAAAATCTGCTCCTAATAACATCACAATAATACAAGCATACGAGTATATGCCCACAACATAAGTGAACGATGAAGAATTAGAAGAGATCTACGAAAATATAGAAAAACTCATTAATCATACAAATAGTAAAGAAAATTTAATTTTTATGGGGGATTTGAATGCAATTGTGGGTGAAAATACAGACGGCAGAGAAGTTGGTAAATACGGACTCGGAACAAGGAATGGAAGAGGTCTTGTCGAATTCTGAAGACAACATGATTTAGTTATAACCAATACTTTATTCATGAATCACAAAAAAAGACACTATACATATAAAATGCAAGGTGATATTAACAGATATCAATTAGACTATATCCTGATAAAGAATAGATTCAAAAATCAGATAAAATCGAGTAAACCTACCCAGGAGCTGATATTGACAATAACCACAACCTGGTAATAATCAAGTCTGTATTGAAATTCAAGAAGTTAGAAAACCAAAAAATAAAGGGCATAAATGGAATTTGTGTCAACTAAAACAACCAGAAATAAGAAAACTATTCGAAAAAAAATGCAAAGAAAAACTTGAAATCAAATGTAAGCCGAAAATAAATGATTATAATAATATAGAGCATGGATGGCGTTACATAAAAGAATCTATTGTCCAGTCTGCAGAAGAAATATTAACTAGAGAGCTGGGACTGGAACCATACCTAAAAGAACCGGTTTTGGAACCGGAACCCTTTGAATATTGGGAACCGGAACCTCACCGAAACCCTAACCTAATTCAAATTAATTTTAAAACCGGAACCCCACCGAAACCTTTATTTGCATTTATTTAAAAATCGGGAACTCACCGAAACCGATAATTTTTTGTAAAGGTCTATTACGGTTAATTTCAGTATTATTTTAATTTATATCTGTCATTAATAGGTAATAAGAACTAAACAAATACATAGATCAATTATTATTATTATTATTATTATAATTATAGGGATTAATAATATTCAAAAATAATCATGGAAGTACTTACAGAGTTTTAGTACATATTAATATTTATGGGTTTTCTAGTTCTCATAATAACGAGAAATTCTAAAATTATGTCTGTAAATAACTTTTTTGTAAGCATATATGATTGTGACTAACGTTATCAGATGTACAGCATGTCTGAGCGGTAAACACTAAACACGATTTATTGTTATTCATTATGATGTATATTTTATGATTAGGTAGATATCATCAAATATTTACAGGTCTTTTTATAAGTAACAATATTAAAATAATTTATCACCGTATTATATAAAATGTTTACTTTTCAAAAGTTTTCTTATCTTAAATATTAATATTTTTTATATATTTTTATTTTATGGATAAATAATCAATTAATATTAAAAGATTTTTAACTGTTAGAATTACTATTAATTATTCTAAAATATTTTAATAATCACAGATTATTATAAAGTAAAGCACATATTTATAATTATTGTATATCCATGAGGTAAAGTAATCGGATTAAAATCCTATGAAAATGGAACAGACCTGATAATGTACTAACTACTGAAACTACTGACCGCAAATCTCTAACTTTAAAAATATATAGAAGTGTATATTTAAAAATTTAAATATTGAATAATGATATAACAAGTGGTAATTCACAAATCAATGTTTAAACTAAAAAAAAAAACATGAAACGATATTTGAAACAGGGTAGTCGTGGACGTGATGAGTACACTTTTACTTAATTAGTCCTAAGTTCACTTATGTGATGGTAGGATATCTGGTTGAAAATTGGTATTAACCACCATAATTGATGCTAATTAACACTAGTTATTGTTTAAAAGAATCGAAACAGAACCAAATTTTTCTCACATTAGTATAATACCAAACTTGAAATTAATTTTTTATTTTTTAAGAACCAAAAATAAACCGAAAACTAAATTTTTGTTATTTTAAAAATTGAAGTGAAAATAGGAGGGGTACTTATAACAATGCTTCACTTCGCTGATGATATCGTCGTTCTTGCAACATCTGAGGAAGACTTACAAGCAGCGTTAAATGTAATGAATACTATGTTCAAAGAATATAGTCTGATAATAAATGCAGCTAAGACCAAAGCCCAGTATGCTACAAGAAAAACATACCAACTATAGATATAACATTAGAAAACAAAGAAATTATCCAAGTAGACTATTTCAAATACTTAGGCAGCATCATAACAGACAACGAGAAATCAACCAAAGAAATTAGAAGCAGGATAGGTCAAGCAAAGAATACATTCCTTAAAAAGAGAAAAATACTAACATCAAAAAATATGAATATAGTAACAAAGAAACGGCTCATAAAAATATAGGTCTTGAGTGTGGCATTATACGGAAGTGAGATCTGGACAATTAATAAGAAAGAAAAAGATATGTTAGAAGCTTTGGAAATGTGGTGTTGGATAAAGATGCAGAGAATAAGCTGGACTGATAGAAGATCAAATGAAGACATTCTGAGGACAATAGATGATAAACAAACATTGATAAACATTATAAAGAGTAGATGGCAGATAATGGGAACTTAAGAATATGGCGAATGATAGAGAAAAATGGAGAAACCGTTTATTGTAAATCATTTGTTAAAAACCAATTTTCGGATTGAAAAACAAAAAAAAAATATATTTATTGGGGAATAGAGTTTTATTTCGTTTCAGGGGTTCTCCGTGGTGTTTCGTATACTACGTGAGGTGTGATAACTGTTTAGTTTTAAGATGGAAGTGCAAAAAATGATTAGTGAAAAACAAAAACATTTGAAAATCATTGACAAATATAAGTTCTGTTTTCATAAATATTTGGCTAAAAATATTCAACGTTGGAAATGAACCGTTGAAACGTGTACAGCATATTTAAAAATTAACGAAAATGATGATATTTTACTTAACGTAAGCGATACTGACCACAACCACGATGCACTCTGAAGCAGTTATAAATCGACAAATAGTATTACAAACGAAAATGAAACTTTTTTGTTTTTAAATGATTCTATTAATGGCATAGTAATGTTTACATGTAAATCAAATTTAGAATTTCTAATTAAAATTAAAACAGTGTATGTTAATGGCACGTTTGAATTAACATTATTATTATTATTTATTTTTGTTAGTGGTTTAAAAACCCTTAATTAAAATACATGAATTTTTTGGGACGCAATTCGTGTATACCTTTTCTACGGGACGTTACTCCCGCCAGAATATCGGTTAAGATAATAAGGTAATAAAAGATCTAATGTAAACTCCACCGGTTCTTTTTTTTTTTTTGTGTGTTATGCCTGTTAATCCTTTCGTAGTCATCTAAGAAATTCGTTTTATAAAAGTCAACAGAATGTTCATATTTTTAGTAAAGTTCTTACCGAATTTCACACCCATACTTATATAAAACTAAATGGCATAACTCAAATAAATAAGCTAAAAAATTCGAAATAAAAAAAAAATTACATTGTTACAGGATGCTATAAATAGGTACACTATTAGAGTAACACAAGATTTAGAATATTTACAAATTGTATCATATAATTTTAGTTTACATACATGATTATAATTATGTATTTTTGGATTATTAGGTATTACGATTATTTATTATGATTTTTTTTTTTTTTTTACTGTGATTAAAATATTTAATGTAAACGATATCATAATATATTATATTAGGTATAATTTTTTTTAAATAATATATCATATTAATTTTATACTATTACTATTTTCTTCACTAGTAGAGTTTGCATGGACTCAATTTTACCTGATTTTTTTCAGTGGCGGAGTTTACACAAATCCGATTTTACTTGTTTATTTTTTTTTTTTCGCCGGAGTTTACTGTAAAAAAAGATACTTATATCGGAGTTTACATCTGCCCGATATTACCACGGCGAATTGTAGTATACCGTTTGGATTCCATTGGCCGTGCTGCGTAAACGACGCCGGAAACGGACGGAATACGTCGCGATCCGTTCGGATAAAAAACAAAAAACGTAACGAAACAATTTCACCGACGCACAGTGGAGCAAATGACATCGAAAGCTGGCAAAAATAGCATTTATTGGATTCGACCAAATTAAATTATTATGTACATCAATAAAGGAGTTCGTGCTGTATTGGAAACCGATTTCACGCACATGTTGTGGCTTAAATCGATTTAGTTACAGCATGCTGCAGCAGTTGTAATATAAGTCCGCCGTGCATTTACAGTATACAATCAAACAGTATAATATTATTTTAAATTTTAGTTTTTTTCCTTAACTTGGGGATTATTTGTTCATTGAATTCAATTTATTATGAAACCATTCAGGGGCGTATTTATAACTAACTTACTTCTAGGGAGGTGACGATACAAATTTTTTATTTAAATCATGTGAATCCTTAATATCTGTGGTTTTTTTTTATTTTTTAATCTAATGCTGGATCCACTTAGAATCGACTTGTGTGTAGTTCTTTTTTAACACCTGTCTGTAATTTGAAAGTGACGCTTGTGTTTTATTTGATTTTTCACCAAGACAAAAAGCCCAATTCAGTATTCACAGCCACACGTAATCTGATAGCCTTATAAAATGATCCACATTAAAAAAATTTCAAAAATATGTACCCCACATATAATCAATTCCTCAAAAACGGATTCAGGGGGGCGATCTCCCCTTCGTCCCCCTTAAAATACGCCCATGGAACCATTAGCAGCAGGTCAGTTACGTAGTAAGTTTTACACAGAAGTCGTGACGTTCTGAAAAAACGACAGCCGCATGACGCGAACCGTTCGAACTCGCATCGTCGTTAATATACAGGAGCGCCGATCGTGTGTTATCGAATCGAATCCACTGTCGCGACGTATCGGAGACGTATTTAATGTAACAACAATAACAACGTGCTTAAACGTGCACTTATAATTGTACCGCGCAAACACGTATACGGCAGTGGCAAACCTTGACTCTTCCGTCCAGGGGCGACTCCAGGGGGGGGGGGGCTATTATACGATGCGCAAATATTTACAAGTATTTAGATAGAGCCATAAAGGTATGACGGTGTATACAATGTACCCTTTATCCATACTATGAAGAACCAATAAGGCTATGACTTAACTATATTAATATAAAATATACTATAGCTTGAGATACTATGATATTACTAGCTAACCCGACAAACATTTTTTTGTCTCATAAATTATTTCTAGAGAATATTTTGCTAGTTTTTTTTTGCTTCGACAAAATACATCCTAAAGAAATCGACAGTATAATTTCTACGGAGATTCCAGATACGTCCACTGATCAAATGTTCACAGAGTAACAGAGAGTCATTGAAAATATGTTAATAAGAATATTAGAAATAGAATCCATTTCATCGTTGTTATTCACCGGAGGAGCATTCACATTCGTATTTTCAACTAAAAATACAGCCATATCACTGCCTTTATTCACGTACTTGCAAATGTATTTGATGATCTTTACTGAACTACAGAATTCAACATTAATATGAGCATTAAATGTTTTGCTTAGCAAAAGCGAATATGGGACCACCCAACGGTTATTGACCCAACGTCAATGTCTATGTTGTTGATATTTTTAACAAATGACTGTCCGCCATTATCGGGATTTCTTCAACGATATATTGGATATCAGTCAACATTTGTGATCGTATCGTTAGTGAAATTTTTCGGAAAACTTTTAATGTATTTTCCATCCACCATACAAGGCGATGAACGATTCAGATTTCCGCATGGGCCATGAATCATGTTTGCTGTAACAATAACAAACAATATTTGATCAGTAGACGGATCTGGAATCTCTGTAGAAATTATACTGTCGATTTCTTCAAGACGTATTTTGTTGATTAATCAAACAAAAATGTGGGCATAAGATAATCCCCGCTTTTACCATTCAACGGAATACATCCAACAACGTATGAGACCGAATATATGTAATTTTATGATCAAATTTATTAAAGACTTCAATTTTTGTCGGACGATGTATTGTGTTTTGGCTAGGCAATAACAGAAATGTAATCTCCGGCCATTTTGGATTACATGTGAACGTGATAAATTAAACACCGTTCATATTCGTGCACGTAGGTCAGAGCATCCTGTATATACTATTGCATATGACGGGGACTGTCCATGTATGATGATAGTAGAATGACAGAGTTACCGATTTGAGCGGCGCACAGTGGGAGGAATACATGTTCTAGCTGGCCAAAATTAATATGATCAAAAAATCAATGAAATTAATTTTGATAAATATATAGTACACACATTATAAATTATATTACAAAAGAATTTATTACTTTAAACTTATAAATATATCAGAAAAAACAAAATATTAGGTATCAAATAATAACGAAATAAGAATGAATACAATATAATAATTTTACATAATAATGTACATTAATATATTTTACTACATTTACATTAAAGTTTTACATAGTTAATACATTAGTTTATATATATATATATATATATATATTTACAGTAAATTAGTGAATTTTATTTATTTATTTATTTACTTATGTTTAGAAATTAAAAAAAAAAAGATATTTTTAAATTATATTTTTTATTAACAAATATTAAAATCAATTGGAATCACTTTCACTACCGCTGGATTCGGATTCATCACATGATTTTTCGATGTTCAATAAGTATATAACTTCTGGAGGTAATTTAGTTGGAGTTTTTTTAGGTTCGGTTCTTAATGAGGTTATTTTAGGATCAGATGTTACTAAAAGAAAATTGAAAAGATCTGTATTGGTATTTAAACGTGAATTATGTCTTGAATGATGTTTTCTACATCGAATATAGTCCTTGTTTCGTGCCTCTTGAGCCTCCTCTGATAACTGGCCAATCGGAACAAGGGCATACTGTATTATTAATGAGCCGTGTATTAATATTTTGTGTATGGTTGGAGGCATACGATACCAATCATAAAGTTGGACATATAGCTCAGCAGTTTCTTTTGCGTACTTGTCAAATCGTTCGTAGTTTATTTCTAAGCCACTAGACATAGTCGTTAAAATGACAGAAAATCTATTCAACAAATTGATATCAACTCCGGTTATCTCAGACACCTTATCAGTGTTTTTAAAAAACCTACGAGCAACATTTCCAGTATTGGAAGTACCTCTTCCCTGAATAACTTTATCGACTTTCAAACCTAATTCATTCCAAAGCCTAGATTGTACCAACTTTTTTTTTTCTGCAATACCATTATTTTGCTCAGTAGTGGTCCTTTTGGTTGTAGGGGCTGATTCTAATTTATATGAAATATGTAAGACACATTCTAAAAATTTGATCCACGCATGTAAAGTGGATAATCCATATTTAAAGTTATTTTCATTAATTTGAAAATTATGAATTTTATTTAAGTTATTCATGTTTTTAGGGTTACATTTACAAATAAAGCATACCTGACTTGACGTTTCAGTTAGAGTATTAATTATTTTACCATCAACCATTGTCATAAGCATAGCATAATTTACACTAATAACATTATTATTAATATTTAAATCGAATGATT